>NC_087206.1:84237307-84264807 GCF_015104395.2 Macrobrachium nipponense
CCGAAGGATTTGCTTTGAGTTATATCTATCGTTTTTAATATTTTGTCAATCAAGTTGCAAATTTTCAAAAAGTTTATAAATTGGTTTCAATGCAAATGTTGAAGCTTCTGACAAGACTTCACCAATGGATTTATTCCCAAAACTTGATAGACGCTGCTCATTATACTTTGGACATTCACACAGTAAATGCTTAATCGTCATCAACACTTTACATTGCATAGAACGGAAATTTTAAACACTGAATCTGGGTATTTGACGATATAAAATACATATTGATAACAATGCAACACACAACAACCAAATGCTACGCACCACCAAATTTCCTCGATTTCAAGAGCCTCAAAAACACGCAAAAGTCTACGGTCCATTCACACCACTTTCAGAATTTGTACAAGTTAACTTTTCTTCTGAATTTCTCTTTACTATCCCTGACTGTTGTAATAAGAGAGAGAGAGAGAGAGAGAGAGAGAGAGGAATTTTAATCACGTCCTCCCTTCCATTTTCCTCGTTATAATAACTACACCTACGATATCGACTGTACATACGTGTACACATATATATTACAATAAATAAATAAATAAATAAATCAATCAATCAATCAATAATAATATATATATATATATATATATATAGAGAGAGAGAGAGAAAGAGAGAGAGAGAGAGAGAGAGAGAGAGAACGCGTGTGTACAAACCTATTCATTAAGGCACAACCCGTATGCAGTCTCTCGCTCGGGCCCCTTTCGATGAATACTGTCCTTAAGGTATATGCCCTAAAAGAGTTCGTGCGTTGAAATAAATTAAAAGCCTGCGACAGGCCCTTTTAAGCCTTTTAAACATAAAAGGCTAATACTCCCATTAGTCAAATGAATCCGCATTTCACGAGATGTACAGGGTTCCAGAATATAAACATTTTGAGTATACATACGTATATACAAGCATACATATATGCTTACACTTTCTTGAGAGAAAGTGCTAATGTAATGCTGAATCCGCAATAAAGGGAAACATCTAAAAATTCAAAAGTCGCCAACTTATCTCATGCATATCACAAACAGACTGTATACATAATACAAACAGGTTGTATAAATATCAAGAATAGGTTGTACAGGTTGTTTAAAAATTAAAAAAGGTTGTATACATGTCAAAAACAGGTTGTAAACAAAATACAAGTAGTGCACTTGTCACAAACCGGTTGTATACAAAATACAAACAGGTTGTACACATATCACCAACAGATTGTCAACAAGTGGAGATGAATCTTTGGCCATTGTCGGATAATTATAATCATATGGCGCATTTGTTACGACTACCACTAAGTCATTGATTCGTTTTCAAAATTTTCGTGTTATGTGTGAGATAAGTTCCTGACATGTATCTATGACATGTTTTACTGTAAGTTTTCCAAAGACTGATAACAAAACCTATACATGAAAAAAAAAAAATTATTTATTCTAAAACAGGCAGATGTCAAGATTCAAAGAACGTAAAAGGATTGCGCCATAAATTCTCGAGTTCCCAACTGCCAACTTTATCTCTGCGGTCTGTGAAACCCCGACTTCAAAAACAGGTCCGAGAGAGAGTGGAGGAAGCGTAAAATCAGGAAACTCTTGAGAGCAATGACCACTGAAATATCAATAAAAACAAACAAGTTCTGATACGAACTTGGTCGTTCATCCGACGGAAAACATTGAACTCTACTCCATTTAGAAGTCCCAAAGTGTCAGCAAGTGGGGACATGAGAGAGAGGTTACAGCTGAAGAGAATAATAAAGGTAAAATGGAAAATAGAAAAGAATGATAAAGATAAGGGATACAACAGAACAGAATGATAAAGACAAGGGATAGAATAGAACCGAATAATAAAGGTAAGGGAGAGAATAAACAAGAACGATAAAGGTAAGGGAGAGAATAAAAAAGAATGATAAAGGTAAGGGGAGAGAATAGAAAAGAATGATAGAGATAAGGGATAGAATGGAACAGAATGATAAAGATAAGGGATAGAATAGAAAAGAAGGATAAAGATAAGGGACAGAATAGAACAGATTGATAAAGGTAAGTGACAGAATAAAAAAGAATGATAAAGGTAAGGCGAAAAATAGGAAAGAATGATAGAGATAAGTGATAGAATGGAACAGAATGATAAAGATAAGGGATAGAATAGAAAATAATGATACAGATAAGGGGCAGAATAGAACAGAATGATAAAGGTAAGTGACAGAATAAAAAAGAATGATAAAGGTAAGGAGGGAAAATAGAAAAGAATGATAAAGATAAGGGATAGAATAGAACATAATGATAAAGGTAAGGGGGGAAAATAGAAAAGAATGATAAAGATATGGGATAGGATAGAACAGAATCATAAAGATAAGGGAGAGAATAAAAAAAGAATGATCAAGGTAAAGGGGGGGGGGGGTGAAATACAAAAGAATGATAAAGGGATACAACAGAAAACAATGAAAAAGGTAAGGGTTGATAACAGTAAAGGGAAGAATAAACCCCAAAAGGACAACAATAGAGATAAAGAAAGGCGCAGATGCATCACAGTCCACTAAAACGGAAATCTGGAGAGCAATGTAAAATACTTAGAAGTTGTGCTGAAACATTCACGGAATTTAGGTCAAAAGCCAAGCACTGGGACCTAATAGGTCAATCAGCGCTGAAACGGATACTGACAGTAAAAGGCTTGAAAGGTGTAACAGGAGGAAAACCTCAAAGCAGTTGAGCTATGAAACCGCTGTTAGGAGATGGTGGAAAGTACGATGGAAGAGAATATGAAAAGAGGTACAGTAAGAGGAACGAAAGGGGTTGCTGCTAGGGGCCGAAGGCAAGCTGCAAACAACCTTAAGTAATGCCCACAGTGCACCGCATGAGGTGCAATGACGGCACTAGCGCCCCTAAGGGGCAGAAGAGTCTTCTTAAGTCTGATCCTGCCAAACACATCTGGGATATCAATAGAAGGAACAAATAACTAAAACAATTCTTGAGAGAAAATGGCAGGTTATGAATGAAGAGAAGTTAAGAGCCATTCCCAGGAGATAGGAACTTCCAAAATCCAACAGATGATTAAAAAAAAAAAAATTGAAATTACGAATATTTTAGAAACTAGACATTGGCTTCTCAAACACTTCAACTATACCTTACGTAAGAGGAATTAGACGGTAGATGAAGGAATGGAATATTGTTTTTAGGTCAAATACCAAGCACTGGGACCCATGAGGTCATTCAACGCTGGAAAGAAGATTGAGAGTAGGTGGGTTTGAAAGGTGTAACTGGAGGAGAACCTCGTAATTGCACTATGAAATAAGTGTTAGGAGAGAGTGAAGAGCAATAAGGAAGAAACAGAATAAGAACAGAGGTACAGTGAAAGGAATGAAAGGGGTTGCAGTTAGGGGCCTAAAGGAAGCTGCTGCAAAGGACCTTTAGTACTGCCTACAGTGCACCCCGTGGGTAGAAAAGGGGATTAGTGTTAGTCTTACCAGAAACACGCCGTACAAGTTTGTACTTCCAAGAAGAAGTATGAATAGCAGTGAAAAAAAAATAAATAAAAAATAAAACAAGGTACCAGGGCAAGCTCATTTACAGATTTTCCATTTAGTACATAAATGAACACTCAATACATAAAAATTACATTAAATTAAAAGAAAACAAATTAATAAAACAGCGTTTTAAAAATCTGAAATATCAATTTGGCACAAGAGTTTTCTTTATATTTGAGGACAAGGCTTTAGATAAATATGAACGCAAATAAATGAAAAGAGCAACTTTTCAGTTTTGCTCAAAAGTGCTTCTGTATATCTAAGTAAAAATCTGTAAATAAATGAGTCATATACACCCACGACAGAATTCTTTTCAAGCGAAGATGCAATACATTAGTACCCAAAAATAATTCACACTTGTATTTTAATAATTTATTAATATTTTGATCTATTTATTTATTACTTTAATCATTTATCTATTTTTTTCTTTCTAATATCTCATCTCTTTTGTCTGTATTTTATATTATTATTTGAAATGAACCTCATATTCTTTTGAAGCTTGAACTTCAAGTCATCGGCCCCTGTAGGTTTGCTCTTCTGAATAATAATAATAATATAATAATAATAATAATAATATAATAATAATAATAATCATAATAATGAATAATAATAATTAATTATTATTATACTTATTATTTTATTATTATTATATTATTATTATTATTATTATTCCTGGGAACATTTCCATCATGATCTAACGCTAACGTCAACAGGAACTTACGTCACTCGAATTTGTTGACTTACAATACTGATAAATGAAGTCTAGCGCTTGGAAAACAGCTACACATACCAGTTTAATAATATAATAATAATTAATAACAATAATAAACCTTCGTATAACACTAAAACATCAACGAAACTTTTATAGACCGATCAAAGGCAGCATTGTACTTACAGCGCAAAACAGACAACGTCGTTCAACGTACCTGGAAGGAGAAAAAAAATTCAATTAAGAACACCAAAATGAATATGAGTGAGTTTCTGAAGATACAGTCCGTTCTTTTTATCTCTTAGAAATATTATCCTCCCTCCATCCTGCCAAACACGAAAATAATACTCTGTCTGTTGGAACTTAGCCGTTGCACATCCCCGTTCAATTCATAAGGATGGGGGCAGTGAAACGAATTGGATAAAGCAAATTAAAATAAAGAAGACAGACGTCATAACGCTAATGACTTTAACGAGATTCAGAAATAAATTGTATTTGTGACCGTCAGACGCGTTTTCATACAATCCTAATGAGAGAGAGAGAGAGAGAGAGAGAGAGAGAGAGAGAGTTTAAAGTGGAAGGTACCACAGGCACAAAGGGTAAAAAAGTATACTCCCCCCTCCGTGAGAAAAATAACAATCCATTACAACCCTTCCTTACACACGCCTCTCTCTCTCTCTCTCTCTCTCTCTCTCTCTCTCTCAGTATGTGTGTATCTGAATCCTTTAGTTCCAAAAAGCAATGTCATTTGTATACCAGGCACATATTTTAATTAAACCAATTCCAAAAACCTACATCTATCATTAGCTTTCTACCAGTTCTTGCTTCAC
Source organism: Macrobrachium nipponense (assembly GCF_015104395.2). Classification (NCBI taxonomy): domain Eukaryota; kingdom Metazoa; phylum Arthropoda; class Malacostraca; order Decapoda; family Palaemonidae; genus Macrobrachium; species Macrobrachium nipponense. The sequence continues at coordinate 84,242,382 of NC_087206.1, forward strand.
TTTTATATTACCAAACTCTGTGAAAGAGAGAGAGACCTTACCTTACAGAGAGAGAGAGAGAGAGAGAGAGAGAGAGAGAGAGAGAGAGAGAGAGAGAGAGCAGCAACTTAAATAGGTGTTCCCGAGTGCGCTCCTGTTATCAGCGTCTCACTGTGAGAAGCCACCATTCCACTTGAAATGAACATATTAGTATCTGGGGAGGCAGAAATAGGATGATGGGAGACGAACTGGAGGAGGAGGAGAGGAGGACAGGGAATGAATGGGGAAGTAAGGCATAAAAGTGTGTGTATATGAGAATGTGTGAGAGAGAAAGAGAGAGAGAGAGAGAGATCTAAGTTAGGAAAACGTTGGAAGGAGAAAAGGATTGAATGGAGAAGTAAGGCATAAAGTGTGTGTGTGTGTGTATGTCTGTGTGTATATATATATATATATATATATATATATATATATATATATATAATATGAGATGAGAGAGAGAGAGAGAGAGAGAGAGAGAGAGAGAGAGAGAATCAATCTTACATTCCCGAGCATTCCATCAACAAGGGCATTATTAAGTGATGTTTAGAGAGTCTTAGTAGAAGAATTGCATATCAAGAAACAATTCCTGTTATCTGAACCGGCCCTCCCCCCCAATTATATATATACATATACATATATATAATGATATATATATAATATATATAATGATATATATATATATATACATATATATGAACCAGAAGGAATTTATCTGAACCAAAACCGTGTAGGTATTAATAGAAGAAAAAGGCAAGGACAACCTCATGACAGGAGTAATTCAATCAGATAAGGACAAAGTAATATTAGCAGGGGTTCACGCAAGCCTTATCAATGATGATAATGAAAGGCTATTTTGCTTTCTGTTTATGAGAGCATAGAAAAGGCCTCGTGAATCATAGACACAGAATGGGAAGGAGAAGAGCAGATATTTTTTTTCTTTTTTCTTAAAAACACATTCTGAAGCTGTCAGTTTCATGCATGCATGTATATTGTTTCATGCATGCATGTATATATGATTAAATATATTCATAAGAAAATACATTTTGTATTAATACAAGGACAAATAAGTAAAACTGAGTACCTACATTTGTATATAACCATCATGAGAAAAATATTTATTTTTTTTTTTTTTTTTTTTTTACGAATCAAAATAAATTATATAATTCTAATTACAAAATTAGTAATTTCCTTTCTTCATCTCTCTCCTCTCTCTCTCCTCCTCTCTTCTCTCTCTCTCTCTCTCTCTCTCTCTCTCTCTCTCTCTCTCTCTCAATTTATTGCGAGATGCGCTCGCTCAGTCTATTATTAGTTTCAGTAGTATATAGTTACCAATTACTGGGAGTAAAATGGCTGCACTTTTCTAAAATTGGAGGTAGAACTCCCGAAAAGATTGCGAAAGACAAATATCAGGAAAGCTCTATCAGGGAAAAATATGACGAGCAATAAGAGAGAGAGAGAGAGAGAGAGAGAGAGAGAGAGAGAGAGAGAGAGAAGGAGCAAAAAATAGCAAAGAGAGAGAGAGAGCGAGATAGAGAGGGGGAGGGGGAGCAAAAGCAGCAATGAATGAGAGAGAGAGAGAGAGAGAGGGGAGCAAAAAATATCAATGAGAGAGAGAGCGCGAGAGAGAGAGGGGGGGGAGTAAAAAAAGCAATGAGAGAGAGGGAGAGAGAGAGGAGCAAAATACAGCAATGAGAGAGAGAGAGAGAGAGAGAGAGAGAGAGAGAGGAGAGCAAAAATAGCAATGAGAAAGAGACTATGAGGAGAGAGAGAGAGAGAGAAGAGAGAGAGAGAGAGAGAGAGAGAGAGAGAGAGGAGCAAAAATAGCAATGAGAAAGAGACTATGAGTAGGAGGAGGAGGAGGAGGAGGAGGAAAGAGAGAGAGAGAGGGGATAGGAGGAGAGAGAAGGGGGGAAAAAGGAAAACTTTTCCCAGCCTCGGGACATAAGGCAATCTCGTGCCTCATCTTGTCGCCTCGTCTTAATAATGACATTCTATCTCCAACGAAGAAAATTGCATTAATAACGGGGGCATCCAACACGCCAGCTCTCCCCCCCCCCACAGCATCCTCGCTCTTCCCGGGAAAATAAGCGATCTTCCCCGAAAAATTCATATTCCCCTTGACGTACATTCTTCCCCTGAATGAAGGATTACCAACCCTTAAAGTTGTCGTTTTCCGTTTAGGGATTTTAATGGTTGAAGAAAATGCTTCTAATGGGATAAGCGATGAGGGCTGTCAAAGCTTGCACCGAGAGAGAGAGAGAGAGAGAGAGAGAGAGAGAGAGAGAGAGAGAGAGGGGGGGGGGGATTACATAAATCCAGTGACAATTATTTTGACTCTCAACAACAGATTCATGATGTAGGCTGATTACAGAAAAAGTGAGATAAAAATCTCTCTCTCTCTCTCTCTATCTCTCTCTCTCTCAATCGACCTATCCTTTGAACGTCTGTTGAAGGGACTCGGCTAAATAAGAACTCCAGTACCCAGAAGTGCAGCAATTACACAAAGCAACCACTATAGCAATACAATAACTATAACAATGCAATAACTATAGAACTGCAACAAATATAGCAATACAGCAACTAAAGCAATACAATAGCTATAGCAATACAATAATAACAGGAATGTAACCACTATAGCAATATAATAATAATGGCTATGCAACAACTATAGCAATACAATAATCATAGCAATACAAAAGCTATGGCAATAAACCAGCATTAGCAATGAAACAATAAGAGCAATACAGCAACTACAATATACCAATGGGACGCCTATAACAATACAACAACTACAGCAATACAACGACTATAGCAACACAACAACTACAATAATACAACAACTATAGAAATACAATAACTACGCCAATACAACAGCTATAGCAATGCAATTACTCTAACAATGCAACATCTGCAGGAATACAACAAAATAGCAATACAATAAGTAAAGTGATGCAATAACAATACCAATGAAAAAGCTACAGTAATACAACAACTACAGCAATAAAACGACTATAGCAGTACCATAACTACATCAAAAGGCAACTATAGCAATGCAACAACAATGTCAATACAACAATAGCTATGCAACAACTATGTCAATACAACTAATGTCAATACAACTATAGCTATGCAACAACTATGTCAATACAACTATAGCTATGCAACTATGTCAATACAGCTATAGCTATGCAACAACTATACAATACAAGTATGGCACTACAATAACTATAACAAGGTGACAACTACAGCAATACAGCAACTACAATAATACAACCATGGCAATACAATAAAGATAACAATACAACTATACCAATGCAACAATTAAAGCAATGATGCACGTGAATGCTGATTACATGCAGCACACGGATATATATATATATACTATATATATATATATATATATATATATATCATATACATATATACATTACACACACACACACACACATATATATATATATATATATACTATATATATATATATATATATATATATATATATATATCAAGAGCCAGCAGGAAAAATGAAAAACAGCAGTACCTAGCGCTTTCGTGTATTCTTGACACACCTCATCAGGGTACAATATATATATATATATATATATATATATATATATATGTATATATATATATATATATATATATATATATACATATATACATTACACACACACACACACCACACACATATATATATATATATATATATATATATATATATAGTATATGAGAGAGAGAGAGAGAGAGAGAGAGAGAGAGAGAGAGAGAGAAGTGGGGGGAATACTAGCGTCTAATTACATGCAGATTTGAGAAGTTACTCCGACGGGAAGTTAGTAGATACACCAAGGGAGCTGGGACGTGGAGAGAGAGAGAGAGAGAGAGAGAGAGAGAGAGAGAGAGAGAGAGAGAGAGAGAGAGAGAGAGAGAGAATCCTAAGAGATTCATGCGAGTAAACTACTCATTTTGAAAACGGAAGAGGGTGAAATATTAACCTCATACAAGCCACACGTGATTTAGCATTAAATAAATTTTTCATTACTAAACTTTTCAAGGTATTTAAAAGAACAACCAGCCAAAAATTAATGCAAGATTAAAGTAAATAGAGTTAAAGGAAGCCAGGCAAATAATGATCAACCCACTGCAAGGACAATGTCAGCAAAGAATCATCTTGTAGTTAGTTGCATGCCCAGCGTTTTGTAACACTGACTTCAGGGATGATGAACAAAACACTTAATAATTAAGATGAGCATACCATACAGTATATTTCGGCGTCCGAAAGTTGCTTTGCAAAATCTATAATCTTTAATCATATACCTGATTACATTTTACAAATTTATCTGACCAATTTTATCAACAATGTAAAGAGGATCGGAGAAGTAATTGTGATTAATAACGAGTGAGAACACTTTTACTGAGAAAATTGCTAACGCTGCAATATGTAAAGGAAGTTATCCCTACTGTAAAAGAAACATTGAGTGCGTGCCTCTGCCAAAGTTCCAGTTACAATAATTTTTTTTAAACACTCCTGCTACCAAACAAATAAGCGAAGCAGTGAATAAAACAATAAACGTGTCTACAATGAAATAATGTGGATTCGTCGAAAGCTAATAAAATTAATTCCGCTACTAGAATTATTTTTTTTTTGTGGGTTCCGTTAAGTGTGATGAAAAAAAAAATGGAAACGGTGTTTACCGTCCTTATCTTCACTATAATAATGATAAAGTTTTTCCGTAATGGATTACATACAAAAAAACAAACATATATAGATAAGCATTATTACGGAGGCAAAACACCACTGGACAGCCACAGGTACATACAAAACATTTTCTGCAATACTTCTAACACTGAGATACAGGAAAATCATGAGACAGACAGAACCACACACACACACACAGGTAACATACACTTCATCACCGGATAATGACTGAAAGCACAACCTCATTGTGAAAGTAATGACATTACCACCACCGGGGTGGGCAGACTTATGATGTCACCGCATTTTCACCAGATTAGTAAACTCGAGTCATGACTCCTCTGATGACATAAATCATAAATTCGGTCGACCACGAACTGCCATTCACGGGATGGCGATGTAGCCCTAGCCAGTGGGATCTGAGGTGTCCCTGAACAAGTGAAATTTTGACAGAAATGATTGACAATGGCACGAAAATGAGGTTTATTGGTTCCAGTGGCATTTTACATTTGGGAATAGAAAAAAAACGTAACTCAATCATCGAATATGAACAATTTATGACACTTGTAAAAATATAAATTTCAATATCAGTAATACTGGAAATAATGATCATGATGATATTATACTACCATAATGAATGATTATGATGCTAAGTGATACTTAATGAATGACAACGACGTAAAATAAACTGATCGAAAATAATTATTTTGATATCATTATACTATGATCCTCATTAAATGACAATGACGTGTTGTGACGTTGATCGAAAATAATGATCATGATGATATTATATATCATAATGAATTATAATGATGATACTGATACTCAATAAACGACAATGACGTGATGTAAAGTTGATAAAAAATGATAACGATGATGATATATATCAAAATAAATTATAATGGTACAATGATACCCAGTGGTAACAAGGAAGCGTAATAATGCTAACCACAGAACACCATTCTCACGCGCTCTGAAGAAGAAAATGAAAATGGTATACCAACCTTCGCACTACGATACTCTACATTGTCGAGTCAATAAAGCGAGAAATTCTCCGTAAGAATTTTACGACAGAGTAAAGTACATAGCTTCCAACTCTCTCTCTCTCAATCAGGATCCGTGAATGAACCACCCAAGCAATATTATGCATTGTCCTTTTTTTCCAATCACCGATCTTCCGCCCATTCACCAATGTCCAGAAATATCGAGGTCAAACGGGTTCATTCTGCAAGCTACCTCCATTCTGGTTCGGTGTAAAATCTTATTTCCATTTTATTTTTTGTAAACGAAAGAAAAATGAGAAAAGAAGATGGAGTAACGACCATGGAAAAGTGAACCTTTTAATATCCTAAAAGCTCATTGGATGAAAATTGACTTACGAAAATTTGGCAATATGGCTAAACAGTAGCACTGGGGCACTTTCTGCCACTGAGTGCTTAGTTGAAGTGGTTGGACAGCAAGAAGAAAGAAAGGAACTAGGAACGGAGGTAAAACAAAAGATTACAAAGTGGGTGCCGCTGAGGCCCGAAGGAACGATGCAAACAAACTTTAATAATGCCTACAGTACACCACATGAGGTGCACTGATGGTATTTGCCCCTTACGGTGATATCCTAGTGGGGACATATAGCTACGTAAAACGTTTTTCCAATATCGATGACGCTGGATTACTCAGATAAACAGATTGGCGTCTGTGTCAAACGTTTGAAAATACCATTAACAAAACATCTTGAGGCTTTTAATAACTTATAAATGTTTTTCTTCTATTTATACATTAATTTATGAAACCTTTTTTTTCTTGGTCTAATAACTGAACTCTTCTTTCTGCAACGTCTCACAAATGAACACCATATTCTTTGGAAGCTTGAATCTCAAGTCAATACGAGTGGAGATTTATCTTCTGAATAATAATAATAATAATAATAATAATAATAATAATAATAATAATAATAATAATAATAATAATCCCTGCTTACCGACCTAACCCATCGATTGTACACGCCCTGCCTGCTATAAGTACCTGTAAACCACGTATCTTAATTCACTTTCTGGTATACTCTCTTAGATGACTGTCTGTGCGCTGTCGACACGCCAGAGGAAATAAACCTAAGACAACTGAAATAATAATAATAATAATAATAATAATAATAATAATAATAATAATAAATAATAATAACTTTCACTTAATTACACTTTAGCCTATTCTACATAAACACTTTCCTGGATTCCCGCAACCGTGTTCCTAGAGCAAAGGACTATGAACACACCCCCTTCAAAAGCGTCCAAGTCCCGCGTTCTTCATCAGGCCACACGAAAGCCCTGCTTCTCATCCACCCAACAGCCCCGCTGTCTGGTATATCTGCTACTATCGGGCGTCTGTTCGAAGGCGCATCGATAAATTCAGCCTGGGCAAAGTTTCTACACGCGCTCACATACGTACATACACACATACAAATATGACTACTAGGCCTATCACTTCATACCAGTGTTTCTTAAAGTGAGGTCCGCGGACTCCCAGGGGTCCGTGGAATGTTCCAAGGGGTCCTCAGGATAATGTGAGGAGGAAGCGTTGCTAAGTTCACTAAAATTTGTGTGCAAAACTGCAAAATTAATAATGTGTGAAAGTTTATGTTATATAAACCATAAATAAACAATTCAGTAGCAATTTTAGTACTATATATTATATCCTGAAAACACTTTTAAACCCAAGAGGGAAATTATCATAATAAGGTGTCCGCTACAGAGAGTTATTTTAATAAAAGGGGTCTGCTGCACAAGGAAGTTTAAGAAACACTGCTTCATACAGACAAATGAAACCATAAACACACAACAAACACAAGTACATACATATGGAACTACTGTACCCCACACATAAATACAAACGGCATCACTTCATAAAAACGAATGAATCTACAAACATACACACACAAAGTATATACTACCTTTTAAGCGGTACTATTTTTTTAGTTTATAAGGAATGGATTATAATCTGCACAAACCTTTATGCCTAATATGAAAAAAAATCAAAGGTACGAAAAAAAACAAAAGGTAGGTAAAAATAAAAAAGGAGGAAACAATCAAAAGGTAGGAAAAACTTAAAAAGGTAAGAAAAATTAAAATGGTAGAAAAATCAAAAGGTAGGAAAAATAAAAAAAGTAAGAGAAAATCAAAAGGTAGGAAAAAATTAAAATGTGGGGAGAAAACAATATGAAGGAAAAAAATAAAAAGGTAGGAAAAACTCTAAATGTAAGAAAAATCAAATGGTAGAAGAAAATCAAAAGGTGGGGAAAAATCAATTGGTAGAGAAAAATTAAAAGGTGGGAAAAAATCAAAAGGTTAGAAAAAATCAGGGTGGAAAAAATAAAAAGCCAAGGAAAAATTTAAAAGGCATAAAAAATAAAAAGCCAAGGAAAAATTTAAATGGCAGAAAAAATCAAAAGGTGGGAAAAATCAAATGGTAGGGAAAAAATCAAAAGGTCAGCAATAAACAAAAGGTAGGGAAAAACAGCCTTCTGATTACCTTTTTTCCCCTTTTTATCTCGGGCCACTTCAGAGGAAAAAAATTTCCCTTCATCTCGTTTGAACCTTCGTCATTTCTTTCTTCTCTATGACATCTTTTTGACACACGCCGCCTACCGTCACACAAAGTAGTAGTTCATAAAAGGCGCCCTTCCTACGCGCACGCGGACCGACACACACACACACACACCCCCACCCCACACACACACACACACACACACACACATATATATATATATATATATATATATATATATATATATATATATATATATGTATGTATATAGAGTGTCTCTATTTCTATTTTGTCTTCAACTTCACCCATTTATACACATAAATAAATATGTATCAACTGTAATTCAGAATATTTATCTATTAAATATAATTTAAATCAACAAGGTATATTTCAATAAAAAGGCACTATGCTATATTATATCTTCATGCATATATATTATATAATATTATATATATGTATGTATATAGAGTGACTCTGATTCTATTTTGTCTTCAACTTCACCCATTTATACAAATAAATAAAGAAGTATCAAGTAATTCAGAACTATTTATCTACTAAATATAATTTAAATCAAACAAGGATATTTCAATAAAAAGGCACTATGCTATATTATATCTTCAACACCTGTATACACTATACTTTAACCTCTTTTTGAATCTTTTGAATATTCCCTTAAATTATCCGCTAAGGCGCCCCCAAACTCACCCTTAAAAAAAAAAAAAAAAAGAAGAAGAACAAGAAGAAGAAGAATCTCTGGACACCAACTCACTCCTCTCGACATTAAAGTTCTAGAATGCCTTAATATCCTCCTCCTCCTCCTCCTCCTCCTCCTCCTCCCACTACTACTACTTCCTTAACCAACCCGTCCTTTCCTCGCTTCCAATCGACTTGTCAATCATCCCCGAACTACGTTCCCCTCCTCAATCACCCCTCCTACCTTCCCTAACCCCCAACACCGTCCCTTCTCTCATATTTGGTGGCTCTCTTTCTCTCTCTCTCTCTCTCCCCGTCCCCAACCCGCTGACTTCGACAACAATCCCAGATTCCAGGAACACACACAAAAAAAAAAAGAGAAGAGATAAAAAAAAATTGGTCCAAGGACTCAAATGAAAATGGCATTCTTCATTACAGCCCAAAGCCAACCCATGGGGGAGCAGAAATCCACGATGGCTTGTGTATATTCTCCTGGGGGACTGGGGGTTTTCCTGCATAAATATGCACGATCTCTCGGCCTTCTATTGTAAGTGTAAGTATTTAGATGCGAAGAGCTTTCACAGATGTAAAATATATATATATTATATATATCTATATATATATATATATATATATATATATATATATACATATGTATATATACATAACATATATATATGTACTTAACATATATATAAATAATATATATATAAATATATATATTATATATATATATATATATACATATATATATATAATATATAGCCATTTCATTTAAAGCAGGAGGATAAAAAAAAATCAACATAAGTTTCATAATAATATTCCTACTTTAACTGTTGAATCATGGATGAGCTGTCTGTGTAAAAATCCTACCCAACATTAGCAGGTTCATGAATTGAGACAATAGGCTCATCAGAAGCGAGTTCAATACCCCTACACACTCACACACACATACAAACGCACATAACCTGCTTGCCCTCTTAGCAATTGTTAAATAGTAAGCATTGTAACCTCTTTACTACTATTTACGTTATCTTCACGTTTCATAATTTTCGGTTTTTAATACCACATATATTTACAATAACAGTTCGAACCATTTTCCTTCATTCGCAGTCAACATTCACACTTTAATTCCATAAAGGAAAGTTGACCCAATACCCTCATCAGCCAATCCCAACTTGTCTCCTACAGATGCTCAAATCTCTTCTCAGTCTTTTGTTCAGGTCCTGCAACTTTCCTGGTTTCATTCATCTTGTAAACTCTCAGGTGCCTATACGAGGAAATGACTTCCATCCTTTTAACTTTATCGTTGTATATTCACATCCTTCATTTACCCTAATAACTCAATTTTCATCTCTTGCAAACACTCCCAAACTCTTCAACTAGTTTCCGCAGTTTTTCTTTACAATCCCCAATGAGTACTGTAGCATCAGGCATCCACAATTTTGCACACTATTCATGGTTCATCTTCTTATCTTTTCATTTTCTACCTACCTCTACCGCACTTTTTCTGACTTTCAGCATTACTTTATCCACGCAGTTAGATTAAAAGTCGAGGACACATAGCGCAACCTTATCTCTGAACAAATATTACACCAAACCAGTCACTCTCCCGTTTAAGGAACTTCCAGCAAAAGGGTTTTCAGTCACTGTCAACCATTTTATTACTATGGATCCTAAACACATCGTTCTTTCAACAGTTTCTTAGACATCTGTCTTCCTTTTTCTTAAAATCAAAGCATATTCAGAGCCCACTGAACTGACTAGTCTCTCTCTCCTCTCTCTCTCTCTCTCTCTCTCTCTCTCTCTCTCTCTCTCTCTCTTCAATGTTAGTACAAGGAATGCTTAGGCCATTTATTTATCAGTATCACAAAGGAGTATTATAATATATATATATATATATATATATATATATATATATATATACATATATATATATATATATAAATGCCAAAAAACATACAAGATACAACCAACATCCACACCACCAGTCATCTACATAAAACCCTATCTTCTGTCCATAAGCCGGGATATCTGCGAAATGATATTCCTCTCTCTCTCTCTCTCTCTCTCTCTCTCTCTCTCTCTCTCTCTCCTCTCTCTCTCTCTGCATCACTGCTGCAGTATTTAAATGCCACCATTGCAATTCAACTCGAATGCCTGAAACGACGTCCTCTCTTAAATGAATTTCCCGGAATAGCTTGTATAATTTCCCAGATTTTCCACCCAAAATCTGTGCCTTAGGGAAAGGATTAACTGAAGAATGGGATTATGTGACTGTATGGAATCTGTCGCAACAATGATAACAACAACAGCAATAATAATAATAATAATAATAATAATAATAATAATAATAATAATAATAATAATAATAATAATCTATACATTCTCATAAAAACATGAGTTACTATTAAAATAGTGAAGAAATCCACAAGTGTAAATGTAAATATACATAATAGAAATATACATACACACACACACACACACACACACACATATATATATATATATATTATATATATATATATGTATATATATACATATACGATATATATATATATATATATTATATATAATATATATATATATATATATATATATATATATATATCACTGAATTTCTTCATCAATAATAATAATAATAATAAAAATAATAATATTCGACATTATTTTACAAGGAACAAATAAAATTATCAAAACCTATAAATAAATGGCTATTCAATGGGTATCTCGAACCAATGTACACATAAAAGTCTTTAAACGGAGTTAATAAAAAGAACAAAAAGGTAACCAGGACAAGTAAAATTCAATTTGGAGAAATATTTGTTTTTCAAAACTGAGATCATAACCAAACAATAAAAGTTATCTGTTTTTGTAAAAACTAACACACTAAGTAACTGACAGTCATTTGGCAAAGGCTATATAGAATAAATAATGATTTTCGAAAAATGGTAGAACTATTCTCTTCACATTTCTCACTCAAGAACGTCCAGCCTTCCCCCTATGTTCCTTTGTATTCTGTGTTCAAATGGAAGCGCGTTACTATGGAATATGTCCCGTCTCTATCGACAATAAGGGGGAAGAAGAGAACTTATTTTATTTTTTATTCTTTTTCTACTGTACTGTTCGACAGTGGCAATAGGAGCACTATTATTGTTAGCTGACGTATAAAGACTGGAAGAGTACATTACTGCCATAGGGTACCTGAATTCATGAAATATACAAGAGAACTGAATATGAGAACTTACACTTTCCATTACCCAAACTATGCAAACAATCTTATCATGGGAAGGAGCTAAATATAATTAAAATAAGAGGGAAAGAACATTTAAGTCTACGAATATGAAATAATAAAGCCACCTACTTTAGAAGTGTAAGATATAAAGCTGGTTTGCTGAGGTACTTGAGAGAAAAAGGTAAAAACCGTAATGCGAGACAGAGATACTTTGAGTTAAATTATAAAGGGAATGAAATAGAAAACGTGACTGACTTACAGAAAACGGAAACAGCAAACGCAGTGACACTTTTAAAAGAGCTGAACGACCTTATTCTAAAACTGCATCCCAGACCATCCAAGATTGGAAGATGCAAAAATACTACCGGAAGATGTACTAGCAACCTCTCTGGTAGACATTAGAGGTGCCTCACACTGAGGGACCTGGGGCAACCCGAACAAGATGTAAGGTCTGTAAGGTAAAGGTTTGGGTGATAGGAAGATATATAAAGACAGCGATAAAACAACAATTTCGACAGCTAAACTTATGTGTTCATAAAACTATTAGAAATGACTTGCAGCCCAAATCAGTGCGTATAATACGAAAATCTTACCAGGGGGACATTCTGTAAACATGTAGAAGTCATATAGACATATATAAACTCATTACGTTATATATGATATATATATATATATCTCGTATAACGTAATGAGTTTATATATGTCTATATGTATGTATATGTTAATGTACACACACACATAAATATATATATATATATATATATATATATATATATATATATATATATATATATGTATGTATGCGTGTGTGCATACAACCCTAAATCCGAAAATGAATGAAGGAGAGAAAACAGAGAACAGAGAAGCCATTCCTCAGACCTTGTATTGCATCAAGTAGGGACATCTGTGTTATTGAAAAACTCATCAAGAGGGGCTCTGGCAAATTCTGTTAAAGGGATCTATAGAGCAAAAGCGAAAAAGATGGGAAGGGGGAAGCATACATAGAGAGAGAGAGAGAGAGAGAGAGAGAGAGAGAGAGAGAGAGAGAGAGAGAGAGAGAGAGAGAGAGAGGCTAAATGCATCACGCAAGCAAATTGAGGCAATGACATTCATTAGAATCATGTTTCATACTTCAACTGTCATATAAGACTTGTTTATATTGCCTGCCAATGGCAGATATATTACAGACTTTACTTCTATAAAGGTGTATCTGTTTATCCCGTGTTATTTAGCTTCTTTTTCGGTTTATCCTCTATGTATGAAATTCACTCAGTTTATTTTATGCGAAGTAAAGCATCTATTATTATTATTATTATTATTATTATTATTATTATTATTATTATTATTATTATTACTGCAATTTAGATTAAATTACTTCATCATTGTCAACATGAATTTTGTTACGTATTTGCATGTTTAGATTTTTTCTTCCACATGTAGAATTGTCAACAACTTCTCAATTGCAAAATAAAAAGGATATTGCACGCAACACTGTGCAACTGCCAGATGGTTCCTTAGGTTACGGTGATATGTACCCAAATTTTTAGAAGGAAAGGTTACTACTCTATTTTCATACATCAACAAACAGACACACACACACACACACACACTATAACTGCTGAATCATAGATGAACTTCCTCTGCAAAAAAATCTCTGTCTGGCTGTCTGTCTGAAGCCGAATCAAACCGAAATAGGCAATGACGTCATAACCGAATAAAGTAGAGACTAACCAACAGTATAAAAAACTTGATACTTAAATCTTTTTACTTGGTAAAGTTTCTTTTTAAAAGGATGAACCTACATAAAATACTTTCTTCTGCCAATGAAATTACATTAATAATGCATCAGCCACAGTTCTGCAGAGGAAATGAAATCAGGAAGCAAGTTCCTGGGAAATAATTGCAAAACGAATCAACAAAACATAATGAAAAAAGTAAAAAAAAAAAATTATTAAAACAAAATACCAATTAACGTAAGCTTCTCATCATCCTGAATTATGCGAAAATTTAAAAGGAGAAAATCTGACAATGTGAGGTTCTTAGAGGCTGACAGAACCAACATATTATATAAGAGGAGAATAAGAAAAGTCATTAATATTTATAAATAAAACTGAAGAGGGAGACTACGTAACTATCCAAAGGGGAAATATTATACTGAGATAATCGTTTTTACAGGCGACGTTGATTACATCTGTATGGTTTAGCATCTAAGAGGATGGAGGGATTATAAGCAAATTCAATACAGCTTCCAAGAGCCATGAGTTATACATACGTATATAGATATATATATATAATTATATATATATATATATATATATATATATAAATATCTATATAATATATATATATATATATATATATATATATATATCTATATATATATATATATATATATATATATATATATGAACCACTTGTATACAGAAAACAAATTACCACGTAAAGGGGAAAGTTGTATATAATTCTGACACACATGCATGGTTTTTTTTAAGCCAGTGGGCGAGCGGATAATATCATCATATATAGAACAAGGCAACACAGGCCACTGATTTGAACTTCAAATTTCCAAAGAATATGGTGCTAGTTTGGGAAGAAGTTGCATAAGACACTAGTAATATAGAAAGAAGAGCCTCAGTTATGAAAGAAAAAGTATATCAACAAATAACTAAACAGATAAAAATGTAAGTGATTATTAAAAGACGAGAGTTGTTTTAGGGTAGGAAGTTTTTTCTGAATGAATAGCAATAACAATTATACTAATAACGAATACCACAGCCACAATAAAAATAACAATTATACTGAAAATGAACGACATAACTACTATGTTAATAAAAAAAACAATAACAATTATACTGGTAATACACGACAATACTACTGATAATAGGGAACTTAAATTACTGAATTAACCAAAACGGTCTTGCCGGAGGAGGAGGAGGAGGAGGAGGAGGAGGAGGAGGCGCGGAGGGAGGAGGAGGAGAGGAGGAGGAGGAGGAGGAAGGGAGGAGGGGAGGAGGAGGAGGAGGAGGGGCAAACCAAGCAACCAACCAACCTGCGAGTCTGGTCTCCCTGAGGCTCATCCAAAACCTCTCCACCCTGCGGGGACGCCATGTCACTCCCACCTTGTGGGAGAGACTCCTGAAGAACCGCTGGTGTTCCCCCAGGTGGTTTCCGCTACTCATCCCGGCGGCGTCGGTGGTGGTGGTGCCTTTAGCGATCAATCACGGATAGGCGAGGGAGTTTTCTCTCTCTCTTTCTAAAACCATCAGGAGGACATCAACACTGGAGAACCCTGAAGAAACGGCTACCAGGATTACCAGGATAGAGTAATCCTCTAGTACAGCGTCGCACTACGGTAATCGCCGTCGTTAGCCCATGGTGGTGGCCATTCTCACTCGGGGCATCCCGACACCATACCCTCGGGGTGCTATCCTCGTCCATAAGCTAACCAGAATAACCGTCTGCTATCAGGTGGTCTTCATCATTTTGCTATCTCGGGTGTCAGCCTCAGAGAGGACACATCATATATTCAATCATTATCAAGCTTCGATTTTCCATGGCGCTCATCTGCTGTCGTAATAATAATCGCAGATGTTATAGGACTGTTTCAAAGCACATCAAAGTAATAATTTTCGGGAATGACACAAAATTCCGCTTATTTTCTAAAGGTATTATTAAGGAGTGACACAAAATTCCGCTTATTTTCTAAAGGTATTATTAAGGAGTGACACAAAATTCCGCTTATTTTCTAAAGGTATTATTAAGGAGTGACACAAAATTCCGCTTATTTTCAAAAGGTATTATTAAGGAGTGACATAAAATTCCGCTTATTTTCCAAAGATATTATTAATGAGTGACACAAAATTCCGCTTATTTTCTAAAGGTATTATCAAGGAGTGACAAAATTTCGCTTATTTCCTAAAAGTATTTTTTAAGGAATGACACAAAATTCCGCTTACTTTCTAAAAGTATTTTTAAGGAATGACACAAATTTCCGCTTATTTTCTATTTCTTTTTTCAATTTCTACTTATTTCTCTATGGTAAAAGTAGCAACGGATATAATATAATTAATTACAACAAAAAGAATGACATAAATAAAATTGCTTTGCAGAAAGAAGACATATTACAAGCGTTTCACACTTTCCAAGTATAACAGTCTTCTCTCATACATAAGTGAAGAGGTAAGAAATAAATAACCGAGACGCTATGAGACAGAGATCTTCATTAACCTTATGGCACCCAAGTCAAATCTAAACACACAAACACACTCAGCCATCAAAATTCGCATTTCGAAAAACATTTTTAAAAAAATTTTCTCCTCGAACTTTCCAAATGGCAGGCAGGAAATGGTATTTTTTCGAAAATTTAATTTTTCCAATTAGAAAAAAAAATAGTATAAACAGCGAATACCTTACGATTTTTATGAGATTTTTCTAGAAAATAAAATCTGCCAAGTTCTGACAAAAGCGTTCGTTTTCTCTTTCTCCAAAAACGTTCGTTTTCTCTTTCTACAAAAAAGTTCGTTTTCTCTTTCGACAAAAACGTTCGTTTTCTCTTCCTACAAAAACGTTCGTTTTCTTTCTACAAAAACGTTCGTTTTCTCTTTCTACAAAAACATTCTTTTTCTCTTTCTACACAAAACTCGTTTTTTCCTTGCCGCGATAACGTTTCCTTCCTCTTTCTACCAAAGTTAGTTTTTCACTTTCTACAAAAAAATACGTTTTCTCCTTCGACCAAAACGTTTGTTTTCTTTCTCAAAAACGTTCGTCTTCTTTCTACAAAATCGTTCGTTTCCTCCCTCTACGAAAACGTTAGTTTTCTTTTTCTACACAAACGTTCGTCTTCTCTTCCCCACTACTACGCACAACCTATGGCACAACCTCATGTATAGTGGCAAAGGGAGAATCTCTCCATTGTGATAATAATTAGCTGCGTTTCCATGATAAGGGATTCATTAAGGGAGTCAAGTTTCATTACTAGCCTGCAAGCACCAATACAATTTTATTTAAGTAGATACAAAAGTTTACATATAAATAGAAATAAATAGACATAGGTTTATTATGGATATTTATAGACAGAATTATATATATATATATATATATATATATATATATATATATATATCTAATTATATAATACGTACATACAAACTTTTACGCGTTCACAGATTCCCTTTTCAACGATAAGGCGTAGATACATTAAACCTTCCAAAGAACGTATATATAAAAAAAAAAAAAAGCTAGAGACAGAGTGGACCCAGTCATGGACGCGCACCGGTTTGAGCTGGTCAAGAAAAGGGGCGTGGCCTTAGCAACCCGGACCTAAATACAATTATACGTGATATATATATATATATATAGTATATATATATATATATATATATATATATTATATATATATACAGGAGAGAGAGAGAGAGAATGAGAGAGAGAGAGAGAGAGAGAGAGAGAGAGAGAGAGAGAAGCATGGAAATCAAACCATTTATAGAGCCAAAAATACAATGTTTTGCTTATCAACTGTAAATACCTGCACCACTATACTCTGTTTTTTTCCATCTGTCCATCCGGCTGTGGTGTTCCGCATGGTAACACTGCGTCCCGGGCTTTAGATAGTTACATTCAGCTTATATTCAACAATAATAATATCCTATTTCGATTATTAACGGTGTAATTCGCGTACAGTAAATTATTAAAACACTTTTCAATTGCATATGTACACCCAGATGTCCTTTTATTTACCTAAAACTTACACATAGCATAACTATCTAAAGCCCTGGACGCAGTGTTACCATACGCAAACACCACAGGCGGATGGACAGATGGAAAAAAACAGAGTATAGGTATAAAGAAATGAGTAACTTTAACCCTTACGATAATTAATGAGAGGCAAACACTTACAGACTTGACTTGATAAACTCCAGCTAAATTAAATCTCTGCCAAATTCAACTGACGCAACGCAGCGTCCACAGAACCTACAAACACAAGTTCTTTGTTATAGAGTTGAACTGCACGGTACGTTAATTACTAATTACCCATCGTTTGCAAGGAATAATTAACGCAATGACGTCAATATTTCCAAATGTCAGAAGGGCTTTAAAGTGTCATAGTCTTAATAACAATAAGACAAGGACTGAGTTTCTCACTTCGACGTAATCTGTACCGAAATCCAGAAGGTGGAACACCGAAGTCTTTCGCTAGTTTCAAAAAGTGTGGACGATAAGGTGACGATGGTATTCAATGCTAAGGAATATTATATAGCTATATATTATATATAATATATATATATATATATAGTATATAGATATATATGTATATGTATATATGTATAGATTCTATTCTCTAATATACCATATACATACATTATATATATATATCAATATATATATTATATATATCTATATATATATAAATACCATACATACCATATAATATATATATATATATATATATATATATATATTATTATATATATATTATATATTTATATATATATATATATATCAAGAGCCACAAGGAGATAATGAGAACCAGCAGTACCTAGCGCTTTCGTCTATTCTTGATACACCTCATCACATTTTCACCACATACAACAAAAGTAAAAAAAAAAAAAAAATACAATGAAATATAACAAAAATAAACATGAAAAATATAAGAAAACTTCCTTAACTTCGCCTGCAGATGTATTCCCAAAGTACCCCACTTCGAACTTTGCTAACGTAACTCGGACCGACGGAAATTTGGTCAAATGTGTCCTGGCGAAAACTGACTCGAGGGAAATAATCTATTCGGGAACATTTCGCATCATGGCGTTATGAGGAAAGAGGAGGAGGGGGAGGAGAGGAGGGGGAAGGGGGGAAGGAGCTCTGATTTCAGAGGTGTGTCACAGAGGGTCTCTGGTGATGGTGGAGAGCGGACCCTGAGCAGTAGAGCTTGAAGGAGCCAAACACAGAGCTCTCTACTTTGCATAAAGAACCAGCCATAAAGCTCTCTACTTGAAATATTATTTCCCCTCTTCATTTTACTTTCCGGTTCCTTCTAGATTCTTTAAATAGACATTCTACACCTAGTTAAGTCCGTTACTTTATGGTCAGCTAGGCTTGTTCCTGACAAAACAATTGTCAGTTAATGTTTAATAGTCATAACTGCTAACAATAATACTGACAACTCATCCTTCAGTACTGGAGGCCCCATGATTTTTATAGTCTTTACATACATAACTCAAATACAAACTTAACCCCTTGCAAATCAACTTGATAAATTACAGAGCAATTTGAAACTAGCCTTCTACAAGGTGAGATATACCTCGGGCTCTCTCTGTAAACCTAGAATAAATCCGCTGCTCAATAAACCTGAGAGAGAGAGAGAGAGAGAGAGAGAGAGAGAGAAGAGAGGAGATAGAGAGAGAGAGAGAGAGAGAAGAGAGGAGAGAGAGAGAGAGAGAGAGAGAGAGAGAGAGAGGGGCAAGGTCATTCAACAGTACTTTTTGAAGAGGAAAACTTGGAAAATATATCATTATGGTAACCAAGATCCACGTCTTGAATAAATTAACAGATAAATAAACCTGACACACACACGCACACACACAGAATATTCATATTCACGTTTCAATGCAAGGCCATCCAATATTAGTTGCTGGTAAGCTGGAAAACTTTAAACATAATACATAGCATTACGAAGGTGATGACGTCACTCGTCACTATCAAACTGGAGCAGTCGATGAGCTAACACACCCCCCCCCCCCCCTTTCCCCAGTCCCCGCATCCCAAAGCAACTTTTATTAATAGTGATGACGACGACAACAGCGGCGATGATACAGTCATCTCTCCGCGCCTCGACGCCCAGGGAGGGAGAATTACCCGGATAAAAGAACTCATTTCGTCGTGACACAAATTGGACGTCGCCGCGACAAAAAACGATAATTTCTAGGGGAAACAATTTCTGACGAAGTCGCCCTCACCTTAATACCTCTCTCTCTCTCTTACGCTTAACCGAAGGATAATAATACGTCTCGTTTCCTGCTACGGCGATGCCAGAGGAGGGATGGTGAAAATGATGATAAAGGACGAGAAACAGCGAGGCACAAGAAAGGAGAGATTGCTTGCCGGGAGAGGCGATTTATAAAAGACGTCGCTAAACATATCCTATGATATTTTTATTTTTTATAGTTACTAAAATAATCTTTTTGTAGTTATCAAAATAAACTTTGAAAGATAATAATATAAACTGTGATCTCTCTCTCTCCTGTTTATTTTTCTCACATACGATCATTCCTTTCTACGAGTTTGATTGTCAAGTCAATAATTGACTGATCCGAAATTAAGAAGAGAAACAAATACACACACACACACACACACACACACACACACACACAACACACATACACACACACACACACACACATATATATATATACTTAATGGCCTATATAAAATATAGGCCATTAAATATAAATATGTGTGTACTGAGAGTTTAGTCAGGAACCATAGCTTCCATTTCGCTTGCAATTTAGTCACGTTGCACTAAATTTACGATTGGCTAAAAACCCAATCATAAATTTACCACTTTTTTCGTGGGTCAAGTGGACCTTTCCTTCAAACTCGGGGGGTTACTGTCTCCGCCCTTTTTCGAAAAGAATGACGGTTTTTTGGAATTACACACGAAAACTATGTACACAAGGATTTTCTAAATGATTAGCAATAAAGGAATATATTTTTCGTTAAGTTCCGGGTAAATTATTATTGATTATTGATTATTATTATTATTATTATTTTTTTTTTTTTTTTTTTTTGCTCTATCACAGTCCTCCAATTCGACTGGGTGGTATTTATAGTGTGGGGTTCCGGGTTGCATTCCTGCCTCCTTAGGAGTTCCATCACTTTTCTTACTATGTGTGCCGTTTCTAGGATCACACTCTTCTGCATGAGGCCCGAGCTACTTCATTCCAGCCTCGTAGTTTTTCTAGATTCCTTTTCAGGGATAAAAAACTTCCCCTTTGGGATCGTGCCTAGTGCTCCTATGATATGGGTACGATTTCCACTGGCATATCCCATATCCTTCTTACTTCTATTTTCAGATCTTGATACTTATCCATTTTTTCCCTCTCTTTCTCTTCAACTCTGGTGTCCCATGGTATTGCGACATCAATGAGTGATACTTTCTTCTTGACTTTGTCAATCAATGTCACGTCTGGTCTGTTTGCACGTATCACCCTATCCGTCCTGATACCATAGTCCCAGAGGATCTTTGCGTGATCGTTTTCTATCACTCCCTCAGGTTGGTGCTCGTACCACTTATTACTGCAAGGTAGCTGATGTTTCTTGCACAGGCTCCAGTGGAGGGCTTTTGCTACTGAATCATGCCTCTTTTTGTACTGGTTCTGTGCAAGTGCCGGGCATTCGCTTGGTATGTGGTTTATGGTTTCATTTTTCGTATTGCACTTCCTACATATGGGAGAGATGTTATTTCCATCTATCGTTCTTTGAACATATCTGGTTCTTAGGGCCTGATCTTGTGCCGCTGTTATCATTCCTTCAGTTTCCTTCTTTAGCTCTCCCCTCTGTAGCCATTGCCATGTGTCATCGCTGGCTAGTTCTTTAGTCTGTCTCATGTATTGTCCGATTATTATTATTTTATTATTATTATTATTATTATTATTATTATTATTATTATTATTTTATTATTATTAGGAATGCAGTTTCATAATGATCAAGACCGCAGGGACCGACCACAGACTTGAAATTTGAGCTTCTAAAAATTACGGTGTTCATTAGAAAGAAGTAACAGAAGATAATACGAAATACAGACATAATTTATTATTATTATTATTATTCTGAAGATATACGAAATTCTTAAGGATCAAGACCACAGGGACTACTGACTTGAAATTCAAGCTTCCAAAGAATATGGTGACCTCATCGGTAAGGAGTGACAAAGATAACAGGAAATACACACACCACACAACACACACTCCATAAGAAGAATTAAGAAATAGATAAAATGCAAGTTATATATATGATATATATATATATATATATATATATATAAATTATATATTATATATAAAAGGAGAATTTCTTTGGGGCCCTCGTCAAGCACTGATCCTTCGGGGGAACATTAGAGGTTCGGAGTGTTATAAAAAATAATAAGTTCAATCTTATACAGCATCTATTTTCCATGACCTTTGCCACGACCTTTCCCAGACACTGACGATCACATTCTTAATTAAAGCAGCTTCCAGCATCTGACCACTGACGGA
>NC_087206.1:84269807-84294807 GCF_015104395.2 Macrobrachium nipponense
GACATCTTATGCTCACTTATCACTAGGAGCTGGTTTTACTGTTCATTCACAGTGTCCTACTGATTTTGTCTAGCTTTCTTTTGAACTCTTCCACACTGTTGCTATTTACAACTTCTGGTGGCAGTTTACTCCATGTGTCACATATCTTGTATGTGAAGAAGTTCCCACAATCGGATGTGTTGTATTTGTTCACCTCTAGTTTCCATGCATTATTTCTTGTCTGGTTTTCGTTTAAGGTAAATAGGTTACTGTCTACTTTTGTTATGGCTTTCAGTATTTTGAATGTTTCTATTAGTTGTGTCCTGGCAATCGTCGTGTTTCTAAGCCATACATGTTCAGAAACCACACAGACTTGAGGGCTGTTAAACGAAAACATGTACACAAGAGATCCACTATTTTTATTATTATTATTATTCAGAGGATGAAACCTATTCATATGGAACAAGCCCACCACCTGGGCCATTGACTTAAAATTCAACCTTCCAAAGAGTATTGTGCTCGGGGAAATACATATTGATATAGAAAAAATAAATTAATAAGTTAATAAATAGATAGAAATGTAATTAAATACAAGGAGAATAGTAATAGGGTAGTTTGTTTGTTTATATAGTGCTTTAACGTTGCATGGAACTAGTGGCTATTCAGCAACGGGACCAACGGCTTTTCGTGACTTCCGAACCACGTCGAGAGAGAACATCTATCATCAGAAATACACATCTCTCACCCCTCAATGGAATGGCCGAGAATCGAACCCGCGACCACTGAGGTCGGATGCTAATACCATACCAACCACGCCGCTGAGGCGCTTAGTAATAGGGTAGTAGTGCACTGCATCCTGCCTTGAACTTCTAATTTGAGAAACATAACGGGCCGACGCCGATGACGCTTCCAGACAGACAGACAGACAGACACACGAAGATCTATGTCTTTTCGAAAAAGGGACACGAGGCAATCGTTAGAAGATATGAGAGGCAAATTAACTTCGTCAACTTCATCAATTTGGTTCTGGGAAAAGAAACGAAAGCCTACGTGATAATTACGCTTATATAATGTGTGTGATGAAACGCTACGAGAGAGAGAGAGAGAGAGAGAGAGAGAGAGAGAGGAGAGAGAGAGAGAGTCATAAGCATTTTAAATAAATTCATCGAAGGGCAAGGCTGTATTCCATTGAGACTCATTGATGCATTGTGAATACGAATGTTCAAGTACTTCAGTGGAGAGTCTCTCTCTCTCTCTCTCTCTCTCTCTCTCTCTCTCTCTCTCTCTCTCTCTCTCTCTCAGCGCTGCTGAGGATACTGTGCGAAGCAACTAATGATTTGGACGTGTTACTGCATAAGATGTTCATTCATGAGTCAGGGGTTAAATTATGAATGAGGTAGTTTATGCTAATTTTTTTTTTAGTTAACCACGTTTAGGGGAAACCGCTTTAAGTTGAAAAAAAAACGCGTATATAATGTTATACTTGAAAAAAAATGTATATAGCATAATATTTATGTACTAGTATATAAAAAACTTGCCCTTTTTTATATACTTGATGGTTGTAGGTACATTGATACCTTCACCATCAACAATCATATGGATGTCGGCTTCAATATCGATATTCCCTGAAAGACTTTTCTTTTTATCCTTTTCTTTTTCATTTTTCAATATCTTTTTTTAATTCATCCCTATCTGGAATATCTCTTATTTGTGTTGCTTTTTTCATATCCTTTTAGATTGATGACATTCTTTTTTTTTTTTTTTTTTGGCACACGCTCTTTCAAATACATTATTTAATCAATAACAAACATGAGCGCATATACATATGTGTATATATTATATATTATATATATAATATATATATTATATATATTGATATTATAATTATATATATATATATATTGTAAATGTGTGTATGAGTGCATGCGTGTGAATGCAAGTATATGCTCACTGGTATATAAACGTATAGAAAGATACCTTCCCAATTCTTTGCACATATATATCTTGCTCTTTTTGACCGTTATAGGAATACGTGAACATAACTCGGGCAATCATTCAATTGATACACAAGACATTGGCTCCACGTACCGTTTTACGATCTGTCACTCTTTGCTAGCCAATGTATCGCAATCTCTGTATGTTTATACGAGCGTACGTGTGTAACTCTCGCTCAGAGAGAGAGAGAGAGAGAGGAGAGACGAAGAGAGAGAAGAGAGAGAGATAGAGAGATTGTGTGTGTGTGCGTAAACAGTGTATTTTTATACCTATACACCGTATCCCATTTGTGAATATTACATCACAAAACATTCCCGTATCTTAGTATTTTGAAATTAGGTTGAGAACCCCATTGTCTTCTCTGTCTTAGATATGACACATCTGAGTCGACTGACTACCAAGTATACTCTCAGGAATTTCGGTTGTGACTGAGCGTATCACAACGGGCAACTGAGTTTATGTGTTTGTGTGTGTATATATATATATATATATATAATATATATATATATATATATATAGATATATATATATATATATATATATATATCTATATATATATATATGTGTGTGTGTGTGTGTGTGTGTGTATATCTATATACATATATATATATATATATATATATATATATATATATATATATATATATATATATACATACATATATATATATATATATATATATATATATATATATATATATATATATATTCTATATACATTTATAATATATACATACACAAATATATATATATATATATATATATATATATATATTATATTATACTATAATATATATATAGATACAACAAATAATATATATATATATATATATATATATATATATATATATATATATATATATATATATATACATATCCTAAATTAAATTTCATGCATGCAAACATCGTTACCTCTGAATGTTGTAAAAATCGTCTATGAATAATCAACAAATAATTCTTGTTGAGGAGCACATCCTCAGCCTTTTAGACCAGAATTTGACGACTCCTGATTTGTTCCTCAGATGCTCCAAAAATAACTGTTGATTCTTTTGAAACTCATGGATAATATATATTTCTTGCTGATCTGTTAAGTCTTAGTTAACAGTATCATCGTACATTATTTTAAGCAACACCTTTCACCATTATTATTATCATTATTATTAGTCTTTGATATCAAGCATCAATGTCTATTTGATGAGGGTTATAAAAGGATGAAAATGTTTCTCGTTTTCCTCCTTTTAATATTCTTTTGAACAGGAGATCCCCATTAGTACGATTTCTCTCGTCCACAGCGACCATATTTTTATAAGATATAACGAAGGAAGGAAAGTCGTATCATTAAGGCAAGATTCTGCGTAGGCACTTTTTTTTTTTTTTTTTGTTAGCTGGGACTACTACGACGACGAGGTCATTCAGCGCTGAAAGGCAAATTTGAAGTAAAAAGGTCTTAAAGTGTAACAGGAGGAAAACCTCGAAGTTGCACAAAGGAACTACTGTCCGGGGGGGGGGGGGGGGGGGGGGAGAGAGAAAATTGGAAGATAATATAAACAAGGGCGTAGAAAATACAATGATAGTGGTAGAGGTTGGCAGCTGGGGACCGAAGGAAGAGCCTGCGATGAACCTGAAGTAACGCTTACCCCTCTACGACACTACCTCTCTAGGGGGGGGGGGGGGGGGGAGGAGAGGAAGATAATAAAGAATTGGGAGATTGAAAAGGTTTCCAATCATAAATGATGACAAATGTTGTCTCGCAATTAAAGGTACCGAGATAGGCCGTCGTAAAGTGAATCGCCAAACGTGAAGCCTATTGTCTCAATTCGCTTGTAAACAAAAGTTTGTATTTGTTGTCTGCTAATCGCGTTGGTTATTGTCCGGCTATTAAACGCAGAACGAGAGTGCTAGCTGGCTAGCTTGTGTGCTCTTAATCAGATGAAGACAATACCTTTACGGCTTATTTTATGGAGGGCAAGGGGAGGAAACTATGTGATTGACCCTCATTCGCCTTTGGTGAAGTTCTCTTTCGTGTGTGTGTACAGTATGTATACATGTATGCATATCTATCCACACATACACACATATATATGATCATCTTATAATATATATAATATATATATATATTATATATATATATATACATATATATATATATATATATATTATATATATATATATATATTTATTAAATATATATATAACAATTATATTATTGTATGTATATATATATATAAAATATATATACTCACACTCACACATGTGTGTGTTTATGTGTAAATGTCAATCCCATAAATTACTACTGAGGCAACAGTTGTTTTCGAAATAGAGTGCTACTCTTTATTCCATTGATATAGTTTCTTAGACATACTTTACTTAGACACACACGTACAAGTACACATGGACAAAGAATTTTGTTGGTGCTTGACTTCTGCTCGTAAGGTTACACTTAAAAATTTAGGTAAATGAGGTTTATATTCACACTGGCACTGCACTTATTTGGAAGTGAGGACGGCCTCGGTACTATTTAACTGTCATACTACTATTCCCTGCCTCAGGAATTCTACAGTTACTGACGACGACTATTAGACTTTGGGAATATGCATTTTCTCAACGTGTTTGATAAATATTTGCCTGAATCCATATGGTTTTTTTTCCACGTGAATATTATTTTGGATCATTAAGAAATGATCAAAATTCGCTTCTCAAATATGACTGACAGCGGACCATAAGTATTTAGATATGCCGAACGCGTCATTGATAATAATAATAATAATAAAAAAACTGAAAACTACAAGCCTAGAATAATATATTCTTTTCATCTATACAACCATGGCCTTTAAAATTAATCAGAATAAGAAAATGCCTCTGAGAGAGAGAGAGAGAGAGAGAGAGGAGAGAGAAGAGAGGAGACCTGATGAGAGAGGAGAGGCGAGAGAGACGAGAGAGAGAGAGAGAGAGAGAGAGAGAGAGAGAGGAGATGAAAAATGAAAAATAAAAATCAAGATAAAGCATAATCCACTTTCTATATATACTTCTAAGAATACTTAATATCAGAAGAGGCTTGTACATACTTGACAGAAGTGCTCATTTAAAGGAGTCGAGAGAAAAAAAAATGGTTAAATGAAAAAATACTATGCATTCAAATACAACCAACCAATCAAAATTTATCAAGAAAAGAAATATCAAACTATAAACAATCCAAATTTATTACGAGAAGAAATATTAAAATACGAACAATCAAAATGTATCATGAGAAGAAATATCAAACAAACGAAAAATTTATCAAGAAATATTAAACAACAAACAATCACAATTTGTCAAGAGAAAAAATACTAAGCTACAACCTATCAAAATTTATCCAGAGAAGAAATACCAAACTACAACCAACCTAAATTTATCAAGAAAAGAAATATCAAACCAAAATATATAAAAATTTATCCAGAGAAGAAATATTAAACAACCAACCTAAATTTATCAAGAGAAGAATTATCAAATCAAAAACAAACTACATATAAAGAGACGAAATATTAAAACTACAGCAACCTACATTTATAGAGAAGAAATATTAAACAACAACCAATGAAAATTTATCCAGAGAAGAAATATTAAACTACAGCCAATGAAAATTTATCAACACATCAAAAAGAGAATTATAAAAAACCCAAATAAAAGGAGAACGAACGAAATACAAGGATAATCGCAAGACCTTTTCTTCCTCCTATGATGTCATAGCTTGCAAGTAGTTTGTTTGCGTTATCGCAAGCAGAGGGGTAGCCAAGCACACAAACACACACACATGAGACCTCGGCAATGTGATCTCGAAGGCTGAGCATATCTGCTTGGGAGACAGTTGTTGCTTCTCGCAATGCACATCCGCCTTCAGAAAATATATGACTTCATATGAAGCACAAATAACTGTTGGACGAATTTCCTTTTCTAGCGTCGTACGTATACGAGTAAGAACGAGGAAGCATTTCGACGATCATCGCCACGCCGCGCCGCCAGTTGACAAAAATCAATCACACTGACATCACAAAAATGTCAAGACGAAGGTGGGAAAACCCAAGAAGACTCTTAGATGACACGTATCGACACCTTTCATAAAGAAGATAAGGAAGTGAAGGGCTGGACAAACCCAAATTCCTCAGCAAGTGCTTCCTACGCCTCAAGTGCTTGAGAAGGATTGTGGAGCGAGAGAGGAAGCACAGCCGAGACACGGTGAGGTGATAAAAGGAAATGGGGGAGCTTCTTGCAAGCACTTGAATGTCCCGAGACATTCCTGTAATAATCTGTGTCCGCGTTGGTTGAAATGGCTTTGTGATGCAGCGGTGTCACAGAGACTGATCTCAAAAAAAAAAAAGTTTCCGTCTTGTAAACATTTGGGGGATCTTTCCTAAATATTGACCCCCCATGGGTTTTCGTAGGACTAATATTGCTTGGGGGTCATTATATTTGATATTCAGTCTTGTTTATGTTTTCACGGCAATCCCCAACGGCCTTGTACTAAAAACGCCGCAAAGGTGGAAACAAACCCGTGGGGGTCACTATCTAGGAAAGATCCCATCTGGATTTCAAGGTTAAGGTCTCGCAAGAATATTGACGGAAAAAAAAAAAAAAAAAAAAACTAGGACGTCATTGCCTGTGAATCTATTCTCTCATCAGGAGCGAATAGCCGATTTTGGAGAAAAACCAAAAAGTGTTTTACATAATGAACAAACCAGCTGACAAAAGCCCTTAGGAAAAGCCAGCTCGATAAAACTAGAAAAATGTACCCACAATAAAGAACAAAGCTAACACTCGGCCTACGCTAAAATAAATCAACATCACCACCACAAAAGAACGAAATTACAATCGTAAGTTGGTGTGGGTGGGACCCAAATGTTTCAGGTTTAGATAATACCGTCAATTTCAAAACTTTCGATGGTCTGAAGTGCCCAATGATTTCAGAGGACAAAAAAACATATATGTACAAAGTTACCTCAATGTGAACCATATATATATATATATATATATATATATATATATATATATATATATATATATATATATATATATATATATATCAGGAACGAATTTACGAACAGAATCATACTGAAAATCATACATACATGAGTAGCACACATTCCCACCAGAAAAAAAAGAAACAAAAAGATGACAAATACTCCACTCCAAAACATGTGGCCCTAATGTTGACCACCATGCCCAGCTTTTCACGTGCCACCTACATGCACTTGTCTAAGGCAGGAAAGGGCAAATAACACTAAAGTAATGATGTAAACTAGACTTTCTTTTGTACCACTTTCTTTTATCTAGCATCAGAAATATGACTTTTGAGAGTGTGCGTGTTTGTGTGTGTAGAGAGAGAGAGAGAGATAGAGAGAGAGAGAGAGAGAGAGAGAGAAGGCACCACTACAAACGAGAACCACGAAAGGACCAACGAATTTCGAAGGGCACTCGAAGATCCGTCTAGACCCACGAGATAACATAACGGGATCTATCACTCGTACTCCATTCAAGTTCCTCTCGAGGCCAAGTAGGAAAGTGGAGGAGGAGGTTGTGGAGAAGGAGGGGGAGGGGAAGGTGAAGGGGAGTGGCAGGGGGAGGAGGAGGAGTGGGGAGCAAGAGGAAGAGTTCGGAGATGGAGGAGTAAGAAAAAAGGAACCCAGACTGTTGAAGGGTACCCACCCCACCCCCCGGGGAGTTGGGGGAGGGGAGGCTTGGTGGGAAGTGGGGGGAAGGGTAGAGAAGAGGGGTTAGCGACTCCTATCAGCTTATTAAATGATGAAGACCAAAGTAGGAGGGAATTGGAGGGAGGAGGACCTCAAAGCGGGAATCAAATGGAAAGTAAAATAAGTGGTACACCAAGCAAGAATAAATATATATATATATAGATATATATATATATATATATATATATATATATATATATATATATATATATATATAACAATAAAGTAAATGAATAAAAATAAAAATAATTAACGAAATGATGAAATGAAATAGTCATAAATTATGAGGCTGTTAGAAGGGTGAAGCAGCAATATATATATATATATATATATATATATATATATATATATATATATATATATATATATATATATATATAATAAAAAATAAAAAATTAATTACAACAATAAATGATCAGAATGAAAATAGGGGAGTACCATACCGACACATTCAGAAACGCCATAGCAAAGCAATGATTTGCACTATGCTTTTTTTTTGTTATAAACAAATTTTTACCAAACAACAGATAAGAAAAGCTTCGGCTATTAATCGAAATCTTCAACCACTATTGACGACTACGTATACAGACATATATTCAGAAATGACTTAACTTATTACGCAACCTGACCTGAGAAAAGGTTCATTCGTTTGTATCTTTCACTTTTTCGTTTGTCATTTTTATTCAAACAACCCTCAAATAAAAATAACTAAAAACAAATGGATAGAGAAAAGAAAGGGAAGAGAAAATGGCAAGCAAAACTAAACGGAATAAACAAATTGCCCCGTGCCCATCACATTCAGGCCAGCAAACAGGTCACAGTGCAACTGACATGATCTTGATTGTTGTTGCTAAAGTAATGATGCTTTTTATCTAATCTGCAAAAGAGGTTATTTCCCAGATGCCGCGAGCCCAGCATCATAAGAGAATCTCTCTCTCTCTCTCTCTCTCTCTCTCTCTCTCAGATACCAAATCTGAAAGAACGTTGGAAAAACACTGGCAGGAAACACATACAAACTTTCAATGCAATACCATTACTCGACAAATACTCCATAGAACAGTCAGAATGATATTGCAACAATAAAAAAAAAATAAATAAACAAATACAAATACAGGCATCCTCACTAACCATATTCTTGAGCACAGATCGCTTAGATAAAAACGAACACTCCGAGTCTCATCATTTGGAAATCCAACCGCGAAATATATACGACCGGCTACGCAAAAATACGTACGAAAAAAAAAAAAAAAACCACCGAAAATTTACAAGGGCCGTAGTCCAAAACGATCGCAAGAATTCCCTGGCCAGATGCTGTTTTCACACTCGTAAATAACGCCGATGCACTTGAACTTCTCGCGTATATTACGGGAAGTGAGAATCTCCCTGCAAACACAACGCTTTACTACGGAGGCTGAGCGGAGAGAATTAATGATCTTACACGCATGGAAGAAACGACCTTACAAAGATGGAAGAACTGATCTCGACGCTGATCGCAGGGATAGGATCTTTGTACATGACCGGGTAAACTTACGCCGCTCGGAAAGGAATTAATAATCGCCGCAAACTTACGAGTTAATAATACGCAAAGATGCTCCTTTAAACGGAGACGCACACATACAGGATCTGTCTGTGGGCTTGCATATCTTTAATATATCCATAAAACACCAAGACCACGCGACTATAAATTCACGAATATCATTCGATATACATGAACGAAAAAAATTACGTGTTGAAAGCACGATCAAGTGCATAGGCGTTGACGTATTAATCTGATATCGGCGCATACGTACTGAGCAAAGGATGACCATTTACCCACAATACAATATAAGGAGGCTCTTCATATTGCAGAACGATGGTCTATCACAGACCTCAAGAATTCCAAAGATTTATACAAGTATTGCACCCGAGATTTATACTACAAAATATTGTACCAGCTCCGTTTTTTTTTTATTACCAAGCCTTTCTAGGGTTGGTTAAATTGGGTGTAGGAAACAAAATGTGATTATTTTCAAGAAGATTCTGTTGTTTAGTTCTTAATATATGACGTCCACCCCTTTTTCAGGGAAGGTCCAGGTACTCGGGAATATGCTTCCCGGAGACCCATCCGCTTACGCACAAAAGAGACCAGCGACCAGCGGCACTTAATATCTGTCTTCGAAGGGTCAGGCCCTTAAACGTCTAGACCAGGGGCAAGGACAAAGAAGGGAAATAACCTAGAAGGCCTGAATGACAAAATGCTGTAGCCGTCACTACGGAAGACGAGCTTGTACGCACGATGAATGAGTAATACGGCAGACTAAGGGAAGAATACGGTTAAGAATAAGGTTAAGTATAAGAAAAGACTAAGGGAAGAATACGGTTAAGAATAAGGTTAAGTATAAGGAAAGACTAAGGGAAGAATACGGTTAAGAATAAGGTTAAGTATAAGGAAAGAATACGGTTAAGAATAAGGGAATAACAAGGTTACGAATAAAGAAAGAACAAAGAGAGAATAAGGAACGAATAAGGTTAAGAATAAAGAAAGAATAAGGTTAAAAATAAGTAAAGATTAAAGAGAGAAAAAGGAAAGAATAATAAGGTTAAGAATAAAGTTAAGAATAAGGAATCACTTTCACTTCGGAGAATGATTTAATTTGATGATCATCTATAACAGTTTTATTATTCATTTTTAAATAAACAATAAAAGTTTTTTTTAACTCTCTTTGAAATAAACAAAACAATGCTATCGTAATAACATCAGAAATTTTCAGGGGCGCATTTAAGAATTACCTGTGAGGACCTGACGTCACACCATTCGTATGGGCCCCACACAGCTCCACTGCGAACAACGATACTCTTTCTCATAAAGTTCCACACCTTCTAATTTCTACTCTTGCCCTGGTTCTAATCCACGCTCAGACGAAATTATTATCAACAAAAAAATTCCCCTTTGGTTAACACATAAGAAAATATATTAATTCCAAGGTAGAGCGAATTGGATATTAATCGACATTTGTAGCTTAATCCATGTATATGAATCACGATGACGTGATAAAAATTCACTCACACTCAACACACACACACACACACACACACACACACACACACATATATATATATATATATATATATATATATATATATACACACACACACACACACACACACATATATAGTATATATATATATATATACACCACACACACACACACAGCACACATAATATATATATATTAATATATATATTGTATATATATATATATATATATATATATATTATCTAACTTTTTACTTAACTGCCTCAGTAATTTTGGACACATTTTTATCCACCGATAAAAAGCAACAATTAAAAACTACAGAAGCGCAAAAAAGCAAGAAAAAGAAACTAAAATATAAAAATATGAATAAAAACTCTCTCTCAATAGATAAAGGACATCTTACTTTTTCTCAAAAGGTCTCGGTAATTAGGGAAACATTTTTACCCACTGAGAAAAACCAAGAACCACTGAAAACGACCAGTGGTTGGTAAAATGTTTATTAGTAAAAAAAAAAATAATAATACTAATAAATTTCACAAACTCGTGTGTTATTCAGCTGTTTATAGCAGCCTCAATAAAAGCCTCCAGTAGCTTCATTTAATGATAAAAAAGTAGTTTTGGAGATACTGCAGTAGCAGTCTTGTAGGCCACTCCGCTGACGCCAAACGCTGGCGCCAAACACTGGCGCCAAGAGCTAGTAAATGGCGGGATTTGAATCCAGCCTAATCCCCAGGAATACTTTAGGGATCGCAGCGTCACAAGCAGACGATACGAGCCATTTGCATTTTGATAAATTAAAGCATATCAGTCGTGGAGCACTTATATAAAACATAACAAAGATAAGATATAAAAAAAATGTCACATGAAATAAAGTAAAAAAAAAAAACTAAGAATAAATGAAAAATAATCACTGAAAGAGAAAGTAAATACCGAGAGAATCTGGCATTAAAAAAATAGAAAGAAAAAAAAAACTCGACGTATCCTGCAGTGGGAGAAAGAACCGAAAAAAAACATGCAAACATTCCAATGAAAAATGTTTTACTAGGCGTAAAAAAAAAACATAAATAAATAAAGCCGGATGTTCTGAACAGAAAGTAAAAGGCATATTTTTTATATTTATGTGTTAGGCAGAAAATATGTATTTATGTTGTTATCTTGGAAAATCACAATACAACTGTTTGGCTGAATAATAATAATAATAATAATAATAATAATAATAATAATAATAATATAATAATAATAACAACAAAGCCAATAATATTTTTACCGAGAAAAGACTTTTATTCAACATACTGTAGGAGAGAGAGAGAGAGAGAGAGAGAGAGAGAGAGAGAGAGAGAGAGAGAGAGAGAGAGAGAATGCACTAAAGGGTATCCACTACAAAACAATGAATAGGTATTACTGTACGAGAGAAAGTTCAAAAGGGGAATCGAGCGAGCTGGGCTTGGGTCCTTGAAAAGATCAACAACGTCCAGGAGAGAGAGAGAGAGAGAGAGAGAGAGAGAGAGAGAGAGAGAGAGTATTCAGCAACCTTCCCTTTAAACATGGGAGAAATAGACAGGAAGACAGTTTCTTCCCTACCTCTCCAAAACCCGTCACCCTCCCAACACAGACTTCTGGTGGTCTGGATGTTCACAACTCATTTTCTTTTTCATTTATTTCGAACGAACTTTGGCTTACGACTGAAACTGATGGGTCAAAACGTGTATCATAATGAAATTATAATGTTGTTCAAAATGCAAAACTTTATCAAAACCTTGCCCCGGAGAGAAACTACAGTATATATCGTTTAGTCATTTCTTTCCAATAGGCATCATAGAGGCTCCAATGACATCGACAGTAGGTATTTACTGATAGCTCAATAAAATAGCAAAAATAGAAATCGAAAAAATATAGCCAAACGACTTTGAGAATAGAATACCAAAGGAAGGATAAATAAGCTGGATCCAACTCCGAAAAAAGTGACACACCGTCTTAATATAAAAGCACAAAGAATTAGAGAAAACAAATGCGGGTAGAGAATGCAGGAGTTTGGGGTTGTAAAAAAGGACGCTGGTACAGAACATTATAGGAGGTGGTCCTTCAACAAAGGACCAGTTGGAAATACAGAAGCTTTTTTTTTTAGCCGAAATAGTACTTGTAGTGAAGAAAAGTAAGATCTACAGAAGAGCAGATGGTCGGGCCATCATTCAGAGGAACCTTCTTTACCAAAGAGCATCCCAGTTTATTATTATTATTATTATTATTATTATTATTATTATTATTATTATTATTATTATTATTATTATTTCTCAAGCGTATGCAGAATCAGGAGATGAACCCTATTCATAAGGAACAAGCCCACCAAATCGACCATTGACTTGAAATTCAAGCTTCCAAATATTACCACTATTCAAAACTGAATGGACATGATATATATAATGTTGAGATCACTAAAATGGTAAAAAAAAAACTGTTGAAATTATGCCACTGAATAAAATCATGCAATTAACTGGAAAGCTGCTAAGAGAATAGCTTAATTTAATATGCTGGAAAATACGTCACTTTTTTTTTTTTTCGTTTTTTTTTAAGTAGAATTTGCCAAATAAATCATGGTAATGGAAAGAATGGGTGTTTATTTAAATTAAATTAATTTTTACCAACCACAATTCGAATATATATATATATATATATATATATATATATATATATATATATATATATATATATATACTTTATATATAATATATATATATATTATACTTGTGTGAAGGTGGAACCCTATGTTATGCTGAGTTGAAACGGCTTAAGGGCACAATTTGTATATATATATATATATATATATATATATATATATATATATATATATATATATTATATATATATATATATACACAAATTGTGCTCTTAAGCCGTTTCAACTCAGCATAACATGGGGTTCCACTTTCACACAAGCCCTCAAAAGTGAGAGAGAGAGAGAGAGAGAGAGAGAGAGAGAGAGAGAGAGAGAGAGACTCACATAACAAAGGGTGGCTGGAATGTTAAGTAACATGACAGAGGTCGGATAAATTATCGGCAAAGCAAACACAGGATAATAGGTAAACAAAGGGACGTAAATGGCCTTTTACTTAGAGGTATTCGACTATAATACGAAGATTCAAATCCGAGTAATTTTACCACTATTACTAATAATTCCTTATTGGATGGAATATACTATAATTTAGGCCAGAAACCATGAGCTGGGACCCATGAGGTCATTCAGCGCTGAAAGGAAAATTGCGAGTGAAAGGTTTGAAAGGTGTAACAGGAGGAAAGTAAGACGGAAGAAAGAATATGAATGAAGATACAGTAAAAGGAAGGAAGGAGGTTGCAGCTACGGGACAAAGGGGCTCTGCAATGAACCTCAGGTAAATGCCCACAGTGCACCGCGTGAGGTGAACTGACGGCACTACCCCTACGCGGCCAATTATTTTATAAAACAACTATTATGACGCACGCATTATATTTTGTATGATATGAGAATGATTTTTGATTAAGAGTTATTTGTATTTTGTTGACAAAATACCCATTGTAAAGAGACGCAAACATATAATATATATGACCAAAATTCACGGTGCTAGCTTCCATAAATATATAACACAAAACGATATAAATAATAAATTATTACACTG
The DNA here is from genome assembly GCF_015104395.2 of Macrobrachium nipponense. Lineage (NCBI taxonomy): Eukaryota > Metazoa > Arthropoda > Malacostraca > Decapoda > Palaemonidae > Macrobrachium > Macrobrachium nipponense. The sequence continues at coordinate 84,284,172 of NC_087206.1, forward strand.
TGATTCTCGTTGCCCGCTGGAACGTGTCTCATAAAAAAAAAAAGTTGCAATTTTACAGCATTTTAATTTTTATTCAAGGGAATATTCAGCCCTGTTGTGAATGATTTTCCTCGATATTTCGGAATCATCACCAATACACAGAAAAAACTTTTCATTCATTCCCATGAAAAAAAATTAACAATATTCTAAACGTTTGAAATCAAACGTTTCCTGTATGTTATGCGCCAGAGATGTCTTTCTTGCTCTCAATACACGAGTCACGGGCGTTTTCATCCTTCAAAAGTCCTTTAGTTTTCTTATCGACTATAACAAAGTCTGATATCAGTTTCCTTTCTTAGATTTTGACCTGGAATATACGGCCTAGCAGGAAAGCTTAACCAACTCATCCCTAGGAACAGGCATTCCTGTCAGAACAATTTCCTTAAAATTAGATTAAGGTGTTAAAAAAATTGATTGCAAAATTGCTCACCAAAAATATATCCTGTTGAACTATTTAAATATGAAAGAAAAAATAAAAACAAAATAAAAATTTAGTCAAAACAACAAGAAACGTTTCCACGGATTCCTAGCTAATAACACTGAAATATTCCATTCGCTCAATTTAAGGTTCGAAGATTCTTAAAAGTACTGAAACCTAAGTATCCGAAAATGTTTGCGTCACTGGACCTGAAAAAACGTATAACGGAAATCATTATAATCGATGTACAATGTAACTACTCTACCGCTATTAATATGTTTTCTACGCGAAAATAGTCAAAACTTAGTTGAGAAACGTGATGAAAATATTACAGAGATAATATAACAAAATACATTTGCATAACTATTTGGAAAAAGTGAAAAGGTAGTTGAAAAAATCAACGTAATATTTCTTACGCAAAACAAGAATGGAAGCATTTAAAACCCCAGGGGAGACTTAGCCATTGTAAATGTTGACAATCTTTGCAAACCCTTTTAAATCGAACGATAACTGGTCCGTTGCACGAAGTTGCCTTATTCAACAAAAGACGAACAAAGAGAGAGAGAAAATATGATCACGTGAACGAATAAGTTACCTTTCTTTCCAAACCATGACAAGAGCGGTTATGAATTTGAAAGAGTTTCACTTAACTTAAAAAAAAGAAGAGATCACGCATTCGAATCTAGAGTAGAATTACAATTATTTAATGAGTGAATAAATAATACGTTTACTATAACTAATTAATAGAAAAAAAATGGTATTTCTTGCTAAGCAAATATGAAAATACGAGAGACTGCATTAAAATCACATTTTACTTAATATCATATTCCAGTAAAAAATCGACAAAACTCCATTTAAGAAATGGAAAACCACTGTCTCACTTAAGGCGTTTCCTTCCATAATGACAGAGAGAGAGAGAGAGAGAGAGAAGAGAGAGAGAGAGAGAGAGAGAAGAGAGAGAGAGAGAGAGAGAAACTGACTTACGAATGAAACCATCTGAATGATGATATAATCACTAAAATATTACTGTGATTGTACATTATATATTATTAAAGGACAAGAAATGGCTACTTGCGTTGAATGCTTTGAAGATTATATGCATTATATAATGTATTACAGGAACACTTAAATTACAATGCTAGCTTTTAACACGAAAACATAATCCAAGGTTTCCTCTCCCAAGAAAATGTTTACGCGTCTACATGATAACCTATGGTAAGATGCTGCCTCCTTCATCTACATTTGGAAAAATTTTAAGAGAGAGAGAGAGAGAGAGAGAGAGAGAGAGAGAGAGAGAGAGAGAACAGTAATAGTTATGGTATCAAAATACGAAAACATATATACATTAAAACTGAGAGAGAGAGAGAGAGAGAGAGAAGAGAGAGAGAGAGAGAGAGCAATATCAACAATGGAATACAATTATTAAAACCTTATTGATTGAAATACCCACGAAATATTTAAATATTAAGTCGCATTTGGCACAAAAATAACATTTACAGTCGAATTCTCCTGACGCCGAAAGTTGCACAAATTAAATGGGAATTTCACTCGACAAAACGAGTTTGTTGCAGATACTGAAAATGTGATGAAAATAAAAAAAAAGGAAAAAATGCGCGCAAGTTTCTTCTTCGCAAGCGAGTTTTCTGTCCGGCAGCTACATCGTACTATAATCAAGTCCACCGAAAATCTAAGTTTGGGTGGTCTCGGTATAATGCTGTATGATCCGCGTCCCATTAAGCTTTAACCAAGGCCTGGTGGTGGCCTATCCTACTATATCGTTATCAGAAGCACAATTCTGGCTAACTTTAACATTGAATAAAATAAAAATTACCAAGGCTAGAGGGCTGCAATTTGGTATGTTTGATGACTGGAGGGTGGATCATCAACATTCCAATTTGCAGCCCTCTAGCCTCAGCAGTTTTTAAGACCTGTGGGCTGACCGAAAAGTCCGGAAAGAATAGTTTTCTTATACAAAAAACTATAAGACGATTTTTCTCTTCGATATAACATGAAAGAGAGCGGTTTCCCCTCATTTGCCTTGGACGCGGCGTTCACATCAAAGAAAAAGATCTTCAGCTCGTCTCGTTTAGTTTTCGTCACTTATTGGACTTTCTCTCTCTCTCTCTCTCTCTCTCTCTCTCTCTCTCTCTCTCTCTCTCTTATCCTCTCTCTCTCTCTCTCTCTCTCTCTCGTCTCTCCTCTCCCTTCTTCCTCTCTCTCTTCTCTACTCTTCTCTCTCTCTTGAATCCACAATTACTACTTTATATATATATATATATATTATATATATATTTTTACTATATATATATATATAGTATATATATATATATATATATATATAAATATACATAAAATATATCTACACTCGTATACATGTGTGTATGTATACATAATACACACACACACATGTATGTACGTGTGCATGCATGCACGCGTCTTTATGTGAGAGCGTTTGCTTGATCCTGAAAATGATAAGAGAACAAAATCGAATTAACTACCGCGAACTATCAACGCGTATTTCGCAACTCGGGGTAAACGGCCTTTCACAACAGACGCATTCACGGTAATAGAAGCCAGAATAACACAAAGTGATTCTACCTAAATGGAGACAGAGAGCAGTGGAGGAAAGAGGCGCGGGGGGGGGGGGGGGGGGGGGGGTCTCACCTAATGATGAAGACCACGGATTATAAAACAGGCAATAGCATTGTCTCCGGTGTACAATGGCATAATTCAACTGCTGTGAATTGCTGCGTAGAGCTGAAAGAGCTGTGAACTGCAGCTGCACACAGCTTATACAGCGCTGCGTTTCTACCTCTGCTACCAGAGAGCCACCCCCCCCCCCCCCCCACAAATGACCGATTATTCAAAATTCCGTTTTATAATTCCGAACGCTAATTGTAATGAAATCATTAAGTAACGGACTTTCACTACGCATATAATACCTGTCCCTTCATTGATGGAACGCTAGGGCATGATTAATAGATTGAATTTTTACGAAGGTGCAATATTCAAGTTTCCCCCTCACTCTTTTTGCTTACTCTTTTCTATTCGTCCTTCAATTACGACGCATTTTCCCAATAACTATTCCCGAGAAAGCTCTGTCAATATTGAGAAATTCTCTTAACAAAGTATAAGGGGAAAAAGGAGACCATTTGAAGGGAAGTCGACAGACAGAAACATTTGTCTGTACAAACTCTAAGTGAACTATACTATCAGATTCTTCGAGACGTTAAAAGCAATATTTTTCCACCTTTCTGTTAACACCACGATTAATTGTTAGGCTTCCTTTTATCACCACGAAGCCCAAAGGCATTAGGAACTACACATAAGATGGACGCATTTGTGGAAACGCAATAGAATTCCGCCTTTCTGCACCAAAACAACAAACAAACAACGTTTGTGTCCCCGCTGCTATGGTGCACATACTAAACTTCAGCAATGTGTTAAACTTTATTCATTTAAAAAAAAAAAACATATTATACAAGCACACGTACACACGCACATATATAGCATATATATACTGGGTGTAGGTCCTTCTTCAATGGCTATAAAATAAAGTTGAAACCGGTCTTTCATTTCTTCACCTGTGGTGATGTGAAATATATATATATATATATATATATATATATATATATATATTATATACTTATACACATAATAAAATCAATAAAAGACAAAGTAGTTACGGGACTTGTCGATATAAGCCTCTGAACAGCAGACAAATGTTTAGAGATAAAGAAACTTTTCGTATTAATTTCCATGTCCAGTAACTTGTTGGTGACATCAACATAGAATTCAGTCCTACACACACACACACACACACAACACACACACACACACACACACATATATATATTATATATATATATATATATATATTATATATATATATATATATATGTGTGTGTGTGTGTGTGTGTTGTGTGTGTGTATACATATAAACATAAAGACGTATGTTTGTGTGCTTGTTAAAAGCAATTTCCCATTCGATTTATTTCAAGGGACACTTTAAAACAAGTTCATAGTACGTCTTAGAACCCTAAAGACAATCAGCCACATAGGCGCCTCCAGGAAACAAACTCTTGCTCTCAATTCCACCGTAGAAATTTCGTGTGTGTTCCTACAATGTGAGCCCGAAAAAGATCGGAAATCTTATAAGTTACCAAATAATGTAATAAGATTCATGCATTTAGCTAGTAAGAACTAATATAAAAAAAAAAACATAGGAAATAAGGATAAGAGGAAACAGTTTGACCATTGAGAACCAAACCTTTTCCTTTGGTCATAAAAAAAAAACTTTAACCACAAATAAATGAACAAAAGGTTTTAATGCATGAGAATGAAGCTCTCCTCCATCAAAAGAGAACAACTATCTCTCTCTCTCTCTCTCTCTCTCTCTCTCTCTCTCTCTCTCTCTCTCTCTCTCTCTCTCTCCCCTTTGGTTATAAAAAAACCCTTTGACAAATCCAGAAAGTCAGATGAACCAAAGGTTTTATTATCGAGAAGCAAGCTCTTCTCCATAATAGAGAAAACGTCCCCCCCCCTCTCTTCTCTCTCTCTCTCTCTCTCTCTTCTCTCTCTCTCTCTCTCCTCTCTCTCTCTCAATAAAAAAAAAAAAGTTGAAAAGGACCCGAAAACAGACACGATGAAAAACAAAGGAAGAACTACTTGATCTGGTCCCACCCAATATCTCTTCAGAGAACCTCATGCATGAGAAAGGCCACTTGAGAACGTTTTATCTTTTATTGTTTACGCAAACTGGCTCGAATTGACGCAACGCTTACTGGAGAGGGGCTTATGAAGAGAGAGAGAGAGAGAGAGAGAGAGAGATAGAGAGAGAGAGAGAGAGAGAGAGAGAGAGAGAGGTACTTAGCCGAGATAGAGAATTATTCCCGATCAAGAAACCTCTTTCAATCACTCCATTAACATTCCTTAGTTGTCTGCTTTAGCTAATTGTGGTAAGAGCCATTTTTTTTCCTTCTCTTCTTTTTGGGGCACTGAATAGCCCAATAATAATAATAATAATAATAATAATAATAATAATAATAATAATAATAATAATAATAATAATAACAACAATAATAATAATAATAATGGAGAAACAAATCCCCAGTCATATATAGGTACATATATTTAAAAATGTTTTAAAATAAATCTCTCTGTACAGATTCATTTCTCCATTCCAAGTCTAACGGTCCTATGAGTATTTGTTAATAATAATAATAATAATAATTAATAATAATAATAATAATAATAATAATAATAATAATAATAAAACCTTTAACGCCATCATTGCACTGATCAGAATCTTCCGCTTGCAATGAAATATGCAATCGTTATGAAACCAACACCCCATCTTCCATTGTCAAGATTTTAAGGGAAAAAAAGTAGAAAGCATTGCATCAGACCCTGCATTTAACCGCTCTTTTGTCTCTAGGAGAGAGAGAGAGAGAGCGAGAGAGAGAGAGAGAGAGAGAGAGAGAGAGAGACTCCCCCTCCTCCTCACTCCGTCAACTCTAGCGCAGGCGTCCTTGGAAACGAAATATCGGTATATATCGAGTTAGACAGGTGTTGGACAGGTAATAGAGACACAATACACACAGTGAATCTGTTGGAGTTTGGGGAGGGGGGGAAGGGGGGTGGGAGAGGGGGAGGGGGAGGGGGAGTGGGAGGTGGGGGGGGGAGGGGGGAGGGAGGGAGGGGAGACGAAACGATGTCCACTTCGAATTAATATAACGATACAATAGTCAAAAGTACCTGAACTTGTTTTATTGTCACTAGCGACACCTGGCAATTCGAGAGAGAGAGAGAGAGAGAGAGAGAGAGAGAGACCCTAAATCCCCTCTCTCATCTATCTATCACTATTATAATATGCACACGTAACGGTAATTAAAATCTCTTCATCTATGGCTTTGCCTTCTCGATGCTTTTATTGAAATAAAGTTTTAGCTTTGCAGCGAGAAATATGGGAGCGCATTAATAAAGCTTGTAACGTGATTTGATGAGTGCATCCATATGCATGTTCATACATTTATATGTGAGTATGCGTCTTCATATCGAAGGAAGTGTTACTTCCCTATCTTCTATGCCTCTATTCCTGACGTATATACATACATACATACATACATACACACACACACACACACTCACATATATATATATATATATATATATATATATATATTTATAAAACATACATGTCTTTGTATATATATATATATATATATATATATATATATATATATATATATAATCTGACTAACGACATATCTAACAAAATACAATAAATCAGAACCTGTGTAACTTATTAGTGTGATGAAATTTTTATTGGAGATATGACAATGATCTAATGTTAATAAATTCTCGTGTACCTCTTATTTACTTCTTGACTAGGTTAAAATGTAACCTCTTTTATCAAAACGAATGTCCGAATTTCGGCTCAAATTCAGGGTGTAGTCGGAGTCACTTCCAAATAATGGAAAAATGACACAAATATTTTTGCATAAATATGGGACTGTGACAACACAAAAGTATTCTATGTTCACACATAACAATCTCCATTATATGGGGAAGAGTGAAGATAAACAAAAGAATAAAAAAGAAAAATACAAAAACGATAATCCCGAGAAGTAGATTTACAAAGAACCTTTTAAAATAAGAAAAGTCTTTTAGAAATCATCGTTTACATCAAGGTACAAATACCCAATGAGAGAAATCAATCTTGTTGTTCAACAAGCACACTTCACTCATAATGAACGAGGGGAATAAGCCACAATACTACAATGCATAGAACGTGAAGATGTGCACGTAGGTGGATATTGAATCATTCAATTAATATTCAATTTAGGAATATCTAACTAATGCAAGTACAGCATGGACGAAAATTAATTGCACAAAGCGTGCTGGAATACAGACCAGTCATTACAGACATATGCAATTGCATACATAAAACACAGACGCAAATAGATACGCATGCGCGCGCATAATTTCTTTAGGAGTGGACGTAGTGAGCGTCGCGGACCTCAGGTGAAAATGATAAGTACACCGCGTGTGAGGCTTGCAACGTCACGCCTGATAGCGTATGACAGTGAATACTGTGACCCAAAGGCTGTAGCCCTCTGGATATGCCAAGAGGAATTTATCCGCGACAGGGATTCTATGTAAATAGGATAACGGGGCATAGCAAATGTCACTGGTAGTATCTAACAGCGCCTTTGAGGTTAAGGCACATGACCTCAACTCTCTCTCTCTCTCTCTCTCTCTCTCTCTCTCTCTCTCTCTCTCTTCTATATATATATATATATAATATTAATGTAATAATATACCATACTAATATAGATATATAGATACTATATTATGGTAATAATATATATTATATATAAATAATATTACCATTAATACATTAAAATACGTTACATAATACTATATATTATATATTATACATATACTTATTATATATATATATATTTATATATATAATATATATATATTAGTTTTTTCTTTAGCAACAAATTTAGCCCGTTTTCATCCATTACTATGGGCCCTTATAACCATATAAATCTACGGAGTAAACAACAAGATGCAGTTACATAATCGACACCGAGCGCTGAATATAACATACACACACACACACACACACACACACACATACACAGACATACACACTAAGATTCGCCCACCTCATTAGTATTCGATGAACTCTCCTAATCAAATCAGAAGCGATCATCTCCCCCTTCCATTACCATTAAAAGCACACAACAAACACGACGAACTGCGCTTTCCCCTTTTCGGGAAGGGCCAGCCCAAGCCCAGCTCATTGCCTTCTCCCTCCCTCCATCCCTTCCTTCCCTGTCACACAAACAAACAAGCAAACAAGAAAGCAAGCACAAACAGACAAAAGGAAGCACAGGTTAATGTTTATAAGGGGTACATGCACACGACTGCTTCGATCAGCACCTACCAAACACTACTCCGTCCCTGAGAGAGAGAGAGAGAGAGAGAGAGAGGAGAGAGAGAGAGAGAGAGAGTCTATCTATGCGAGCATATAAACAGAATTTCACAAAACAAAAACCACTCGGTCTCAAAGAGAGAGAGAGAGAGAGACTTTCGTTGCTTAAGTGGCCCTAAGTTTTTGTCCATCCCTTGAATCACCCGTCTCACTGTGCCCCATAACCCTGCTGGACCTACCTGTCAGTGACGAGGGCATCAAAATGTATATAATGACGGGCGATAGGCCCCTTCTCGGATACATGAAGGCCGTATCAGGGGCCTTTCATTTGCATCCGTTTATTGGATTACAGGATAGAGAGAGTGATTGGGTTTTATTGGGGAGGGCGTAATCTGCCCTCATTTCCCATCAGTTGTTTTTGCCTCCCCGTTGAATTCTAAATGAAGACGCTTTTTCCACCTTTTTATTGACCGGGATATTTGACGCACAAAACTGTGATAATAAAAATCAGTGCTGCTTCTCTTTATTTAAAAATGAAATTCTTTCCCCTCAATATTGAGGGACAGCCTGATTTAATGATGTCAATTCTCAATATCGAGGGGCAGTCTTGATTTAATGTCAATTTTCAATATCAAGAGACAGCCTGATTTAATGTCAATTCTCAATATCAACAGGCAATCTGATTTAATGCCAATTTCAATATCAAGAGACAGCCTGATTTAATAATGTCTATTCACAATATCGAGGAACAGTCTAATTTAATTATGTCAATCCACGATATCGAGGATAGTCTGATTTAATTATGTCAATTATATAAGTTATGTATATTCAAAATATCATTTACATATATTCATTAGTTTTTTTTTCATTCCCAGTTTATCTCTGCTTTGAATAGGAACAAAATACCTAGCAATAGAAAGGTTATTCATACAGCCAGTGTGTAGAACAAGTGGGATGCAATAGGACTTGATTCCTATTCTGCCAACTGGAAATCCAACATATTTCCAATTGAGTTTCGAATGGAAATAATCCCCCAATCCCCCTTCTCTCTCTCTCTCTCTCTCTCTCTCTCTCTCTCTCTCTCTCTCTCTCTCTCTCTCTCGTATTCAGAAAACATTCACCACGTCCAATAACCGACTAACGACAAGTTTTTACGGAAATATTAGTCCACCTGTCCTTTTTTTTTAAGTTTTCTTTCAAAGGAAACTACTGAGACGGCCATTTGTCTGTCCGTCTGCACTGTTTCTGTCCGCCCTCAGATCTTAAAAACTACTGAGGCTAGAAGGCTGAGAATTGGTATGTTGATCATCCACCCTCCAATCATCAAACACACCAAATTGCAGCCCTCTAGCCTCAGTATTATTTGATTTTATTTAAGGTTAAAGTTAGCCGTACTCGTGTGCCTGGCACATCTGTAGGTGCCAACAACACAGGCCACCACCAGGCTGTGGCTGGGCCACGGCTGAGAGCTTCATGGGCCGTGGCTGCGAGTTTCATACGGCATTATACGCTGAACAGAAAACTCGATTGCGCAACTTCGGCGCATTTTTACAACTGTTTTAGATGAACTTAAATCTTGCTTTTATTTTAATACCACACATTTCTTAATATATAATAATAGTTTGTTGATTTCTTCATTAATAACTTTACGTATGTTTTTCATTTATAATTTCTTTATGACATGCAGTGAAGTTTTTCAAGCTTTTTTAAATTTTTAACATCCCATTATACTCTATTTTATTACCCTCAACATTAATACAATTTAGATAATTGCTCGCCTTAGTTCCATAACCTCTCCTGACCTTACAGGATTTCATGAACGACTATTCAACTCCATTACATGATATTTTTTAGTCATATTTTCAGTTCCTTAAATCTTTATCCATGAGTAAGGCAATATATGTTTCCTCAGTTCTTCATTTGTCAGATTTCCAAACTTTTTTGCTTTCAATATGACATCATGAATTTTGTATAGTTTAACTGTTTTGTATAGTTTAACTGTTTTCCGGTTCAAGGAAAATAAATATTGTGTGAATAATATATATATATATATATATATATATATTAATTAATATATATATATATACATATACACACACACACACACACACACACACACACATATATATATATATATATATATATATATATATATATATATATATATATATATATGAATGCAATCTTTACTCAACGAAATCCGAAAACGTAAAACAGCGTAAGGCCTCAAG
>NC_087206.1:84299807-84317307 GCF_015104395.2 Macrobrachium nipponense
CTATATAATGTGGTTCGGATCCCACAATAAGCTGTGGGTCCCGTTGCTAGGTAACCAACTGGTTCCTAGCCACGTAAAAATATCTCATCCTTCGGGCCAGCCCTAGGAGAGCTGTTAATCAGCTAAGTGGTCTGGTAAAATTATGATATACTTAACTTTTTGGGGGGGACCTAAGAGGTCATTCAACGCTGAAAGGAAAATAGAGAGTAAAGTAGGATTTAAAGGTGTAACGGGAGGAAAACCTCGCAGTTGCTCTATGAAACAATTGTCGGGAGAGAGTGGAAAGAAAGATGGAATAGAATATGAACGGAAGTACAGTAAAAGGAATGATAAGAGGTTGAAGCTAGGGGCAGAAGGGATGCACTGACGGTACTACAAAAAATGGGACCGACATCACGTCAAAATTTGGGCATCTTCTTGGTCTTCAGGGCCTTGGGACGAGAACTTGGTCAACTCTTGACAGAGGCAGTCGCACAGTCCACCTATGAGTCGGACGGAATCTCACGTCTCGCTCGATAATTCAAGTCAGACTTGGATACCAGCTCAAACCCTTCTTGCGACGTCCCTCGTGACAGATATAGATTTCACCTCTGGCCCGATTTAGGTTATGACCAGAAGCCTCTTGCAGACGATGTCAAGACGAAGATTAGATGAAAGCCCAAGCCAAATTCTGAGGTGTCTTTTACCCTGAGTGAGTTCTAATGCTGCAAGATATGTAGGTAGCAAAGATACTATATGTGTAGTCTCTATAGTATCTTTGGTAGGTAGTTATTTAAAATGAAAGGTCAGAATTACTGACAGTTTACTTTCTTGGTCTTGATTTGTGGCTAAAAATCAACGGAGAGGTTCTGATTTTAACATACCTCAAAGAATGCAAGGACATATCAGTAAGTCCGCGATTCTTTCATCTTTACATACGGAATTTGTAACATTTGTCACATATAAACATTAATCCTTTATAAATTTAAAAAATTATTACACATTATTAAATCACTATTACTCATTGAAAGAATACAAATGGAATATCTAGTTTAATAATTGCCATGCACCGTGAAGAATTTACTAAAGTGATTTTAATGAAACATTCGAAAAATCACTTTCGTTCGAGCACGAAGGAGAGAGAGAGAGAGAGAGAGAGAGAGAGAGAGAGAGAGAGAGAGAGAGAGAGAGAGTGTTTAATACAAGCTTCCTAGGAGGGGTTGGGGGAGGGGGGCGGCGGTTGGAGGTGTCTTCATATTCCAGGTTTCTCTAATTTCGAACAGGCTTAATGAAGAAATGAGAAGCTCTCTCTCTCTCTCGCTTCTCCTCTCCTCTCCTCTCTCTCTCTCTCTCTCTCTCTCTCTCATTCAATTAACGATGATTAAGTATTTAAAATAGAAACTGAATGTTTATCATGAAATTCACCTTAAAGCAATAAAGAACACAACTGATACGTGTATACATTAAATATATATATATATATATATATAATATATATAATATATATATATATATATATATATATATATATATATATATATATATATATATATATATATAAATTGAATTTTTTCGTGCAAGAAACCTGATTAGCATATTGTTTTTTTTTTTAACAAACCTCGCAAAACCCTTGGTAATCGAGCAAATAAAAATTAAAAAAAGAAAAAAATTCATAATACGAAGAAGAAGAAGAAGAAACTACAATAACAATAGCAACAACAACAACAAGAGAACTTGGGGGTCCCTTAAAACACGATCACTGATCTCTGACCTTTTCTATTGAATGGCTCGTTGCTAAATACAGCTTGAGAGAGAGAGAGAGAGAGAGAGAGAGAGAGAGAGAGAGAGAGAGAGAGAGAGGCTTTTGCGCTCCCTTCCCTCAAAAGCTAACTTTCTGCCACGTTCTGAAGAAAGTCCTCGGCTAAGGGAATAAAACGTCAAGTACGTCGTTCCCTTACGTCATGTTGAGCTACCAGCCACAGGGAGGACCAAAGAACGAATGGAAATGGATAGGAATGGGAAATGTGAAAATGTAAATTAGTTTGTAAAGTTTAGGTAATCAAAACACATTTCGCCATTCAGTATTCTTACTTGGGATAAGTTTACCAGAGTGTTTACAAAATACAGCGCTTTTATTTGTCGAGAAGATAGAATGACAAGGCATTATCATTATTATTGTTATTATTAAAAAATACTCATAGTAGCATGAGTCTTCAAATGGAGAAACTAATCCACAGTTATGTAAATGTACATATATTCATATTTAAAACTTTAAGGACAGCTTTTTAAATCTAAATATTTGTACACTTACATAACGGTGGATTTGTTTCTCCATTATTATTATTATTTATTATTATTATTAATTATTATTATTATTATTATTATTATTTATTATTATTATTATATTTTACCAGACCACTGAGCAGATTATCAGCTCTCACAGGGCTGGCTCCAAGGATTTGTTTGTATGTATAATTTTTTTTTATATTTTATCGGTTGAATTATAATTTTTCACAACATCCAAGCCCCTACGACCCCAGAGCGCCCACAAACACAAACACACACACACACAACATACACTTCAAGGAAACAAATAGATTCGTATAATCAATCACTTTTAATACAGCATCATCAACACTGCCTTTCAAGAATATAGTACTAAGATGTGATAGGCCTAATTACCCATATACTATCTTGCGTCAGTCCTGCCTTGCTTCACCGGACAAAAAAGAATTTATAAACAAAACCAGACTTTCAGAACCAGAATTGAATTTACAATAATATTAATCGCTTGTTCTCACTGATCTCTTCTCTCTGTATTTCCTATTACCTTCTGTTGCTTCTTTCAAACGAACACCATATTCTTTGGAAGCTTGAATTTCAAGTCAATGGATCCTTTGGTGGGTTTTTTTCGACATGAATAGGATTAATTTTCTGAATAATAATAATAATAATAATAATAATAATAATAATAATAATAATAATAATAATAATAGAATAAACAATATTTATATAATTTAGGCCAGGGGCCAAGTGCTGGGACCTACGACGTCACTCACCGCTGAAAGGGATATTGGCAGTGAGAAGGTTAGAAAGGTGTGAGAGGAGAAAAACCTCACAGTTGCACAAAGAAAGAACTGTTAGAGAGGTTGAAAAGTCAGATGGAAGTAACAAAATATGAACGGGCGTACAGTAAAAAAGGAACGAAAGAGGCGGCAACCAGAGGCCGAAGGGACGCTGTAAAGACCCTTGAGTAATGCCTACAGTGCACCACGTGATGTGCACTGACGACAATAATCCCCAACGGAGAATATTAATGATAATAATGATAGCAAGTATAAATTCTTTCTGTATTTCCCATTACCTTCTTTCATTTCTTTCTTGTGAGTTTGTTTTAAAGGAATAAGGTTCCTCTTCTGAGAAATAATAATAATAATAATAATAATAATAATAATAATAATAATAATAATAATAATAATAATAATTTACAATCTCGGAGCGAACAGCTATCTTCTTCACGAAATTCTGTACATATCTGTTCGTTAGTTTTCGCCCCATCTCGCCAACTAATAATAATAAAATAATGACGTTAATAACAGTGGACGAAAGTATTTAACGTATGGAACCTCACAACGGCCAGGAATCCAATAAAGAACGCCAGAGAGAGATTACTCTCTCAGGCATTTGGAAGCTATCGTAGGAGGGGAATAAAGTCGATATATCGAAGAGGCATATTTACGGGCCCCACGGCTACAGCTCCTTTATGATGAACAATCCGATTTCATATATGTATACAATTAAATAACAGATATAATTTATATACTATGTATACATTTATAAAAATAAAGTGTATATATTTATAAATATAGATATAATGTATACATATGCAAATGTATACATGTATGGATTTATATGAATATAATTTATATGCGTCTACATTCATATAAGAGATAATTCGTGCAAGAATACATTTAAATAACATATACCATTTATACAATTTTATACATATAAGCAATAGATAAAATTTCATACATATAAAATGTATACATGTATAAATTTATATATTTATATTTATAAAAGATATAGTTTATACAAGAATACAGATAAATAACATACACCATTTATATCTGTATAACGTCAGTACCAACCATACCACGACCACCTGCACAACTGAATCGCAGACAACAAATTCGAGGAGCCGGAGTTTGAGGAAATGTAAGTTTTATCTCCCGATCTCTGCTATTTCCGTCTACTCCTCCGTGACGTCAAGACTTTTAATAACGTTTTTGGTATCACACGGTTCAACACATACCACCCCTCAGAATAGGACACGATTTTCACTTGTTGACAGCATTCGTTTCCTGGCCTTTTTTTCTTTTTATTATTAATTATGTATATGTACATAGACATATGCATAAAACAAACATATATACACATATATACACAAGCAGACACACCCACATCCTTAATATACATGTGTATATATATATATATATATATATATATATATATATATATATATATATATATATATATATATATATATATATATATATTATATATATATATATAAACTGAATCACGAAAATATGGAACGTGATGAATATATATAAATAAAAGGCAAAATCCAGGAAGGAAACTGGAAAAACCAAGGAGTGATGATAGTTATTGTTACTTGCATGGTATTTTTACGTTGCATGGAACCAGTGGTTATTCAGCAACGGGACCAACGGCTTGACGTGACTTCCGAACCACGTCGAGAGTGAACTTCTATCACCAGAAATACACTCTCTGATATATATATATATATATATATATATATATATATATATATATATATATATATATGATATATCTCTATATATATATTATATATATATCCACTAACACAATTTCTGATAAACGTCACATGAGAGTAACCCACATACGAATTACCCAAGGTATTACTGATGCCACGTGTCCCTGAGGGGACAAAAGACATTTACTCCCCTTTTCGCTCTCATATTTTGGCAGATCTCAAATCCCCTCGTTCCTCTAGGTTACTCCAGGCGTGACTCAGTGCGTAGTGAAAGTACTTACAAATGTCATTTGACTCTTCAATGTCGTGACTTGCATCAGTTTATATTTTTCGCTCATCTTGTAATCCTACAAGAGCAGCTTTTCATGTGATACGTAATGATTTTTTCTCCCGCCAATTACGC
The DNA here is from genome assembly GCF_015104395.2 of Macrobrachium nipponense. Classification (NCBI taxonomy): domain Eukaryota; kingdom Metazoa; phylum Arthropoda; class Malacostraca; order Decapoda; family Palaemonidae; genus Macrobrachium; species Macrobrachium nipponense. The sequence goes on from NC_087206.1 coordinate 84,304,988, forward strand.
TTTGGCATTGACTAAGCTTTGGCATTGGAGAGGATGTTAAAGGTCGCCATTTCACACGTTAATGTCGGTAATGCATTCTGGGAGAGGTCATGTGAATGACAGCAGCAATTAGAGATAGGCCGAGTTCAGAGGTTTAGCGAAAAATAAAAATTTATCTTTAAAAACCCACCCATTTAATACCGGTTTTTAACCGTTAAAAACTGAAGTAGGTGCTTAAGGTTCGTTTTCCCTCCTCAAACGACCCTTTCACACTGATAATATTTCACCATATTCGACGATGACTTGATGCATCATCAGGTACTAACTGTGACAAGGAATCATGAGGTTTCTGAATTCAAGGTTACTGAATGTGACAAGGAGTCATGAGACTTTTGAATTTTAAGCTTTAATTTTTAATTTTTCTCATCGAGATAAATACGACAGTAAAACAAAATGTCCCTTAAAGGGATCTGAATGATTTAGTATATTTTCCTTTTTTATTTTATATGCTAAAAATTATGGGCACCTCTGTGCTTATCTTTATTGCTCTACCAACCGCAGACAAACTTAATACATTTAATATGATTAAAACTTTTTCATTTCTAACAAATAGGCGCACTATTCTTTAGAATCTTTCTTAGCAAGATTATGGAATTCGTGTAGTGTTCTATACGAATATATATTCATAATACTAATAAAACTCACACATACGATTCTTCATATCTAGATTTACCACAGAATTATTTGATTAAAAATGTTTGCTACCCGTGACAATTCGAGTGACCAAAACCACAATTAAAAGTCCACTTCCTAAAAAAAAGAATATCTTCGGGTCAATGAAAAAATAATCCCCTAATACTCCTCTTCCTTTAATTTGGAAATAACATCTTCACGAAGAAAAGTAAATAAATTTATGCAATATTAATTTCTCCGCACGATATTTCCTCAGCAAAGGCGACAGGACTCCCCTGAAAGACATCAAAAATTCTATGGAGGAAGATTGGCTCGGAAAATGGGAATGCAGAGGCTGGGGAGGGAGGGAGGGAGACCTTACCTTACAGACCTTACAGTTCGTTCGGGTTGCCCCAGGTCCCTCAGTGTGAGGCACCTCTAATGTCTACCAGAGAGTTGCTAGTACATCTTCCGGTATATTTTGCATCTTCCAATCTTGGATGGTCTGGGATGCAGTTTAGATATTTGTCGAGCTTATTCTTAAACACATCTACGCTCACTCCTGATATATTCCTCAGATGAGCTGGCAACGCATTGAATAGACGCTGCATTATCGATGCTGGTGCGTAGTGGATTAATGTCCTGTGTGCTTTCCTTATTTTTCCTGGTATTGTTTTGGGCACTATTAATCTACCTCTGCTTGCTCTTTCTGATATTTTTAGTTCCATGATATTTTCTGTTATTCCTTCTATCTGTTTCCATGCCTGAATTATCATGTACGTTCTCTTCTCCTTTCTAGACTATATAATTTTAATGATTTGTAGTCCCTTTCCCGTAGTCAAGGTCCTTAACTTCTTCTATTCTAGCTGTAAAGGACCTTTGTACACTCTCTATTTGTGCAATATCCTTTTGATAGTGTGGGTACCATATCATATTGCATATTCAAGTGGAACTACGAACATATGTTTTATAAAGCATAATCATGTGTTCAGCTTTTTCCTGTTTTGAAGTGCCGTAACAACATTCCCATTTTTGCTTTACATTTTGCCAAAAGAATTGCTATTTGATCATTGCATAACATGTTCCTATTCATCATCACACCAAGGTCTTTAACTGCTTCCTTATTTGTGATTGTCTCATTATTAGGTCCCCTATATGCATATAGCTTTCCTTCTCTGTCTCCATAATTTATTTATTGATTCAAATTTATCAGAGTAAATACCATACCTATTTTCTCTGCCCAATCATATACTTTGTTAAGGTCTCTTTGTAGAGCGTTCCTATCTTCATCACAAGTAATTCTCTACTTATTCTTGTGTCATCAGCGAAACTACTCACTACCGAATCCTTAACATTACTGTCTATGTCTTCAATCATAATAACAAACAGTATTGCAGCTAACACCGTACCTTGTGGCACACCGGATATTACCTTGGTTTCATCCGATTTCTCATCGTTTGCAATAACTATCTGGTTTTCTGTTATTGTGTAAAAATTCTTTTAACCATCTTCCTATTTTATCTACGATATTGTGTTTTCTAATTTTCTTTGCTAATATATTATGGTCTACTTTGTCAAAAGCTTTTGCAAAGTCTAGATAAACCACATCTGTTTCATTTCCGCTTTTCATATTTTTGAATATGTTCTCACGGTGGACTAACAGTTGGGTTTGTGTATTTTTTTTCGGGTACGAAACCGTGTTGTCCTATATTAAACAAATTATTTTTTATTAAATGTTTCATAATATTTTTCTTCATTACCCTTTCATACACTTTCATAATATGTGATGTTAGACTCACAGGCCTATAATTACTTGCCTCAAGTCTTGATCCACTTTTGAAAGTAGGGGTGATATATGCTTAATTTTGTGCTCATCATAAATCTTGCCTGTATCTACACTTTGTCTTAATAATATTGCAAGTGGCTTTGCGATAGAATGAACTACTTTCTTTAACAAAATAGCAGGGATTCCATCAGGCCCTGCAGCAGCTCCATTTTTAATTTCATTAATTGCCTGCACAATATCAGCTTCATTAATTTCTATGTCAGCTAGATATTCACTATTTTCGTCCCTTACTTCTATATCATTATCTTCATTATCTATTCTAGGGGTGAATTCTCTCTTATATCGTTCTGCCAGTATGTTGCAAATTTCCTTTTTTTCATTCGTTAATCTCCCTTCAATTCTCAGAGGGCCTATTTCTATTCTTCTTTTATTCATCTTCTTCGCATATGAGTATAATAGTTTGGGGTTTTGCTTGATATTTAATAGGGTTTTTTCTTCCAATTCCCGTTTTTCATTTTCTTTTGATTGTATAATCTTTTGTTCTGCATTTTCTATCTTACTTTTTAGTTCTATAACTTTCCATGCATTTTTTTTCTTTTGCAAGACCTTTTTTCCACTTTCTGATTTTCTGGAACAAGATCCTTCTGTCTCTTGGTATGCATGAATGATGTTTACTTTTCTTCTTCGGTATATATTGATCCACTATTTTCTCTAATATTTATATAATATCTCCGTATTTACCCATTCTATGTCATCGCTTACCGAAAATGTTATCCCAATCTTTGTTTAATTCTTCATTTATTTCTGACCATTTTATATTTTTACTGTAGAAGTTTGTATTTTCCATATCCTTCCCACTTTTTCATTTCTTGCTTATCTCTGTTTTCACTTGCTTTGGAATGAACTGTTAATTCTATGACATTATGGTCTGAAATACTCGCATTATAAACTATTATTTCTTTAACATAATTCACCTCGTTCACAAATACTAGGTCTAAAGTATTTTCCTTTCTTGTTGGCAGGTGATTTATTTGTTGAATGTTGTATTCTAGTAGTATATCTAATAGCTTTCGAATTGCCTCTTATCTTCTGCACTACTATTACTCTCTTTTTTATATGTATAAGTACATCCACAATCTCCTATTCGTTCTTTCCATTCTACGAAAGGAAAGTTGAAGTCACCAGATAGGAGAATAGTCCAGTCCTTGTGATTTCTACATATATCATCCAATTTTTCAATTATTAAGTCAAACTCTTTAGTATTAGGAGGTCTATATATTACTATGTTCATTAATTTTTTCAGATTCAAATTCTACCGCTATTAGTTCACATTCTGAGTTACTATATTTTCTCATATATTTTTCCTTGTTTTTTTGTCTTTCCCATATTATTGCGGTTCCCCCTTGATTCCTATTTTTTCTATCTGATCTATAAGTTTGGAACCCTTTTATTTGATCATCATTCCCAGTCTCTTGGGAATACCAGGTTTCACTTATATTCATATATCTATTTTCTTTTCCAATTCATTTGGGCTTAGTTCTTCTAAGTACTCTATTTTTCTTTTTGAGTTACTCGTAACTAAACCCTGCGCATTCATCACTATGATGGTTTGCGTGTTTTTCTCCTTCATTAATATTGGTAGTAATAAGGATTTTTCCCATGTCTCTTTCCTGTTCTGGTGGTATGTTGTTCTTTTTTTCATTTCCAGAAATTCTGACATTAAAAAATCCAACTTTTCCATAATATTTGATCTTCCTTCATCTCATTATTCTTTTATTTGTGTCGAATCTGCAATTTTCTCCGTTTCTGCAATATCCTCTTGCATAATAAATACAGTTATTATCCCTTGAGTAGAATTTTGGAGCTGATGCATTGAAATTTTTTTGCTGACATCTCTGCATATCTCATTGGTGGTTTGCTTTTCTCTTTTACCATGATTATTTCTTGATTTCTCTCTTTATTTTGTTTCTTTCTTATTTTGGATTTTATTACTTGGTTGGTTATTTATTTGATTATGATTCATGGCTACAGGGTGCATATATTTGCATTTTTTGTCGAACTTACATCCTTTTCCTTCTTTTAGGTTTTTGCATATTTTTTGGTATGGCAGATCTCTGCAAATCATCCCCATATCCATCTATGGTATGCACATTTACCATATATTTCATAGTTGTGACATACCTTAGGATGTTTGTAGTAACATCTTTCTCCAAATCTGCAATTCCCTCTTTTTCAAAAGGTTGCAGATTTTGTCCTTTCTTGTCTATTTTTCCTCTTTCCCGTCATTGTGTAGATCTGGGTAGAGCCTCTTCGGGATTTGCTTTTCTGTTGCCATATCGTAATTTATTTCTTCGTAGGTATGCTGCTTTATTCCGCCTCATATGTAGTATCAATGAGTATCTCTGCATCCATCCTTTTTCTTCGTTCTTTGTTTTTCCTTATTTTTTTTCTGTCATTTCATTTTTGTTTACTTCTCTCCGCCTTTGCCTCTTCTTCTTCTTTTTCTTCTTCTTCTTCTTCTTCTTCTTCTTCGTCTTTTCTTCTTCTTACTTCATCCTCAACTATTTGTACATTCAATCTTGATTTAATAACATTGTCTATCCATGATAGACATGTTGAACAAAAAATTCTTGTATCTTTTCTCATATCTTGTATTACCTCAGCACACTGTGGATGGGTCGGAATGTTGCATGCAGCACATTTTCTGATTAGGTTTTGTGGATTGACTATGCTATACCAAACCTTACACAGTTTTGCATGCTTTTGGCATTCTTTTCCTAATGCCTCAATTAGGATATTCACAAGATTCACCTTATTTCATTTTCTTTGTCGGAATATGTTGGTTTATGTATATTTTCTTTATGAGTCTCTTGACCACTTGGATTTTATTTGGAACTTCTTCAATTATTTTCAAGATGTTTTCATTAGATTTTTTCCAGTTTGAAGGATTATATCCTTCTAATATATCTATGAATGCTTTTGTATCTTTTTGGTTAGGACTGTTGCTGATTTCATAGATGAGAAATGCCAGTTCCCTTCCTGCTACCTCATCGTATTGCGAATCTGCTAAACACGCTAAATTACGCCATCTCTTCCCGCAGTTGGAACTTACTGCCATCTTGTTCTGATTTACAGTATTACACTTGATAAACTAACTTAGAAGACGCTTTATCCTACTATTTTCACACTAATCTTATCACCGATAGTTCACGAACACTTCAAGATATTTCTCAAATTCTAGTCGTATGTTAAACTTGTGATATCTGTTGATTAATCTGATTTCACGCGGGAACGTCTCATCAAGCAAGATGGCTACTGGAGAGGGAGAGGGGGAGAAGGAGGGGGGTAGGTAAGGCGAAGATGGAAAGAAGCCTTAATCCGCAGTACTCAAAATAAGCATCCCATAGACCAGAACAAGAAGAGAGAGAGAGAGAGAGAGACTACTCTAACAATACTAACTTGTTGAGTTTTTTTTTTACTGTACATATCATAGACAAGATCAAGAAGAGAGAGAGGAGAGAGAGAGATATCGACTACCCTAACACTGCTAACTTGTTGAAACTTTTTTTTATTGATCATATTATAGACAAGATCAAGATGAGATAGAGAGAGAGAGAGAGAGAGAGAGAGAGAGAGAGAGAGAGAGATTTTACGACTGATTGTGAGTTCTCCACTGTTGACACATTTCCGCTTACACACACAGACACAGACACACACACACACACACACACACACATATATATATATATATATATATATATGTATGTATATATATATACATACATACATACTTACATGCATACATACAAAATATACCCTACATATACATATATAAATATATATATATATAATATATATATATATATATATCTATATATATATATTACATAACATATATATAGTCGAAGTAGTGGACACACGTCAGTTTCTCTCTCTCTCTCTCTCTCTCTCTCTCTCTTCTCTCTCTCTCTCTCTCTCCAAAAGCGGAGACCCACTACTTTCGACTAACGACTGGAAATTGAGGAAATGTGTTCCATACAGTTCCTTTGTCTAACTCTCAAGAGAGTCACCTCAACGATAAAAAAAAAACAAAGCAGAGAAAATGCAAGTCATACACCGACTGCCTTGAAAATGAAGTTCACGGAACGATGGCTAAAGCTTGTATTCCGAGAATATCGCCGTGAAAGTCACAAAATTATCATTAAAACAAATATTCAGAGGTTGAGCCCAATTCATACGGAACCAGCCAGAGCGGTGAGGGGGGGGGGTGGGGGGGGGGGGGGGGGGGGGCGGCGGCACTGTCTTGAAATTCAAGCTTCCAAAGAATATGGTGTCCTTTTGAAATAACGGAAGGTAGCTGGAAAGACAGAAAGAATATGGTGTTCACAGAAATGCAGTAACAGAAGGTAGCTGGAAATACTGCGATAACATGGCGTTCATTTCCAAGATGTAACAAAACGTAACAAGAAATAGTGTTCATTTGAAAGAAGTAACAGCAAGTAACAGGAAACAGAGAGAATACTGCGTTCATTTGGCAGAAGTAACGGAAGATAACTGGAAGCACAGAAAGAAGAGAACAGTAATTAGAAAAGCAAAAATATATTCGTAAGATAATTGGAAACACAGAAAGAAGAGAATAGTAATTAGAAAAACATAGACATATTAACACATTAAAAAAATAATTAGATAAAAATGAAAGTACGCCATTAAACAAGGACTGTGGAAAGGTCTCGCTAAGGAACAAGACAAGGAAAAATTAATGATAACTGAGAAATAAAATGGAATAAAACACGGACATGGAAACTTCCAGACACCTCTACCGTTTAAAATGTTGGGCTGGTTGACAAACGATGCTCTTCCTTTAACAACCACTCAACCATGTTAATTAAAGTGGAGATGATGAGGTAGGCAAGGCGGAAGACAGAGAGAGAGAGAGAGAGAGAGAGAGAGAGAGAGAGAGAGAGAGAGAGAGAGAGAGAGAGAGGACGAACACGATGTAAGGTAAAACAGTGTAAAGGAGATACTCTAATAAATTTAATCATGGGCGATGTTTCGGTGGTAATTATTACTGTCTCTCTCTCTCTCTCCCTCTCTCTCTCTCTCTATAATATATATATATATATATATATATATATAATATATATATATAGAATACATATATGTACATATAATATATATATATATATATATATATATATATATATATATATATATATATATATATATAGATATATATGTAGAGAGAGAGAGAGAGAGAGAGAGAGAGAGAGAGAGAGAGAGAGAGAAACCTGGAACGGGACAGAGGCGAAACATCAGGAAACTCAGGACACTCAAAGACTCTTGTGCGTGGGAGTCGTTCAGAGGAAAAAAAAAAAAAAAAATCTACAGACTAGAACACCTACACACTTCTACCATAGGGTATCTATTACTTTTGCCCAGCAGAGAAATGGGGGAAGAGGTATCCTGAGCCGAGGCACCTGCCCACATACCGCTCTACTACGCCCACGTACTTCCTACGCCGCTTTCACGCCCTACGAAAAAAACTGTAGGGGGTGGGGGACATGTGTGGGTGGATGAGAAGAGAGAGAGAGAGAGAGAGAGAGAGAGAGAGAGAGAGGCTCCTTGCACGTGGTGTTGTAGAAGGGAAAAAATTGAAGGTAATTCCCTCCTTTATCCAGACAACCCCCTCCCCCTACTTCTCTCCTCCCTCCCTCCCTCCCTACAAAGCTAAACCACCACACCCCAACGCCCCCCCCCCCTCATTATAAGTATTTCGTGTGAATGGGTTCCCTAATGAACCTTGCATATAGATAGAAGGATTAATGCCTCTTTACACGTCTTCTGTTCAAAAAAGAAACCGACTCTAACACCCGAGGTTCCTGGAATGGCAGGATATGTTATCCTGCAAAGAACGGAAGAGTCCTTCCGCTCCAGAAATCTATAGATTTTGGAGAGATAACAAAATGAATTTTGGAATATTAAATGTGGGTTTCATCGGATCTACAGCTGGTCAGTAAGATGCACATAGATTGCCTTCAGTCGTCATGGTCAAAAGCAAGGGCTTACTAGGTTACAGTACTAAGTTTTGTAAGCATCCAATTTGTCTTTAAAAAATTAATAAAATTGTTTAACCAGGACAGCATAGAGCCTTGGAAACTTGGGCATCATCTTTAACTCCAAAGCCTTATATATATATATATATATATATATATATATATATATATATATATATATATATATATATTATATATATATATATATATATATATTATATTGACTATAAACATATATATATATATATATATATATATATAATATATATATATAACACACACACACACACACACACACACACATATATATATATATATATATATATATATATATATAATATATATATATATATGTATATATATTCATATATGCACACACATACATATGAAATGTTCATTTATATATGTATATACAGATACATATATATACACATATACAAAAACACACATAATTAATACCTTGATGGCACAAAACTCTGAAAGCATGAGATTAAACTCTTACACAAACCTAGCCACTAAAACCTCCAAGACCAAACCGAAATCACAATTAACTTCACCATTCACACAAGCACACATCCTGAACAGGACAGAAAATAAAACCAATCACTACAGACCTTTCAGTAAGCTTAGGAATCTGACTGCAAGCATGTCTTCTCTTGCATGCAATGAACTCGTTATGATACTGATGACAGCTGTAATACTACCTCAAGTGACAGATCATTTACAATATTCTCCACTCCATAACTCTCTCTCTCTCTCTCTTTCTCTCTCTCTCCACCATCGTCGTTTAACATTAAATCCGAGAGTCAGAGTCAGATTTCTAGAGCTCAGAATTTAGAGCGAAGAGCCTAATTATCATTAACGTTTGAAGTTGAAGCCGACGCCCAAGCTTTCTAAATACGTCCATCAAGATTAATAACAAATGAAGGGCAAAGATCGCGCTCTCTGGTATACGCGAAGAGGACGGGGACGATCTGTTACGCCCACAACTACAATAATAATATTCAAAATAATAAAAATAACACCGATAACAGATAATATTTCCATTCTCTTCATTTCTCGACCGTTCATCATAAGCATAGTTCGTGCGTACCAATAGATGGGATTTTAATCACCTTGTGGGTTCCCTCGCCCGCACTTCCCCCCCCCCCCCCCCCCCCCCCCCCCCCCCCCCCCCAACCCCCCCCCCCTCAACTCCCCCCCCCCCACCCCTCTTGCCCGCCCTGGACACTCAGGGGTTTTAACCTGTCCGTCAGACACCAACCTCGCGGCCCCTCCCGTTTGTCATTGGTCCATTTCACGTCTCATGACCCAAGTAAGTAAGGAGGTTGTTCCAACGGCTGCATTTATTTCCTGAGAGAGAGAGAGAGGGAGAGAGAGAGAGAAAGAGAGAAACCAGAACAACAGAAAGAGGGAGAGAGAAATATACTGATCGATGAAAATAAAGAGGCGTCATGAAGACTGATTTTCCAGAGAGAGAGAGAGAGAGACAGAGAGAGAGGAGGGGGAATACCGGAACAGAGAGAGTGAGAGAAAATATACTGAATGTTTAATATAAACAGTAGTCGTGAAGAGAGAGAGAGAGAGAGAGAGAGAGCAAATTGACCGATTAACGGGTTTGGGTGGCTTCCACTCAGAAACTCAGGTCCTCAATCAGACTAAGTCTTTATAAAAAGAAAAAGATATTTATGACGAACTGAAACCCATTTTTTCTATATCATCTTTTTCTTTATCATTTTTCTATATTATAATTTTAATCATTATTATTTTTTGAAAAATTAATATTTATGACAAATTAAAACATTTTGTTCTGTAATACAGTTGTAGTTATTCATTTTAGCATCATGATTATAATTAGTACTGGTTAACAATAGCGTATATCATATCAGATTATAACAAGAAGTCTCGGTTCGTCCCAGGCAGCATACTATATCATCACTTCATACTATATCATCGCCAGTCCTTCCATAAATGGCGCACCTCATTCTATTCTTTTATTCTTCGTCGGTGTCGTATTCGACGAACCTAATACCCTGCCTTGGGAAAGCTCCAAGTGTTACTTAAAAGCTCCAGCAAACCTTAGAGGTCTGATGCATGCGGTGATATATATCAAGGCCTAGACACCGATAGAATGCAATAGAATGTAATCTAAAATTTAGCCAAAGGCCAAGCACTGGGACCTATGCGGTCATTCAGTGTGAAAGGGAAATCGGCGGTAAAATGTTTGAAAGGTGTAACAGGAAGAAAACCTCAAAGCAGTTACACTATGAAACAACTGACAGGAGAGGGTGGAGAGCAAAAAGGAAGAAACAGAATATGAACAGAGGTACAGTAAAAGGAATGAAAGGGGTTGCAGCTAGGGGCCGAAGGGACGCTGCAAAGAACCTTATGTAATACCTACAGTGCACCGCGTGAGGGGCATTGACGGCACTAGCTCCCTATTGGGTAGAAGCCGAAAGAGAAAGCGAGATTGCATGAAGGCATTCTACAAACGAAGAAACCTGAGAGAGGGTCTCTCGAGGTCCGAGTAAGTTGGAATAACTTACTGTTTCTCTTTTGACGAGAAGAGGAGATTTGAGATGACGATTTCCACAGAGAAAAATCTAAGAACCAAGGGATGATGTATTTTGGTTTGAATTTAAGGAAATAAAACGCAGGAGACCAAAGAATGTCCTTAAAGTTCAGGACTTTACCGAACTGCATTAGTCCTTTTTTTTGCACACGTGACATGGTGATTCTTGACTAACTTATAAATTCTGGGTTAACTAATAACCTTTTGTTTTACTTATAAACTCTTAATTATTTTAACTCGCGATTAATCTGACTAAATGGTAAACTCCTGATTAACCTATAAACTCTTGACTAACTTAGAAAACTCCTGATTAACTATCATCCTAATTCCATTAACAAGAATTGAAAATTAATTAAACAAAAACACTTATGAAAAAGATGGTAGAATAAAAAAGATTTCTTTTGCTATTTTAATAACAAAACGGCAAATATGAATTTCAGTATCAACTAAAAAAAAGAATATAGAAGAAAAAATTTTATTTACCATTTTAGGGAAAAGTGACAATTATGAATTTCTTAAAGAAAAAAAAATGCAAAGACATGTGGTCCCCACCAACGCGCCTGCCAATAACCGGATCTCTGGCTAACCACATGAAGGCAGTCAGTTGGACAGTGGCATGGTATTCAATACGTAACCACATATAAAAAATAATATATAAAAACACAAGAATGAGAGAACCGGAGTTCCCAAAATTTTAAAAAGCTATGAAAAAAAAGCACCAATGATTTCAGGAGAGTAAAAGAGATCTGAAATAACTAAGATAAGAAGATTTTGCATGAATATAGTTTCATATTTTATAACTATCTAAATACACACACACATACATATGTATAATACATATACATATATTAAATATTTACAAAAACACATATATACACCATATACATATATATATATATATATATATATATATATATATACATATATAATATATATACATATAATTACTTTGTTGTATGTAAAGTCTATATTTATATAGTTGTACACACTATATATATATTATATAATATATATATATATATATATATATATATATATATATATAATATATATATATATATACACACACAGATAAATAGAGAGATAGATAGATAAAATAGATAGAAACACATTCACGCAAATAAACAAAGTTTCTGAACGGAAAAAAAAACTGCAACACAGCACGAAATTCATTGACCGACCATCCCTTCCTTTAGTCCTCCTGGCGTCAATTCAGCAACTAAAATTAACCGTCTCCAAACATACGCAAGCGGCGCAA
>NC_087206.1:84322307-84327307 GCF_015104395.2 Macrobrachium nipponense
GTAATCCAAATATCTTTTCTAGTATGTCTCTCATTCTTTTCCATCCCAACATACGTATATACATATACAAACACAAACACATAATCTATGTATATATTTTATATACACACAAAAACACATACGTATATAATACACACACACACACACACACACACACACACACATATATATATATATATATATATATATATATATATTATACATACATATATACGCATATATATAATACAATAATAATAATAATAAAAGGAGCCCATAAAAAGGTCAAAATATAGAAAGTAAGTACTATATTTCAGAGAATGCTGCCTCTCTTCAGACAGAGAGACAGCAGTCTCTGAAATATAGTACTTACTTTCCATATTTTGGCGTTTTTTATGGGCTTCTTTTATTAGATGGATTTCTGTTATAACGGAACATTTTTACCAGTCATATATATAATATATATATATATATATATATATATATATATATATATATATATAATATTTATATAGCGTGTGTCTGTTCTTTCACATACAAATTTTTTATACACGAATTGCATTATACATCCAAAAGCGCAATATATACACGGAATGCATTATACAACCCAAAGCGCATATATGTAAAATCTACAGCCAAAATAATAGTAATACAAGACACAAGAAATTACGGGCTGCTGAATAGCAAGAGCCCGTGCCCAGAACAAGCCTGGCTTAATCGTACTAATACTACTACTTACACAAGAAAGACAACGAAACATAAAAAAAAAAAAAATCCCCAGCGTAGTCCAAGAGAAAAAATATAAGCCACGGACTGTCACGCTGTCAAGGGAGGGAAGGCATGTTGTAATAACCCCGTGTTTAAAAAAAAATTATGACAGTTTATTTATAATAACCGTATTTTATTTAATTTTTATAAGCTCTGTTGCATAACTGTCTGGGTGGATTTGGTGGTTACTGTTTTGATCGGGTGTACGTATATCTGTGTATGGTACTGCAGTATAATTATGTGTGATATATAGAAATACATATATATACATCCACACACAAACAAACACACATATATACACACACATATATATATATACACAATTGTTTCTCTAATTCTGATTTTTCTGGGTTGCTCTGATCAAGTTAGTCGAATTGTTACTTTTTCATTGGTAACCGAAGTACCCTCTCTCTCTCTCTCTCTCTCTCTTTCCCTTGTCCTTGAGCTAAAAAATCATTATCGTGTTTTTGTTGTACCCCTCCAAGATTAATGAATTTCCTTTCTCTTTCACGTAATTAACCTCTTCTCTTCCCATCTCGAATGGATGATTACGATTCACTTTACCTCACGAACACTACTAATTCCGTCATTCTTTTTTTTTCTATTTTCTCTCTCCCAACCTCCCGCAGTGAGGATTAATTCACTTAATCCCATTTTCCCTTAATTAACTCTACCTTTTCCCTTCCTTCCAAAGGATTACCTTTCTTTTCGAGGTGGATTAATTCACCACCTTCTCCTTTACTAAAAAAATATAAAACTTACGTGTTTCGTTTTTTCACTTTTTTTCATGTTTGTTTATTTATTTGTTCTTGTTTTTATTTTTGTTGCAAATGACTAAGGTGTAATTCCCCACTCCCACTTTTTTTTTAAGTACATCTATACTCTGTTTTTTTTCATCTGTCCATCCGCCTGTGGTGTTTCTGTATGGTATCGCTGTGTCCCGGGTTTTAGATAGTTACATACAGCTTACATTCAACGATTATAATAATATCCTATTTCGAATATTAACGGTGTAATTCGCATACAGTAAATTATTAAAACACTTTTCAGTTACAAATGTTCACCCAGATATCCTTTTATTTACCTAAAACTTACAATTAGCTTAACTATCTAAAGCCCGGGACGCAGTGTTACCATACAAAAACACCACAAGGGCGGATGGACAGATGAAAAAAAACGGAGTATAGTCATTTCATTTATCTCGGTACCTAAGAATTATTCTGTTTTGATAGCATAACGACATGCAATACGAGTACATATAATTTCCTGCCTTAGATAATTTTTTTTTTTTTTTTTGAGTGGAAGGGGGCTGCTGCGATTACCTCCTTTCCAGAGAAGATAATCCACTCTTCTATTCTCATTTCAGAGGATTAACCTGTCAAATCTAGGATTAATTCTCTCTACAAGTTACGAGCAGATTTACTGCTTCTTTCGATGTCAGACATTATTTTATTATATTTCCGTTTTTTAAGAGTCTATTCTTTGTAAAGAAGAGAATTATCCCATACTTATTTCATCGTATGCATCTGCTTCCCTTTTTCATTACGTCATTTCGTTCAAAACCCTTTTACCTGGGTTCTTCACTAGCTGGGGGGACAACCCCCATATACGCAGTTTCACCTACTGCGAGATGTATTATTTAGGTACGAATGAAAAACTCGCTCTAAATAACGCTACTTAATTTTTAGAAGCCACCGGAATTGAAGGCATGGTTGATTGCCACAGCTTTATATTGCTGATATGCATTTAATAATTTCTCCTTAAAACACTGAAGTATATATATATATACATATATATATAAATATATATATATATATATATATATTATATATATATATATATATATATATATATATATATATATATAACTGCGATAAAGAATGGACGGTTGAGATTAAAGAAAGCACTGGAAGAGTTAAATATATCTTTGAAGATGTTCAATCGAAAACACCCCAACTGAACGAAAGAAATTCTCCTTATAAGCCCAAGTCTGCAAATAAAATCAATTTACGGTCACTAATTTTCCGTGAAATTACAGTATTGATTTTTTTTATAATTTAAAAATTAGAATTTAACGCTTTTTCACTTTTGGCAATGTTAAGGCGCTATTCAAATCAATGATGACCCTGTTGAATAAGAATCGTACCCAGAGTGAATACTCGTAGTTAGAGGCAAGGCAGCCCCCCCCCCCCCCCCCCCCCGTGGGGGGGGGGGGGGGGTGCCAGGCATAATCCCGAACAGTAAAAGAGTACCGAACCTTCTCTGAAAAATTGGATGCCATATCTTAAAAACTAACCATATAATCTTTTTGGAAATAATCTCGTTATGTTTCCCACACCCAAATTATCTGGAAACTTTTCTGGAAGTTAACCTTACAAAACCCAACCTAACCTAACCTAGGGGCATCGCAAAAAAACCGGGGCTGGTGCAATACTAGAGTACATCTCGAGAATTTGCAGCCAATATATACACAAAGTTCATAAATGCACATTTATCCTATAGTTTATTAGAAATTGTAATGACATACACAACATCTACAGTAATTATGACAAAAAATAACAATAAATAAATATATATGTAATATATATATATATATATATATAATACATATATATTTATTTATTGTATATGTCATAATTACTGTAGATGTTGTGTATGTCATTACAATTTCTAATAAACTATAGGATAAATGTGCACTTATGAACTTTTGCGATGCCCCTAGGTTAGGTTAGGTTGGGTTTTGTAAGGTTAACTTCCAGAAATGTTTCCAGGTAATTTGGGTGTGGGAAACATAACGAGATTATTTCCAAAAAGATTCTATGGTTAGTTGTTAAGATATGGCATCCCATTTTTCAGAGAAGGTTCTGTACTCTTTTACAGTTCGGGATTATGCCTGCCCCCCCCCCCCCTCCCCCTTGCCCCTAACTACGAGTATTCACTCTGGGTACGATTCTTATTCAACAGGGTCATCATTGAACGAATATATATATATATATATATATATATATATATATATATATATATATATATATATATATATATATATATATCGTTCCTATTCAACCATTCCTTCCCATTCATTATAGAAACTCAAAAGTTTCAACAGATTTCTGTATTGGTCCACGTCTGCATCTCAAGAAATGAAATGACCTGCTTTTATTCAAATAAACTGATTATCAGCTCTACAATGTTTTGCTCCAAACATAATCCTAAATTTCTTAGTAAATTCAATTTCATTTTATTCATAGTCATCTTCGGAAACATCACGTAGTCTCTGCTTTTAGAAACTTTGCAGAATGAAGGCTGGACAAAGGAGAAAACCATCCGATATTTTTAATTGGATATTTTGCCAAATCCTTCGTTTATTAACAAGATCCTCAAATCCTTCGTTTACTAATTAACAAAATCCACAAATCCTTCGTTTATTAATTAATAAAATCCCCAAATCCTTCATTTATTAATTAACAAAATCCCTAAATGCTTCGTTTATTAACCAAATCCCTAAATGTTTCATTTACTAATGATCAAAATCCCCAAACCCTGTGTTTACTAACTAATAAAATCCCCAAATCCATCGTTTGTTAATTAACAAAATCCCCAAATGCTACGTTTTTCAATTCTAAAAATCCTTCGTTTATTAATTAATAAAATCTCAACATCCTTAGTTTATTAATTAACCAAATCTCCAAAAATTCTTACTTCATGTTTTTCTGGTAGGAGGCCCTAGCCATTTGATGGTGCCTCAAGCCTACGTAAAAAAAAATGAAATAAAAAAAAAAATAATTAAATAAGATGTGTGGCACTCAGGTGTACTAATGAGGATACCTATGTTAATGAACGTGCTCACAAAACCTATTATAAGGAGTAGAGAATCATGCTCCAGAGGGGGAATTCTCTTATGTATGAATGCTGATGACTTCTTAGGCATATCTCGTTGTTGTTATTACTGCTGTTGGTACTGGAGGTGGAGGTGGTGGAGTGATTTGTTTACTCAAGGTTTATGACAGCAATACCTCTGGCTTAGAATGAATACTTCAAGTCACATGAGCCGCTGCTCAAAAGCATTGTCTTTTTATCTCTACACGGGCTCTTTCTCTGGAGAATGTCGTATGCCAGTGAGGGAATCCTGCTAAAAACGAATGCATTATTCCTGCTCTTATTCAGCAAGAATACTTAAAAGCATGCACGGGATCTTATAGCAAATGTTCACGAGAATGAACTCTTGTTATAAAAGGAAGCAACATGAGTTAATT
>NC_087206.1:84329807-84334807 GCF_015104395.2 Macrobrachium nipponense
TGAAATAATATCTTTGCCAATTTTGAACAAAGTTAAATTAGTCCCTACTTCAAATGTGGATAGGAAATTGCTGTTTTCATTTCACTCAAATTGGTGGTGTTGTTTTACAATTTCAGTATCTCGTAAACAAAATGTTCAACTTGCTATCATAGTTTATACAAAAAATGTTCGAAGTAGTAAAAGCTTCAAATTACTAGTATAGCTTGCCAAAAAATAATAATAAAAAAATCAAATTACTAATACAATTAAATTGACTCGTTAAAATTTCACCAACCCATTAATTACCAACATTGCAAATGAAATCTTAGCAACAAATAATTAAATTTCCTGCTCCTAATTGCTTCTTGAAATGTGTCAAATAACCTCGTCATCTCCGTTACAACATCTAATGTCTCTTAATCTAACTGCCCTATTCACGTTCCTAACCTCCATGACAAATTAGACAAACAGGGCTTAATCAAAGTAATTTGTATTCAATTATCTGGTATCTCAAATAGTGGCGGTTCCTGATAACAGACCACAAGAATCCATCGTTAATCTGGTCTGGCATATTCTTGGAATATCAATCAGCGTGGAAAGCAAGTAACAATTACCAGTCTGTGGAAAGCTAGTAACAATTACCAGTCTCCATAGGTCGTGCTTACAAGCATGCGCAAATGACCTCCATTGATTTAGAGGAAGGACAACAACAATTATTAGATGAAGACTAATTCTCACAGGAGTCGACCTCCACTCAACGTCGACATCAAATGAATTTGGCTCAAGTTAATAATAACCATAATGGAAATATAGCCAAGCAAATGGACATCTGGGGTAATTAATTAATTACCCCTGCTTTTCTTTCCGGGCATTTAATTACAAATCCGTTTAGATACGTGGCTGTTTATACAATCAATGCTTTACTATAAAAAATGAGGAGCAGTAATAACCTAGAGAGAGAGAGAGAGAGAGAGAGAGAGAGAGAGAGAGAGAGAGAGAGAGAGAGAGAGTCATGTCCAAATACCAACTACAAAATATATCTATATTACAATCTTTTATTCAATAATTTCCAGTTCGTCTGTATATTATTTGCGAGAGAGAGAGAGAGAGAGAGAGAGAGAGAGAGAGAGAGAGAGAGAGAGAGAGAGAGAGAGAGAGAGAGAGATATCAAAGATGGGTACAAATGTCAGCTACAAAATATATAAAAACATTACAATCTTTTACTCAGTAATTTCCATTTCGTCTACGCATCATTAATGAGAGAGAGAGAGAGAGAGAGAGAGCAACACCATCCCTTTGCTTAGTCTACGTTCATAATAATAAAATTTTCATAATAATGAAATAAAGATTAAAAATAAAGGCAATTTCAGCTAAATACTACAAACAGACTTTCAATGTATTTTAAAGTTCCGTTTATTACAGAGTTACAACAAAACCCTAGAGAACCAATATAGAGTGAAAATAACACCTTTTGCTGAACAAGTTATTTTGACAATGATAGGGCAAACAGGCCATAACCAGTAAGTAATTATTTGATGAGATTATATACGATACCTTATTAAAAAACAAATTCATTGTTCCAATGTTAAAATCATTATAGTGCTGTAATCGTCAGTAATTATAGGCAAATTTCATTCATTACCAAATGCATAAGACATTTATTATTATTATTATTATTATTATTTAGAAGATAAACCCATATTCATATGAAACAAGCTCACAGGGACCATTAACTTGATATACAAGCTTCCAAAGACTATGGTGTTCATTGGAAAGAGGTTACAAAAATAGCAGGAAATACGGAAAGAAGAGATCAGTTATCAGAAAAAAAATGATAAATAACTACATCACCAGTTAAACAGACATACACAACTAAAACGAAGAAAAAGATTGTAACAAAACAAATGTGTAGAAATATGCAAAACGAGAAAATATGTAATATGGAACTACCACAACAACACAAATCACTTTGCATTATATAACTGGGATTTATGAAAATGAATGAAATGTTTAAGAGGAAAACACAAATAAAAGCGCCAGGAGAGCGTTCGCCGACATACACGGGAAATTGCAATTTAAAATCTTCAATCATTTGTACACCTGAAAACAGTCCTCAAAGCGATGCGATGATCCAGAGATTAACAAAAAAGTAGAAAATAATTCTCTTAAGGAGATATCAACATCTGGAAGCAAGACAGATTTTTTTGTGGTGTGTGTATGTCTGTGTATATGTAGTGTATATATATAAATATATATATATATATATATATATATATATATATATATATATATATATATATATATATATATATATATATATATATATATACACACTACATGAGCCCTTCATGAGATCCAACGTCATATATAAATTTATTTGCCGTGGATGTCCGGGCTCTTACGTTGGATCGACTCGGAGGCTGCTGAGGGTCAGATATTGTAGCCATCTGGGTTTCAGCTTCCGTACTGGTCAGAAAATAAAACAACATGAATTTTCCAATATCAGGAACCACGCTTCCAATTGTAAAATTGAAATCCAAAAAGAACAATTCAAAATAATAGATTATGTCAAAAATCCTGACCATCTAACTACCCTCGAGTCGTTATACATTAAGAAACTTGTTCCTTCACTCAATAGCAATACCTCCTCAGCAACTCTATACCTGGCATAGTTGACGTCGTCTTCGTCAACTGGTTTTTTTATTCATTCCATCTTCTCTCTACATTATGGACGGTTGGTGTTTGGGTTGTTCTGTCTCTCTTTACCTTTGTATGTTTTTACTTTGATTTTAATTTTTAAGACTATTTTAATATTTGTGAGTTCCTTTGTTTTTATCATTGAATGTTATTTATGTGTCTCTTTGCTCTTTTACAGACTGATGATGCACAGAAGTTTCATGTGCGAAACGTTTCGTTGAAAATAAACTTGATTCCTTGATTCCTTTACTGTTGTTGTATCATGGACGCCTTCTGAAGCTCCTATATATATATATATATATATATATATTATATATATATATATATATATATATATATATATATATATGTGCTAAATATATTAGACATTAAACACATGAGAAAGCAAAGGAAAATATCAGATGAATCGAAGAGAAATGTATTTATATTTTCTACTAAGAATCCTCTATTGAACATTAACAAGGTAAAAGAATTTCATATCCAACGCTATAAGAGTCAAAGCTTATTTCAATAATTCATACAAAATAAAATACCTAGACAGATATTTAAATGAACTCATGGACAATCCAAAACAGCAAAAATGTTCAATCCCAAACAGTAAAAATATAAATCTATTCTCTGACAGCTACAAAAATATAAAAGGTCGACATCTGAATTTTTAAAGACCATGTATATTCTATCTGTCTCAGCAAACAGACCTCAATACTGATTCAAAACTGAAACAAAATAAATTTACCCGTCAGTAAATCACAAGTGAAAAATGAAAACTTCAACAAGCACATTCAAAAGGTTAACAGTTCCTCCGAAAATGAAAAATGAATTACATCAAATCATTAAATTATAAAAACATATATTTCAACATAAATGTCACGAAGCCCTTGCCAATCCTTACCCAAAATTTCATGATGAAATCATAAGTTCATAAGAAATAATTACGCAAACCTAAATGTGAATCAAAAATGCCGGATTATGTCTTAAATAATCAAAACACCAACAAAATATTATTTCTTATAACTCAAAAACAAATATTCCACAGTTGAGTCCCAAATTCCGATGTATCTTTCATGTGCATCGTTAAAAATGAGAGATAAAAGCGAAAGTGGAGGAGGAGGAGGAGGAGGAGGAGGAGGAGGAGGAGGAGGAGAAGGACAAAAAAAAGGGAGAAGAGAAGGAGAGGAGAGGTAGGAGGAGGGGAAGGAAGAGGAGAATGAGGAGGAGGAGGAGGAGGAGGAGGGGGAGTGGTTAGGACCGAGTTGGGATATTGCTTTGATATCTCCGATACACGAAAGCAAAAGGCGACGAGGATTGGGAACAAATTTTGACTTCCCCATCAAATAAGCAGGTATAATTCTGATTTATTCATCTCTCCACAATGAACAAGATTCCATCAATGAAAAATTTACATAAATGAATAAATTTCAACAATGAACATATCTCATCAATGAACAAATTGCAATTATGAAAAATATTTCACGAATGAGCAAATATCACCACTGAACAAAATTTTATCGCTGAGCAAAATTCAACGACGAATAAATTTCACCAATGAACAAATTTCATTAATGAACTAAATTCACTAATGAACAAATTTCATCAATGAAAAAATTTCACCAATGAAAAAATTTCATCAATGAACCAATTTCATCAATGAAAAAAATTCACCAACGAACAAATTTCGTCAATGAACAAAATTCATCAGTGAACCAAATTCACCAGTGAACAAATTTCATAATGAACAAATTTCAACACTGAACAAAATTTCATCAATGAATAATTTCATCAATGAACAAATCCCACCAATGAAAAAATTTCAGCTGCGAACGAATTTAAACAATGAGTAAATTCCACCAATGAAAAAAATTCATCAATGAAAAACATTTCATCATGAATAAATTTCATCAGTGAACAAATTTCATCAAATGAACAAAATTTCATCGTGAATAAATTTCATCAAGGAACAAATTTAATCAATGAACAAATTGTTATGGGTGTATAGCACTGTATACCTGGTTTATCCCAGATGAGAAATTGTAACTAATGCCGTGGGCATTGGTGTATGCCGTTACAATTTAACAGACATAACGCTCTAACCAAGTTAAATTCCTCTCTCAGAAACAGAAAAGCAATTATTTAACGAGTGAATATAAGTCATAAGTGAACATTTTCAGGTGTGATTTAAACAAAAACTGATGTGCTGTGCAAATGATTTGAATGATATACTTCAGAGTAAGATAATCAGAATAATTCTTAATAATTATGAACATTTCATTAAATGAGCCAATGTCACCACCGAGATGGCTTTGTCTGTCCGTCCGCACTTTTGC
>NC_087206.1:84337307-84369807 GCF_015104395.2 Macrobrachium nipponense
AAAAACACACGTATATATCTATACACATACACACATGTATATATATATATATGTATATATATATATATATATTATAGTAGATAGATAGATAGATAGATAGATAGATACTTACGCAATCATATCAGACAAAAACATTTCCATGACTAAATGCAGCATCAAAAACTATGTACTTAATTACTTATAAATATAAGTTGACTTAAATAGCAACAAATATAGAACTCTATAAATACTCGTAGACTACTATCGGAGAATAAAAATGAGAGAGAGAGAGAGAGAGAGAGAGAGAGAGAGAGAGAGAGAGAGAGAGAGAGAGGCACACCTACATCCTTGTTACTTAAAAACACTCATCACCCTCCACAGAGAGGCACTTCAAGCTCCCATTATTTAGTAGGACATCACGTGGCATCCTTTGAGGCCAGCTAACTGGCACTACATCCTGCATCAGGAACTCAAAACGTATCCTTTCACTTCTGCTCCTACCGAAGCGCAGGAAAAAAAAAATAAATAAATAAATGAAAGAAACTGTCACAGGTAGTCCTTAGTACCGCTGCGTATCCGAAGGAGGTTTGAAATTGTTCACGTAACAGAGAAACGTAATCAATCTGACGGAAAAATTCCTCCTCCAAGTTTCAATTCTCAAAGTTTGATCCGCACTCACACACTTTTACAGAACGCGAAGTGACTCATATGTCCTTTTAAGTAAAGTCTATGGTATTCTGTCATATTCTACACATTTTCCACAAGAAACCGGACGAGTAGTAAACTAATTACCTTGAAGAATTATAGTTCATTTTTTTTTTTTACTAAATTTTCAAACCGCGCTCCCGGTATCACAGGAGACGGGCTCAATAGGCCACTATATTCACTAAACTCCTTTCAAGCATTACATACAACGACGTCAACATAACATATCGTACACACACCCTATCGCCACGGGGTGGGCATTGCAAATTTCTTATTTTGAAGGAAATACGGGCATTATGTATATCCCAAAATTAACATATCTTCATTAATGTCTTATGAGAAGCGTAAAACGATCGACACAGCGGTAGAAAAGTAGAAAAGAAACTTCTATATGACTTGAGTTTTCGTACGTCTGGCATGCAATGAAAAAGCGCGCGCACTTGTCCCACCATGATAAGGCAAGTGTGTGTGTATGCATACTCGTCTAAACGGAGTCGCAAGTGGAGGAATCTATAACATTTTTCATAATACTTAATCAGTTAGTTCTAGGTAACGAAATGCTCGTTAAAACTGATAAATAAACTGACGCAAAATGGACAGATAAAAACAGATTCCACAAACACGAGTAACTTCCCATACGGCGAATGGAATTGAAATATCTTAAAGGCCCTTTCCCTCTTTCAATTTCCCGGTGATATTTGAAAAGGGTTCTCTCTCTCTCTCTCTCTCTCTCTTCTCTCTCTCTCTCTCTCTCTTCCCCATCAATACATCTAACATGCAATCTCTCGAAACTTGTCTGTCTAACCAAGCATCTTCCTTACGTATCTTTGAGACACATTCTGTTACAGCAATAAGTGATAAATATATATATATATATATATTATATATATATATATATATAAATAATAATATACATACATATGTATATAAACTATAAATTTTTAAACACACACACACACACACACACACACATATATATATATATATATATATATAGATATATATATATAACATTTGTGTGTGTGTGTGAGAGAGAGAGAGAGAGAGAGAGAGAGAGAGAGAGAGAGACTTCCGCCAACGTCTGCCTGTACGATTGGTTCCTGAAGGACCTTGTTTTTCATACCATTCCCCGAGTTTAACATTTTCAGGCTTTGGTAATGATGAAATATTTAGCAGAGAGAGAGAGAGAGAGAGAGAGAGAGAGAGAGAGAGAGAATGTTACGCATTCAAATTTAAGCACCTCGTCAGCTATCATTCCGACGTCTGTAACCTTTAATGCATCACTGAGTGATCCAATTAGATTGTGCAATATGCTTAATTACACATTTTAACAATTAATGGACACTTTCATGTCTAAGACTAGAAAAAAAAATACAGAATAGTTTCTTACGCTTCTCAGAGTAATGTAAGATATAAATGCAAGTCAAATAATATTGTATATATGGGCGAATATATTACGAATAACAAGAATGAAAAAGAAGCTAAGAATAGCTATTTTGTGAAAACAAAATTGTGGCTAAAATTTTCTTCTTTGCCGTTTAGTACAAGAGATGTATGTATGAATGTATATTATATATATATATATATATATATATATATATATATATATATATATATATATAGTTAGTATATCTTAGTTTTACCAGACTACTGAGCTGATTAACAGCTCTCCTAGGGCTGGCCCGAAGATTAGATATTTTTACGTAACTAGGAACCAATTGGATACCAAGCAACGGGACCTACAGCTTATTGTGGGATCCGAACCACATTATATCGAGAAATAAATTTCTATTACCAAAAATAAATTCCTCAGGTTTCGCGTTGGCCGAGCCGAGAGTCGGATTGGCAGCCGAGTGCGAAATCGATCCGTCAAACGTTGAAATATATA
Source organism: Macrobrachium nipponense (assembly GCF_015104395.2). Taxonomy (NCBI): domain Eukaryota; kingdom Metazoa; phylum Arthropoda; class Malacostraca; order Decapoda; family Palaemonidae; genus Macrobrachium; species Macrobrachium nipponense. The sequence continues at coordinate 84,339,880 of NC_087206.1, forward strand.
TATATATATATATATATATATATTATATATATATATATATATATATATATATATATATATATACTATATATATATATAGATATATATATATATATATATATATATATATATATATATATATTATATATATATTAAAAGCACATACATACATGCAAATACACACACAGCAACATAATTTATGTGTCTGTGTGTGTACGTGTATTTTCAGAATTTCTATTGTGATATATGAATCTAGTCAACAATAGTAAACGAATAAATAGCAACACTACTTGATATTTTCATCCAAACGACCTTGGTACGTTTATAATAAGGGATCGCAACAAACCCTTAATAAAATCACAGGCAATTCAAAAATCGTCTTGAGTCATCACTGTCACCCTTCTTGAGGACAAAATCCCGAGGAGGAAACTCTTATTTTACTACAGACCTTCAGCTTTAAGTGGAAAGTTTCTATTCACCGCCTCCGTCCTCTTTAGAGCAAATACAAAGAAAAGAGATATTAACATACAAAGGCCAGGTTTCGGTCCAGATCTGGGATGTTCTTCGGGGGAAAACTGACCTACAAATGATTATATATAATATATATTATATATATATATATATATATATATATATATATATATAATCATATGAGAGAGAGAGAGAGAGAGAGAGAGCAGAGCATTCACATTTCAGAATGGCTAATCTCACCTTGTCTCAGTTTTTACAAGCTACAGAATCGTGACGAAAGATTTTCAGTCGTTAATAAAGAGCAAAACATATATATATATATATATATATATATATATATATATATATATATATATATATATATATATATATATACATATATATATATATAGTATATATAGATAGATATAGAGATAGAGAGAGAGAGAGAGAGAGAGAGAGAGAGAGGAAGAGAAACCTTGTTTTGTTTTTATTTTCGATAAAAATGACTTCGTGGCGTTCACCAAGACTGGTCTACAGGAAAGCACACGCAGACCATTTATAAGCAAAGATAAGTGTGTGTGTGTGTTGTTTTTTTTTTGCACCCAATTAAACCTATAAAGCATTCACAACAATTTGTTTCTACGGATGCAAACGCCTCTTCACAAACTAAACACCAACCGACAAACTAGTAATATTTTTCCTATCACAATTTATTATGAAAGGTAAAGTTTACCTTTATCTAAGATAAACTTTAATCACATTACCACGAAGCACAGAGTCTACTTTTATCGAAGGGAAACTTTACTTAAAATCCTCTTTGTAATAAAGGTAAAGTTACCTTCCATCCATACTGTTTCCCTCCAAAGGAACAACGGGGAGGAGAAGTCGGGTCTCAGCAGTCTACGCCACACAAGTGGCACCCGCCCCCCCCCGTTGGCCCTCCCACGGTGGCACTCCCACGGTGGCAGACAAAAGGACCAAGAACTTACCGACATACTCTCTCTGACTCTCCCTGGCTTGAATAGGTCAGTTCCAGGCGGGAATGAAAGACTTTAGGAGGAAAGGTTCCACGGTGAGTAATATGTCAGACCACGAGAGAAAAGGTTCTTCGGTAACGTATTCGTTCTGTACTGTTTTTCGTACTTCTAACTGGTATATGTAAAGCATGTGATTTTTTTTTTAAAACTAAAAGGTATATACAAAGAATCTGATTTCTGAAAATCACGACTGAGATATATTTCAAATGAACTAAAATTATGTCCGAGAGAAAATATGATTCCTGTAATAATTTTTTGTCTATTTAATATGCAAAGACAAAATTAATTGGTCATATATTGAGAACCGTAATGCAAATCTGACCTTAAAATGGCACATAGAAAATATATTTCAAAATGACCAAAACATTAAACCAAATGAAAATCCGATTGCTCTATCGTAATTTCTAAATCTGAACGATGTAATAATAAATACATAAATAAATAAATAAAATAAAACCTTTTAACGTATTTTCATACAATCTTCATTTGGATGCAAAAAAGGCAAAACGTTAAAAAAATGCTAGTAGTAGGAAGTCTTGAAATAGAAAAAATACAAACCCACATTTATTTATGGGCAGATATATTTTAAGAATAACGCTAGAAAGAGAGGTTTCTGTTCAGAGTTATTTTTAAATATAATTATTTTTTTTAGATATATGTAGCCATACATAACTGTGAATTAGTTTCTCAGAAAACATTCTCGTGGGAACCGACCACCCAAAACAGCGATAACGTAACACGTAACGATCGGTCAAGAATCGCAGTCAAAGACTAGGCAGAAATACGTTCATATTCTGTTTTCAAGTTAACTCTGCAATCTATTGCCTACCGGCATGACAACAACAGGTAGTTGGGAAGGTCGGTCCGTTCAGCTGATGCATTCAGGTCGGCAGTTACTTCCGGATTTTCATGGGTAAAAAAAAAAAAAAAAAAAAAAAATAAAAAAAAAAAAAAAAAAAAAAAAACTTCGATATTTTCACTTGTTTTTCTGAACAATACACTAGGGTTATTACGTATATTAAAGGTGATTTCATATATATAAATAGACAGACAGACACACACACACACACACACACACACACACACACACACACACACATATATATATACTATATATATATATATATATATATATATATATACTATATATGGCGACACATAATAAAGGAGATTTATGAAAAATAAAATTGCATATCTCAGAAATTTATGCAAAAATATCTAAACAAAAAACCAAACTAATTAACTATATACATTCTATATACAAATACACACGCGCACACACACCACACACACACACACACACACACACACACATATATATATATATATATATATATATATATATATATATATATATGTATATTAAAGTTAGGCTTACCTCGAACGAAAACCTTACATTTATATACATACATACAGACATATACATACATACATACATACATACATACATACGAAGCGGGAGAAAAAGCCATTTGACAAAGTACTGGTCATTTCCATACATCAAACCTAAAAGTAGCCCACAAAAACTTTACGTCCGTCCCAATAAGAAATCTTCAGCCATGGGGTGTCTTTTTACAGTTACGAAAACTATAAGGGCGAAATAGCATAGTATTTCAATAGTATTCTCCACTCTACGGCTCACAAAATTCGTGAGAAAGAGAAAGACAGAGAGACAGAGAATGACCATGCATATTTGTGAGCGCAAACAACGCTGTAGACGAGATAAATTTAGAGGGACATTCGCATACAAATATCTGCAGTATACAATGTCAGAGAGAGAGAGAGAGAGAGAGAGAGAGAGAGAGAGAGAGAGAGAGAGAGACTCATACTACAGAAATATGATAAGTATGTAGTTTTCATAATAGAGAAATAAAACATTCACACCGGCAATACTCTAAAACAATATAATAATAATAATAATAATAATAATAATAATAATAATAATAATAATAATAATAACAAAAGCTAAAGAACAAAGACAAAAGAATAGATAAAATAAAGTCTACGTAATATCAACGCCCTCTTTCACTTACTCGTCAGACAAGGTTTAATACTGCAGACAACATATACAGAGAAATAAATATCAACTAGCTTCTATTCACAGAATCGAGTCAAAACCTCATAAAACCAACTCACCTAAAATTCCTGGATAACACGAGAAGACCGGAACTTACCTGAAATGGGAAATAAATAATATTAATGTGTTTTGATACATAGAAGGTTATGTACAGTCACAAATACATAGGTTCAGGACCGATCCAAGTCGCTTACATACTGTCTTCCTATGTTTATTAAATTTGTATTCCACAAAGATGTTCTATGCATCTAGGCTTCAATTATTTCGTTCTCACACGAATAGTCTTGTTTATATAACTTGCAACCAAAATCAATAGGCTTGCAGCATCTTCAGTAATTCGTATCATATATATATATATATATATATAATTAGTTATATATATATATATATATATAATATATGACTAAAACCACATATTCAGGCTGACAACTTTCCAGCCCTCGACACCAATGATCAGAGTTGAGGACAATGAGGACAATATGGAATTTTTCCGTGTTCATTTTGTTTCATAGACCTACTAATGCCACAGAAAGCTCTTATGTTGAAAATATTTACAATATATAGCTAATTCATTAAAATGAGAGAAAGAATGAGAGAGAGAGAAGACTTCTCAAATTGTGGTCTCATGAATTTACAACATCTCATGAAAAATGAGAGAGAGAGAGAGAGAGAGAGAGAGAGAGAGAGAGAGAGAGAGCGCTCCCTCGACTATAAGGCTAACCATTCTAAAATCTACGGCATATGCTCGCACATTACACTAACACTTCCCCATTACTGAGATAATGAAGTCAGAAATGAGGAGAGATTTAAGGTGGATAACAGCCAGACAAAAGCGCTATTATAAGCATCGTCTGTGTGTGTGTGTGTGTGTGTGTGTGAGAGAGTGAGAGAGAGAGAGAGAGAGAGAGAGAGAGAGAGAGAGAGAGAGAGAGGTTAAATAATCTCATTCTCTTATTTCCTTATAGCGAAGATCGTGTGAGAGAGAGAGAGAGAGAGAGAGAGAGAGAGAGAGAGAGAGAGAGTTAGTAATCTCATTCTCTTATTTCCTTATAGCGAAGATCGTGTGTGTGTGAGAGAGAGAGAGAGAGAGAGAGAGAGAGAGAGAGAGAGAGAGAGAGAGAGAGAGAGGTTAAATAATCTCATTCTCTTATTTCCTTATAGCGAAGATCGTGCGTGTGTTGCGTGTGTTTGTGTGTGTGAGAGAGAAAGTCACTCATTATTCAGGACAAACTATCTCGTACTGTCCATCCGATTCCTCTCACGGAAATCGAAAACCATAAAAAATAAACTTTTTTAAAAAAGCGACGTTAACTTGCCGACCGCCTATTTATATATTCTTGAAGCAGGCCACCTCATTCCTAAACTTCCAGATAGGGAGCCGGGCACTTGTAGACTCCCTATTTATTCTTTAAGAAGACCACCTCATACCTAAACTTCCAACTATGGAGTTGGGCTGTGGGGGACTGAGTTAAACTTTGCCTTCGCCCCAACCTTTTCATATGGCCCGAAAACTTTTAAGAGATGGCGGGGATTTGAAGAAAGTTGAACTACGGAGTCCGGAATTGAGAGAGAGAGAGAGTGAGAGAGAGAGAGAGAGAGAGAGAGAGAGAGAGAGAGAGAGAGAGAGAGAGAGAGAGAATAGTCTAAAACCCCCGCAATTGAATAATACAGATAAAAATAAGTTAAGTAAATCAAAAGCTGGGTAAGACAAGTAACGGCAATATAATATATAAATAAATATCTATATATATATATATATATATAATAATAATAGATATAAATATATATATATATATATATACAATGTAATATAAATATATAGATAGACCTTATATAAGACTTAATTAATAAGTTACGAAATGGACTTGCCTAAAAAACAAAATTTGCTCAATAAAATAGGAGCCTAAGGGATGAAAATGAAAAAAAATAATACTGAGGAAATTACATATCACTTAAGTACATAAGAAGCAGGCAATGATGGACTGCGGTGTAAAGACAGAAAATACTGAGGTAAAAGTTGAGTCAGGTTGAGAGAATGAGGAATTTTAATTCATACGTCGTCTTACCCCGTAGAAAAAAAAACAGTAATCTTCTATTTCTTTAAGATACAAAGCTTTCAGCTACAGAGAAGGAACTTTCGGTATATTTTTGAGTAGCAGAGTTCGAACCTGAGAGTCAGAGTATTAAATAAAAGCACTAATACTATATTATATTAAAAAATAATTAGTTAATCATTAAAAATTATATATAAAAATAATCAGTATCATATTTTAAAATAATCAGTAAATATATTTTAAACTAATCAGTAAACAACATATTTTAAAATAATCAGTAAATATTACATTTTAAAATAATCAGTGAATATTACATTTTGAAATAATGAGTATATATTCAATTTTTAAAAAAACATTAAATATTATACGTTGAAATAATCAGTAAATATATTTAAATATATCAGTAAACATTACATTTAAAAATACTCAGTAAATATATCTCAAAATAATAAGAAAATATTTCATTTCAAAATAATCAGTAAAAACATTTTATAATGAACAGTATAGTTCAAATCAATCAGGAAATATTATATTTTGAAACAATCATTAAATAAATTTTTTTTAATGATCTGTAATCTGGATATATCATATCTTAAAACAAAAAGTATATATATTTTAAAATAATAAGCAAATATTATACTAAAATACAGAAAACTACAACAAACGCTTGAAAAGCTCAAATTAATCTTTTCATGTATGACCTTGTGACCAAAAGCTATACTGCATCTTTTGTATCCCTAATATTTAGGTATTGAACTTGGAAAACGAGGAAATGTGGTAACATAACAAATAAACAACAAAATAATTCATCCACAACAAGAGGCAAATTTATCTCTCTCTCTCTCTCTCTCTCTCTCTCTCTCTCTCTCTCTCTCTCTCTACACTGGTTAATGTTTCATACACCAAGTTCCCGCTTGAGGATGAAAATATAGGAAGTCATAAAAACAAACGAGCGATGATTACGAGTAGAGACGGGAGTAACAACATGTACTGCTGCAGGGAAAATTTGTACAATCTCAACATTCAGGGACTTGTGTGTGTCAGAGAGAGAGAGAGAGAGAGAGAGAGAGAGAGAGAGAGAGAGAGAGAGAGAGAGAGAGAGAGAGAGTTTCAACAAGCATTAATATAAATAAAAAAATCAGACCTTCGACCTTATGGTAATAAGTGGGATAGCTTGTGGGAAAATATACCAAACCTATGAATCAGCTTCTATATTTGATTAGAAAGTTTTAGGGTACCTGCAACGCACACAAAGGTGCCCTTTTACACATCATCGGAATCCCTGACACAATCATCACACAGAAGGAAAAGAAACAGTCTAACCCTCCCACTCTGTGACAGCCACACGCAAACACACGAGAGAGAGAGAGAGAGAGAGAGAGAGAGAGAGAGAAAGCGTGTTGGACTGGACTAGGCACCTTTAACATGGCTCGAGCGCAACAATGCCTTCCGTACGTCTAACATATAAAAAAAGAAAAAAAAATATTCTCGCGACCACTGAATATCACTAGCTCCTTTCCTCACCCCCTCCCTCCATTTACCCCCCTAAAACCCCTTCCATCCTCAGAGGTACAAGTCTCTTCCAATTCCTCTTTCCTCCCCATTGCTACTCCTTCCTATTCGTTAGCGCATCCTACGTTTTTTTTTCCCTTGACCCTATCCTTTGTTCTGATTCCGAGGCAGTCAGTTACCTAACCGTAACATCTGCCCCGAAGGGAACAGGACAAAATATTACCTTTAATATCGTTAGCTCTCTCTTCTTCTATCTAACGAAGAATCATTCCGGGGGGGAAATATTTCCAGAGAGTTCGACTAACAGGTGAAAGTTGGTGGTATCTTTACTTTCACCGTGAAAGGACCAAGTCAAGCAAAAAAAAAAAAAAAAAAAAAAAAAAAAAAAAAAAAAAAAAAAAAAAAAAAAACAGCCATAGATATGTCAGAACTTGAGTTGGCCAGAAGATTCTTGAAAACTATGTATAGATACGAGCATGAAGATCGATGTTGTTACAAAACAGAGAGAGAGAGAGAGAGAGAGAGAGAGAGAGAGAGAGAGAGAGAGAGAGAGTTTCCGGTTAGAAGTTTATCATAGAGTTAACTTTTGACAAGACTTTTTTTTAATTTGTTAACAGCAATATCACACGAGTCTCAAAATCTAATCCAATGACATATTAATGTAACAATATTAATTTAGGAACATTCACTTAATTGTTCTTGAGTAAAATCTCCAGGCGACCCATCCCCCTCCCCACAAGTAAATTAAGACATTAAAGCATCAATAAATGCAACGCAAACCAAATTAATAATAAGTGTTAATTTCAATGCTCTGGATATAATACAAAAATGACGCGTCAATCTCAATTCTCAACGAATGCAACGATGAATAAATAAATAAATAAACAAATAAACAAATAAATAAATAAATCGATAAGAAAATTAAATAAATGAACATAAAAATAAATAAATAAATAAATAAATACACACATAAATATGTTTATGCTTAGGAGATATTATTATTATTATCATCATCATCATCATTATTATTATTATTATTATTATTATTATTATTATTATTATTATTATTATTATTATTTTTATTAATATTATGTAAGAAAAATACAAAATTATAATAATAAATTTGTATTACTGTGAAAAAGATAAAAATATTATTTTCATTATTATTATTATTATCATTAATTTCCATTCGCCTCATAAATTACGTGATTTCCTTTGCATTTTCTCTCTTCCAACCCCCAGCCTGTCAGTTTTCGTATCTCTTTCATTTTTTGTCTTAAAATATGCCAATACAGGCCATATTCAAATCTATATTCTCGCCAATATTTCAAATAACAATTGCCTGTCTTGAAAATGATTCACTGGGAACATTTGCCAATAAAATGAATTCACTTTAAAGTTTTCCATCTTGATAGAGAGAGAGAGAGAGAGAGAGAGAGAGAGAGAGAGAGAGAGAGAGGGGGGGGGGGGGGGGGGTGAGGGGGAAGGGCATTCAAACACCTTACATATTTATTGCAAACAAGTGAAAGACCTAAAAGATTGCTTAATGAAAGAGGGTCAGAAATGAAGAAGGGAAGAAGGGAAATCTCTCTCTCTCTCTCTCTCTCTCTCTCTCTCTTCTCTCTCTCTCTCTCTCAAATACGTGTAATGTTTTCCCTTCCATACCATCCTTTTATCGTTATTGTTCATCATCTATTGTTCTTTTAATTTAGTTCTATTTTATCATTAGCTGTAATCTGATAATCCCTTCATTATTCCCTCTTCCCTTTATTTCAGTCGTTTCTTATCTACTTTTCTCATTCACTCCTTCTGTTCCTCGTCTTCCCACTTTCCTTTTCTTTGTCCTACGTCAGCTGTTTCCTCGTCGTTATCTTCACGTTTTGTCTGTAATATTACTCGTATTATAAATATTATAAACAGATCATACATCTTTTTCAGAGTATATATGTATGTATTTATTCATATACATATATACTTAATACTGTATATATATATATATATATATATATATATAGTATATATATATAATATATATATATATATATATATGTGTGTGTGTGTGTGTGTGTGTGGTGTGTGTGTGCTTGTGTCAGTAGAAGGATCCACAGTAATATATATATATAATATATATATATATATAGTATATATTATATATATCTATATATATATATATAAAGTATATGCGAGAGAAAGATGCCGAGAAAAAGGAGATATTTTTCCAATACTTCACATAAGAGGCTTAACATTTGTTCATATAATGACCTGTTTTGATACTCCACGTGGATACTGTAACGTTTAATCCAACGGAAAAATATAAGAGATATCATACCCCTCAAATAACCACTTGACTCCTAACTATCTATAAGAAAATATATATAATGAGACAGAGTATGCTTAATTTGCTTCAACTATAAAAATATTAAATTTACGCCAATGAAAAAGAAAATGGGTTACATCAAAGAAAACGGAACCCTCTAAGAGTCGGTGAGGTGTAATCCAATGCCACAACAAAGACTGGTAAATGTAAAGAGAATTTTGGGAATATCTTTAATATACAGCAATTTGCAAATGCGATTCGTAAGTCACTTCCATATTACAAAATGTCTCTCGCAATGAGAAAAATTCAATACAAAAGGCAACGCGCAATAAACCGCGAGATCATGTCAAATGAAGAAGGTCTAGTTCAGGAACTGAAGAAACACGCTAACATCTCAGTTTTGTGACAGCGAGCGCCGGGGTACACACACACACACACACACACACACACAGAATAATTTGAAGATTTGTGGATGGTGAGGATACGAAAAAAGAGCAGCTGAATGTTACAAGAAAGGAAGAAGTTAGTGTAAGTTTTAGAACGCTTGTAAAAGTGAGCGGGCAATTAAAATATTATATGGCTGACCAAGGTGCGTATGGTATATATGTATTAGGAAAAGATCACAGAAGAGAGAAAGTTTATGGGTGAATTCTTCACAACTGTGATGATGACATTAAAAGTTATTGGGCATAATGTTGCCAGTATACCAAGGAGGGTGTATGGTGGGATTTTGACTTTAAAAGTAAGAGGCAATAGTACATATTGGAAGGGGAAGACACACTGGATTCCGAGAGCGAAAACGGAAATCGAAATAAGTGTTTGTCATGAAAGAGGTTTGTGAAAATTTTCAATAGAAATTGGGAAAACATGGCATCGGAAAAAGTTTATAACAGAAACAATAGAGGAGCAATATTTTTGGCGTACCTACTGATTCCTTGACACAGAAGATGGTTGGTTAGAACCAATTGAAGTTTTATTACTGGAAGTCTACATGAGTCAAAGCTGAGCTAAGATAAGGGTACCTTATCTACTTAGCTAATCAATATCTTTATGACCAGTGAGGGAAGAAGTCAGAAATAAATTGACAATTTTTTTTAAACTATAGGTACTGAGTTATGGGAAAAATATAATGGAATACGTAATAATTGATGTTTGCTGTCTGACTTGTAAGTCAAGTATTTTGATTTGTTTAATGTGCGTACTGTCTCTTGTTACAAATATCACAGGGCAAACAATCAAGTAAACTACACCATCAAGACAAGATGATGAAAGAAAAAAAATCCTTTGCACAAGACAATAGTGATCGCCATTCAGAGCTCCTCTGCCTACTTCACATTCTCCTAAGCACCTCACCTTTTCCTCTCTATATGAAACTCCCTTCAACTCACCACACGCTTTAATATCAAGATCTCCATCATGTCTTTATTTACCACAGATTTTTCTTGCAAGATTAATGTAGCTTCCACATCTCTCGACCCAATGTTAATTGGTGCTTCCCCTCAGGTAAATGGAACATTGCAAAAACTTTATTTTTCTCCACAATTAACACATTTTTACACAATTTTCGTATATTTTAATGGTTTACAGCTGAAAATCAGGTCGCATCGCAAGAGGCCAAAAAACTGGAAACCTGATTCCAGTATAAATCCTAGTGAAAACGAAAAGGTTTTCAGATATCAAAATCATGATTGTCAGGAATGTTTCCATCTTGTTTATTTATTGAGAATTTCTGTCACACGGAATACAGGCAGCATGGCCTCACTGGGTTTGAAGAAATATAGTGCATTATATGTTAACCCTTATCACACCCTGGAAAATTTGATGGTTTGATGGAAAGGGAATTGAATGTAGTCGATAAGACTCCGTGCAAAAATATGCTTGCGTTTAGAAAAAAACTTCCTGTAGAGTTGCTTTTATATATATATATATGAATGGCTGTCATCTCAATGACACATGAAAGGCTTAGATAGAAAGTCGAAACGGACAGGAAATACAACCAACGTTTCATTTGACCTGTGATAAACTTTTATATATGTAAACATATGTTGGTTGTGTGTGTGTGTGTGTGTGTATAGTGTATACACATATGATATATATATATATGTGTGTGTGTGTGTGTGTGTGTGTGTGAATATGAATAGAGTTCATGACCTCTGACTCACCTCTGACCTCCATTTCAGAGAGCTTCATAAAATCTGCATTCGGCATTGAAGTCGTGTCAATATTTTCAAAAAGGATCATAAGAAGAAAGATCTTGCGCTCTCCAATTATGAAGGTGAAAGGTGTAACGCTATATAGATGCAAATACACACAAATAATTCATTTTTGCTTTCTATTGCTTGTAAGATATTTTCTCGTCAGCTGCAGAGATCATAAAGAATAAGAGATAAAACCTCAGCGACGTTAATTGCTAATAAAAAAAAAGGAATAAAAATGCATTTCGCAGTTTTCAGTGAAGACAGAATCCTTCCATAATCAACATTCCATATCAAATACCCATATAAGCATCCTTTCGAAAAGCCCGCTCTTTCAGAAGGACCACATACTTGTTTAAATGAAAGTGGGAATGAGGGGGAGGGAGGGAGGGGACGAGAGGGGGAGGGGGGGAAGAGGAGGGGGTGGAGACGCCTCAATAGCAAACTAGCCCCGTTCGGCGGAGTGCAAATCAAGTGTCATATTTTGGACGTCAGGTGCAGGTCGCTGCAATACCCTGTGGTGACGCATATATAAGAGTCTCAGCTTTAAATGGTGTTGACAGAAGCAAGAAGGCAAAACGACCTTCGGCATATGCTCTCTCTCTCTCTCTCTTTCATCTAGGCGTCACCTCGAAAGCTGCAAACCTCACGATATTATTACAGTTGTTACTCGCATTCCCCGACTTCAAGACCCGCCACGTATCTCCGCAGGTCACATAACTCGAACCTCGAAATTGGCGTACAGACACACACACAAACATACATACACACAAACATACAATGCAACTCGCGGACGGAAATAAATGCCTAACGCCTGAGTCTGCAAACCGGCATGACGTTGCACAGGTCTGCAACACAAGTACAGCGTTTGACATCAAGAACCGCGTGACATTACCCAAATTTTAACGACGTTACTTGACAGCGAACATTACTGGGGACGCGCATAAAGCTAAAACAGTGTTTCAATCATGGCAAAAACATTTTTCAATAACGACAAAAGAAAATTAAATATCCAACTACAAAAGAAAACTGAGTCAACATTCGTGTTCAGAGCACATGAATAAAATTTAGTTTCCCCATACAACATTTTTAATGTCTAAATTACGTTAACAACGCCAATAGAAACGGTAATATATGTACCATGTTTAAGACCTAAATTTTTTGTAATTAAACCAAATTTAATCCTGAAAAATCTCTCGGCCTTAAAGAACTGATAATTTATGCAAGGCCCCGTGCCAGTACTTTTTCTTCCTTTTTTTTTTACGTACGTGGAAAGTATTTTTAAACATTTCAAAATCCCTCTCTTTCCGACATATAAGGCTCCTGCGTCGATTATCCTGACTGCTGTAACTCCAGACTAAAAAATAAGCAAGAAAATCTAATAAAGAGTTAAGAGTACAAAAAAGGAAATAAAATTACCAAAAATTAGAAAGAGACATATAAATAAGATGTACACAAATATCTCAGTCCAATCAGAAGCAAGAGTGAAAAAAAAATCAGATAACAGTTAACTTATAAATAAAATAATTACACAAAATATAACGCATATATCAAGATATTAAAACATAACCATTCTCAATAATACTTACATTACAATGTACTTAATTGGAAATGATGAAAAAGCAATACATTAAGTGACAGATATATAATATATATATATATATATATATATATATATATATATATAATGTCTTACTTTTTCATCATTTCAAATTAAGTACATTGTAGTGTAAGTATTACTGAGAATGGTTATATATATATATATATATATATATATATATATATATATATATATATAAATGATAGATATATAAATATATATACTATATATATATATATATATATATATATATATATAATGTATATGTATATATATATATATATATATATGGTATATATATATATATATCGTTATATATATATCCGAGAATAAGCGAAAACTATATAGAAATATAAAAACGGATTTGTGTGCATACCCCTAACCACGGGTAAAACTAAACAGACTTGATATACTCTGTAATAAACCACATAACAAGACTAGCCGGGCATTTTGTCAAGTAATATTTATAAACACATCATCTAGAAGTCCTAAAAGGACGATACTGGAGAATAGTAAAAGAACGTCCATAAAATCCAACCCAAAACCACCTTGGAATAGCATCGAGGAAGATGAACTGACCACACACACACACACACACACACAAAAGTGGGGGTACAAACGACCATAAAACAAAGGTGGACGAGAGAGATGTCACAAAAATACAAGAAGAAAGCGGAGGCTGCAGGCAGGGTATAAGCAGACATAAATATCACAGGCACGACATCAAAGGACTCCCGACATTAAATGCCCAAGCAATCCGCATCAGATCCTTCGCCGGAGTATGAAAATGCATCTTCAACCACAAAGGATTACTTAGCGGCAGGAGGGGGTGACGGTAGATACCAACGGTGAGAGAGAGCGAGAGGGAGAGAAGAGAGAGAAAGAAGCGAGAGAGAGAGGAGAGAGGATTGAGGAGAGAGAGAGAGAGAGAGTTCCAATGTGCTCTCCGTTCAAAGGGGAAATGCGTTCAGGGTCATCAGAGAGAAAGAGAGCACCGTTTAAGGAGAAAAAGTTTGACTAATTCCAAAGCAACAGTAGAGAGAGAGAGAGAGAGAGAGAGAGAGAGAGAGAGAGATTTCCCAGGTGCTCTCATTTCAAAGAGGAAGTACATTTAGAGTCATCGCAGAGAGAGAGAGAGAGAGAGAGAGAGAGAGAGAGAGAGAGAGAGAGAGTAATAATAATAATAATAATAATAATAATATAATAATAATAATCCTTTATTTCCAATTGTACATTGGGTATTCTACATAAGTAGCCATATCAGTATAAAACATTTTGAATTTAACTCTTACATAAAACTTGGTATAGGTTAAGAATATCAAAATCAGTAAAATAGCAATAACATAAATACCATAGGAAACTATTTGAAACTATGTATAAAAATAGACAATCATAGGTAAAATGAGCTTCAAATAGAAATCTAATAGTCATAAATTATCAATAAATAAGTAATATAAAAAATACGTACAGGCAATACAAAACGAAGACAGTTCTAAAAAGATAGGATATGTGGTAAATATCAGATAGTCATAAAATTTTCAATAAATAAGTCTTAGCAAATATGTACAGACTCAGAACCCATGTTGAATTAGGATACCTGGATTTAAAAACTACAATGCAGTATCAGTTAGTAAAACATATAAAAATAAGCCAGATCAAAATCTAAGAACAAAGTACTAATAATTAAAAGAACAATTAAGACTCTGTTAAAAGTAAACTCCTTAGTTTTGACTTGAAAATAGACACAGAGCCAGCTTCTTTTATTTCACGTGGCTGTTTATAATACAACACTGGACCTCGGACTCTGATTTGCCGTGAGCCAATACTAGTTTTATGTCTTGCAACATACAAATCATCCCTTTGGCGTGTAGTGACATTACTGAATAAAGATACTGGTGGGAAACTGTATAACAAATCTGGAATTTTATTATTTAAAGCTTTATATACCATAATGCACATGTCAAGAGTATACTGGTCTCTTATTTTCAACCATTCCAATTTCTTTAAATGTGGAGTTACATGTTCAAACTTTCTAACGTTGCCAACAGCCACTCTTGCTGCAAAGTTCTGCAGCTTTTGTACTCTTTGTAGCTGTGATTTGTTAGTACATCCCCAAACTTTTAAGCAATATTTTATATAACTTAAAGCTAGTGACTGGACGACTATCTTGCGAGTACTTGACTCAAAATGATCTTTTACTCTATTTAAGTATATAAGAGTACCCATTACCTTTTTATACATTTCGTCTATGTGACAGTCAAAGTTCATGTACCGATCAAAATGAACACCTAAATTTTTCACAGTCGTCATTGGCTTAATTATATTTCCATTAAAATTTATCTGTACCTCATCTCCAATATCTGACACATATTGCCTGGATCCAATAATGATAAACTGTGTCTTTTTCTCATTTAGAAGTAAGCCATTTCTCAAAAGTAATCTTTAGCTCTGTTTAGAATGTCTTCTGCCTTACAAATCATGTCGGCTATATCCTTAATGTCACCTTCTATTAGTATTTGCGTGTCATCAGCATATTGAACTATAAAACAGCCAGGTATTGATCTCACGAGATCATTAACATATACCATGAAAAGTATAGGGCCGAGAATTGATCCCTGAGGTACTCCGAATTGAATATTTTTCTTCGATGATTCAGTACCATTTAGCCTGACGGACTGAAACCTATTCTCAAGGTAGCTCTTAAACCACCTCTGATCAATATTCATCAACGCACATTTCTCCAATAATATGGCACCATTCACGCTATCAAAAGCCTTAGATAAATCTAGTAATAAAAGTAAGGAAACTTTTTTGTTGTCTATATTTTCATAAATCTTGTCAGATAATTTTAACAGGGCTGTTTCAGTAGACAATTTTGGTCGGAATCCATGTTGGCTTAAAGAGATTAGTTTATTTTCCTCTAAAAATTCAGTTAACTGATTTGCTATAATTTTTTCAAGTACTTTCGATAGAATAGGTAGCAAGGAAATGGGACGGTAATTTGAGATATCGTCGGCATCCCCGCTTTTGAAGAGCGGAACGACATGGGAAATTTTCCATATGTCTGGATATGAATAAGTAACAACTGATGTATTGATAATTATCGTCAGGTAAAAAGCAATAACATATAAACCATCTCTAATGAAACGTAAACAAATACCATCAGATCCAAAGGCGTTAGTTTCTTTCAAATCTTTAATGACTAAGATTACTGTGTTACAGTCCACTGGCCTTGGTTTAAAAATATCGACTCTACTGTGAGGGATAATAGGGTCTGTTTCCAAAGGCATGCGGTTATGCAGTTCTTCCTGTGTTTTTTCAAAGGTCTTTCTCCCCACTTCTGCGAAGAATTCGTTAAACTCTTCAGCTTTACGTTGCAAAACATCTTTGGTATCACAATTCAGCTTATTCGTATCGCTGTTTATTCCATTGAAAAGCATATTATTAGTAATCTTCCACGTAGCAGCCATGTCACCTTTAGCATTTTTAAATTCTTGTTTGTAGTACTGCTTTCTACTATCAGTTAACATCGAGTTTACCTTTTTCTTCAGTTCCTTATGAGTTTCTCTAAGCTGAATATTTTCTCTTTGATTTTTTAGTTTTTTTGTCACGTTATCTCTTACCATTATCGTCTCTTTTATAGTATCAGAAATCCAAGGGGCAGGGGGACGAGTTACTTCTCTAGTAACCACAGGTGCACACATATCTACACAGGATGTGAAAACATTGGTTAAAATTTCTACTTGCTTACTCACGTTATCGGTACTTAAAATTTGATTCAATATGTGAACATTATTCATAAGAAGAGAGCAAAGAGTTTCTTGAGAGTAATTTTTCAAGCACCTAAAAGTTTTAAAAATAGTTTGCCTTTTCGGTTTACGAACGTTCAGCAAAGTTAAAATATTCTCGTGATCTGCTATTGAGCTAGGGGTTACCTCTGATTTTGTTATCATATATTTAGCATTTGTAATGACTAGATCGATAAGGGATGCTGAGGTAGAAGTGATTCGTGTGGGTTTATCTACAATCTGGTCAAATCTTAAGTTTTTAATTAGCTTACCCAGTTTGTTGTCCTTTTTTAACAGATCATCATTAAAATCCCCGTAAATGAAAACAGGCTTATTGCGTAAAATTACTTCCTTAAAGACGTCTGAAATATAGTTAAAAGAGGTAACAGCAGCTTTAGGATGGCGGTACACGCACCCAACAATAATAGAGGGAAATTTTCGATGTTGGACGGAGACCCACTTATCTTCCACTCCCTCCTGTTTTTCGATCCCAAATTTCAGCACGGTGACTTTCAAATAATTCCTTATAAACAAACATACACCTCCACCTCGACCATGATCCTCACGATATATATTATACTCAGGTATATGAATAAAAGTATTACTTATATAAGGATACAGCCATGTCTCACTAATACATAAAATATCGATTTTTTGTTCTTCTAGCATTAACTGTATTTCAAGTATATGACCAAGTATTGATTGGGCATTTATATGTACAACTTTTAGAAAATCATTACATTTAGCATTCTCAATGGCACTGCCTTCTTGGCCTATGTCCTAGTAATGGATATTTTTCTGACATTGTTTGCTTTTGTGTCCATATTCATGGCATGAGTAACACCTAACCTTATGGTCGAACCTACAATCGGATTGGTGGTGATTAAATTCACCACATTTGTAACACCCATACCCATTTCTTTCGGTATATGAATAATAATAGTCGTTAACTTCTCTGTTACTTCTATCATGTCCTTGTCTAGCATTTGTACTACTAAAGTGTGCTTGGTCTCTACCATAACCAAGTCTACCTCGATAATAAGTATTATTCCTTGAGTGTTGATAGCTATTTCTATGGAACCTATTTTTATTCCTTCCTTCTACCTCCCGATTTATCATAAGGTTGCTACTTTTACTCTTTACATGATTAATCCTATAGTTATTATTTTTCAGATTACATATATTTGACTTGATTTCTTTCCAAGTATAACAGAGAAAGTCGTTTGTGCATATAGATGAAATTGCATCTAGCAACCTAACCGCACCAATTCTATTTAGCAAATCATAGTTTTTATCATCCTGGTTTTCATAGCAATTGGTATCAATATCGCCTGTTCCAAGCTTAAAAAAACTTTGTGTCTCAATTAAAACAACACCATTTCTGTCACACCATTCTAACAATTTACAGTTATATTGATTTATTCTACTATTCAAATCATGTCTTGCTTCTAGAGCTGGAACAAGTTCACAAACCTTTACTACAATGTCATTATTTTTCTCTTTGAGTTCAGCCACAATGGCGCCCAGGTTATCGAGGACTCTTTCCAACGCTACATCTTCGTCAAGCAGGTCCTGAGTACCACAGTAGATGATGCATTCTTTCTTTCGGTGAAAATTCCAGTTTTTCCCTAATCCAGGACTTTAGTAGATCCAGATTTGCTTCGGGGAGGGTTCTGATCATAGCCTTAGCGTTGAGGTCATTAGACTTTACTTCTTTTAAACAAGAATCTCCAATAAGTAATATATTTCCTTCATTCGAAGTGGATGCCAGAGTTTGACGGGAGCGCGATCTATTCTGTTGCTGAAGGCTCTCTTTTAAGTGTTTGATAGTTTCTTCAGCAAAATAAAGTTTAGTTTTAAGCTCCTCTATTTCTTTTTCCTTCTCTGCCAGGGAATTGTTCACAACATAAAAATTGTCTTTAGTTTCCCTAACAAACGCTTCAAATCGGTGAAGTAGTTCTGCCGAATTTGGGATTAGTCTCTCATTTTCTATCTCATGGGTGCCATCAGGCGGCGAAAGTGTTTCTTCAATACTCCCATAATAAGTGATCAGTTTATCAATTAGGGTTTCTTTATTAGTCCATACACCTCCAAGTCCCAGCTGAGTACAGTGTTTCTGCAATTCACTCTTCTTGTACCCTCTTAAAACTTGCTGTGTTGGGTTTGAAAGCGACGACAACGGTGGTTTGTCTCTCTCTTCTCCACCTCTCCCTGTCTCTTCACCTGCTATATGTGTGCTATTAGTAGGCATATTTGATGTTTACAGTGCGTGAAGAATAGAGGGGGGGGGGGGGGAAGACATGAAATTTAAATTAAAACTGATGTATACCTCAACTTAATATAATACAATTTACATCTACATTACCAGCTTAGAACTTTAAATACCCTAGTCTGGAATTACCACTTATTTAAAATCAATTACCCGAGCTGTGAATGCCTTACAATTGAAATCATTTGCTGAAGTGACATATTTCATTATTTTATAAATACCATGAATTTCTACATAACAAAATGAATCTGGGTTCGAAGCAATCTACCAAGTCAAAGATAATGTTAATGTTAACATCATGTGCAGTCTAGGTAATACATAAAATTTTCGAAAATTACTCTCTCTCCTCTCCTCTCTCCTCTCCTTCCCTCTATCTCTCCTCTCGCTCTCTCTCTCTTCTCTCTCTCTCTCTCTCTCAAATACACACATATATTGAGAATACCTATCAGCTTTAATTTCAAGGCATAGACGAATCTTTTAAATACAATCTTATCTCAATGACTATAGACAATAACTCACCCCGGGAGGTTTATTCAGTGCCAAAACATATTTTTTTCCTAAATAAGAGAACGAAACACGATCTAAAATTATGCTAACTGACTTACGCGAGAACCAAACTAATATATATATATATATATATATATATATATATATATATATATATATAATATTATATATATATCAATTATGCTTACGATTCATGATGAGATTGGAAGCATTCCATTCGGTTCTTTCAAGACGAAAGACATCTAAAGCGTTTACCCTGATTTAATAACAGTACTGCAAAGCAGGGGATAAGCTAACAAGACTATGTTTTCTTAAGCCCATACCGTACTCCTTCCAAGACAGAACAACACATTTCTGAGATCAAAACACTTATGAATCTAATGGTTTTAAATCCTAAAATTCAGAATTAGCACAAAATATATAGAATTTAGGCCAAATGCCATGCGCTGGGACCTATAAGGTCATTCAGCGCTGAAACGGAAATTGAGAGTAAAAAGGTGTGAAAGGTTTAACAGGAGGAAAACCTCACAGTTGCACTATGAATGAATTGTCAGGATAGGGAGGAAAGTAAGATGGAAGATAGAGAATATGAACGGAGGTTCAGTAAAAGGACTGAAAGGGGTTACAAGTAGGGGGAGAATAGACATTTTCATTCTAGTAAATAAGTCATAAATACTCGATCCTGAAATTCCTTTACCTTTATATCAACGGGAAACGCCCTTTTCAGACCTTTTCAGGCTTTCTTAACCAGCTACCCCCGCGCCCCCCCGGCCACCCAACAATAACAACAAAGTAGTTTGTAGGCTTACTCCCAGAGTAAGCGAAAAATGGCAGGGAAGAGAAGAGATCCCTGAGAGGCATACTATACTAAAAGGATGAGGGAGCAGATGTAGGTAGCACCAGTCTTGAAAAGACTTTACAAAGCAAAGGAGTAAGTACAGCAGGTATGGCAATAAGGTCTTATGAAAACCACCTGTCAAAGGCATCAGGAATGCCAGCAGGAATGACGTAAGAATATCCAAAATTCCTAAAGGGGATAACCTGATTTGAGCAAATCTCGACAGCTCACCTATTGGCCTTTCCTCGTGATAACCAGAAGAACTGCTCTGAGATTTCAAGAAATAAAAATAGGAAGAGTCAAAGTTTAAAAGTTTAAAAATACAGTTCGAAACATACATTATATATATATATATATATATGTATATATATAATATATTATATATATATATACATAATATATATATATATATATATATATATAGATATATATATATATATATAGGAGAGAGAGAGAGAGAGAGAGAGAGAGAGAGAGAGAGAGAGAGAGAGAGAGTCTATACATCCCTAAAAAGACCCATCTTGTGCCCCTTTTTTTAAACGAGGATGATGATGATGAGGCGACATTGTTCGAGAGGGTTGGAGAAGATAGGAAGAGAAAATGAATTAAAATTCCTTCTTTTTTTTTTGTTCATCACCGTGATGTAGTAGATCAAAAAGGACCACGGCACTCCTCCTCCTCCTCTTCTTCTCCTTTTTCTCTAGGAGCGACCCTCTCTCTATCCCCCTTACATTGTTCAGCGATTCTATGGGTATCATAATGGTGATATCACGAGGAAGGTAAGATAAAACGGAAAAAATTTTGTGCATTTTTTATATGAAACGTTCGGAATGAATTGTTTTAAATAGGATATACTCTAATAAATGCAACCAATATAAGATTCAAATGCATTTTCATAGGACGAACATTTATATATGAATTAACACTGAAATGTATGTAACAACAATTTTCAAAGGAATAAAGTATTTTGACTTTGAATTTATATATTTTTCTCTCAGCTTGGCAGTGACTTCTGTTAATATGTAAATATAACGCAACCGTCAGTACCATATTTAAATTTTAATTGACGATCATGGACGAGCCCCCTGTGCAGAAAACTTCCTCAAAATTAGCCACTTTCAGTATCCTACAGAGAAGGCTCATCGGCAGCTTGCTGAATCCCCTTACACAAACTAAGTCATTTACCGATCTTGTATGCAACCTCGCCGTTCTTTGAAATTTAACGCCTTCCTTCCTAACACCCCTTTCATATGATCTATCCAGCGCCTTCTACGTCTTCACCTCCTCTTCCCTCATAGCACTTCATATTATGCCTTTCTTTCACCAATCAATCTCCCTCAACTTTTTCCACAGGACCAAACCACCACCTCGAGACACTGGGATCCAGCCTATCTCTGTATTCCTCACCTTTTCAGTTCTTATAACGCCATATAATACTAAGGAACAGTTCCTCTCAGCAGCTTCAATATCCAGCTTTCATACGCTCTCGACATCCAAACTTCCCCTCACATTCGAAACGGTTTCCCCAGACAATGCAAGTTTCAATTTTTGCATGCAACCTGCTGCTTTATCGCTTCAGCTATTCTGTGACGAACCTCTTCTCCAATCCCATCATGATCCGTTATCAATATTCCCAGATAAATATTCCACCATTTACATCAACATTCACATTCACATTCATTGCTCCATCTTCCTGGTTAAATGCTTAGCATCACAGCCTTAACCTTCCTTACATTTACTTTCAGCTTACTCCACTATAGAAAATAAATCTCATATTTACCACAGGTTTGCATGGTTTCTCTTCACTACCACCTTCTGCAAACATTACCCAATCTTCCTGGTTAAATGCTTAGCATCACAGCCTTAACCTTCCTTACACTTACTTTCAGGTTACTCCACTATAGAAAATAAATCTCATATTTACCACAGGTTTGCATAGTTTCTCTTCACTACCACCTTCTGCAAACATTAGCCACTCCACACACCAAACATAGTTCGTTTCCTTACCCTTTAACTTACGCAGCACCATTCCTTTTCTGTCCTTCCTCTAACTTCTAGCTTAACTATAACTAAAAATAGCAACCAGTATAATGTCCATTTCCCAACTTTCTCTCCACCTTATTTTTTTAACCCCTAACCAGACATTCTCCCAACTACATATTCTAACAAAAGCTTCGCTTCCGTTTTAAATCATTTTGCTCCTCTCAACATCCATATAATTCAAATCATGTGTGGGATCGCTAAACCAGACCCATAGTATGTGTGTGTGTGTGTGTGTGTGTGTGCTACATACGATTGACAATAATGAACTTCCTAATATAAGTGGTGGTTTCCAAACTTTTCGTCATAGTGCGAAATTTGTTCTCTCTATCTCCTGTTCACGACTAAAACAAGACGATTTCATCATTATTCAATCATCGGGGAGAGAGAGAGAGAGAGAGAGAGAGAGAGAGAGAGAGAGAGAGAGAGAGAGAGAGAGAGAGAGAGAACAAATTAATAAAGCAGCGACACCGACAGGGAATATTGATATCTCATATTTTCTTTACACACCGTGGAATCAATACTCAATTAAGAGGGATACAAAGGGATGTTAAAACACTTGCAATTTCATTCCAATTTCCTTTTTTATGTAAGGACTTCACTTAGGCAGATAAAAGTGTGGATCACACGTTTACTCTTTATTTGTATGCAATATATATATATATGTATATATATATATATATATATATATATATATATATATATATACCTATACCTATATATATATATATATATATATCCCTATAAATATATATATATATATATATATATATATATATATAGGTATAAACCACGAAGGAAAGATAAACAACGGAGTTTCTTTAAGATCTTTCGACTCAACGTCCTTTACCTATGTTCATTTCTATTCAGGCCACCATCTTAACATCAAAATATAAATTTTTTCTTCTGTTTTTTACGAGCATTGCGCATTGTCAGTTCCCAATATTTGGATCAAGAAATTGAATACATAAGAAAAATAGGGAAAAATTTATGTTATCCTTCATATATATTAGATATTTGCTATAATAAAGCCCACAAAAAATTTTATGGTGTAAGTAATACTGAGAAAGAGAATTCTAAGAATATTTTCAGTTTGCCTTATTTTAACGGATTTGAAACCATTAAATCATCGTTATAAGCCTTTAAGGTCAACCTTGTTTTTTCCTATAATAACACACTAAAAGGAATGTTAATAAAAAGAGGCCCCAGGGAAAGCAACAACGTAATATATAAAATTCCATGTATGGACTGCCCTTCCTTTTATCTCGGACAGTCGAGCAAGGGCTTAGAAGTAAGATTAAAACAGCATAAATATTCTGTCAAAACTAGGCAAACATCTAATGCAATATTCATTCATTTAAGTGAAAACAACCACCGGATAAATTGGATTGGTAGTTCAGTAATTGCAAGATCAAAAGATGTCTTATCACGAAATCTTTTAGAATCTGCCATAATACAACTTACTTCCCATTGTAATTTTAATATTAGTCGTGGCCTGTTTCATTTAGACCTTTGTATTTGTAACATGTTTAAGAATGACCTCAAAGATATAATTACATACTTAAATACAAATTAGTTGCCTTAGATATATTTTCTTTGTATACGTATGTTTAATACGTTTTGTGAGTAAGTTTTTGTCCCTGTGTGTGAGCAGTTGGACTTAATCTTTTTTTTTTAAATTGTACCCATGTTTATGCTTGTTTGGAAAGGTTACTCATTCTCCAGGTGTGTCGGATTCTCGGTACTAATCTCCTTATAATCCATATCTGTCACTTATACGACCTTTCCTGTACCCTCAATTTCTCATGTAAGTCAGTTTGTCTGCCAAGTAAAGGACGTTGAGTCGAAAGATCTTGCATAAACTCCGTTGTTTATTTTTCCTTCGTGGCTTATACCTTTATTTATGGATTTGTCACGTTCTAAACTTTCGTGATTCAGTTATACATATATGCATACATACATACATACATACATACATACATACATACATACATATACTATATATATACATATATATATATATACACACACAACTTTATATATATAATGTATATTAATTTTTATCATATCACCGTGATTCATATACATACATCGAGCTACAAATGCCCTTTAATATCCAAGTCACTCTACCTCGGAATTAATATATCTTCATATATGTTAACCGAGGGGGATTTTTTTTTTTAGTTGATCATAATTTCCTCCGTGGGTCCGCTGGGGGCTGGTTCGAACCCACGAGAGGACGAAATTATCATCAACTAAAAAATTCGATTAACATACATGGAAGCAACAAGCTAAAGAGAGCTTTCAGTACAGTGGTTCATCCTGGGTTCAGCAGATCTCATATTGAGAAAATGTATCCCATACTTGGCTTAAAGGGGTGACACCAGGAAGTCTTACCCTTTTGGTTTTTAACATATTCCTTTAGGATGAGGTTGCTAGCCCGACGCCCTGTCCCACAGACGTTCATGTGGCTTGTGTGCTAAGATCGCTGGCTCGTTCTTACTGGTCACCCATTCTATTACTGACCTGATCCCACTTTTCTCATTAAACGAATAGCAACCCAACACAGGCGATTAACTACTACCCCGTACCATTATGCTTGGAACTCTTGAGCAAAAAAATTAAAAGATAAAATTTTGCAAATGAATAGTCCAAAGCATTCGATGATAAAAATACTCATGAACTATATGCTTGGAGTTACCATATCACTATATATACCAATTGACAGAGAGAGAGAGAGAGAGAGAGAGAGAGAGAATATTTATATCCCTCAGGAGACTCAAAACATCCTAATCCATAGAGAAGGGCAAGGGCCATCCTCCCCCATCGCCCTCCCCACCATCAAAACAAAGAACCGACAGACACGAGCCCACATTCCAAGATGAAGGGGGGAGGAGGAGGAGGAGGAGGAGGAGGAGGGTACATCCCCAGGGTATACGTAGGGGGTGGAAGAAACCGCCAAGGGATATAGTATATACCCAGGGGGTTCACGGGGTAGCGGACAGGGGGTGGATAGAGAGATAGCTTTCGGCGGCCTGAGAGCTTCTTGCATCAGTGAGAAAGAAGATCCGGTATTGGCTTCACATCAAATGACCGTTGCAATTAGGGTAAGGAGAGACATCACATCCCACCTCTCACTCCCCCCCCCAAACCCCCTTTCCCCCCCACCTTCACTCCTTCCACCCATCAAATCCTCTCCTAAGCGATGCAAGTGGCCTGGTAAATCCAGCGACACTGATATAATATTCTTTTTTTAGAAAAATATCTTATCCTCTTTTCATATCTTATATTTGCTAGTCCGCTTTTCATTGTTCATATCTGGCCATTTATTTCAATATCCCTTGCACTTCCTCGATAATTTTCTCATGATATTACATTACAGTTCATCTACATTTTCACCACCATCAACTGATATTTACTATACCCCTATGGCCAAAATGGTTAACGTATTATGTAAATGTATTTAAAATACTTGAAAAAATTCCTGGCATTATTGTTTTGTGATAGTAATAATTTTCAAATAATTTCATTACCCTAATTCGTATCAAAATGCTATTGTAAATACCTCACAGTTCCTTTTTTCCCTCTCTTGGACGTATTCGATCTTTTTCCTGTTTCCTTCTTTTTTCTCATTTTCATTCCTTCCCTTTTTCCTTATTTTCCTTCCTTCTGTTTCGTCATTTTCATTTCTTCTTTTTCTCATTTTCCTTCTTTTCTAATTTTCCTTCCTTCTTTTATCTCATTTTCCTTCCTTCCAATTTATCATTTTCCTTCCTTCTTTTTCCTAATTTTCCTTCCTACTTTTTCTCATTTTCCTTCCTTCTTTTTCCTCATTTTCCTTCCTTTGCCTCATTTTCCTTCCTTCTGTTTCGTCATTTTCATTCTTTTGGTCTTCTTATAGCTCGAAAATTCATGCTTGAAATCTATTACATTTTATTTTTAGAATTATCAATTATTTTATCATCACGTTGAGTAGTATTTAAAACGTTCAGTTGTCAGTTCTATTCAACAAAAAACATATATGCCAGTTGATACGTAATTCATAGTGTTTCATACCGTCATCGCAACCCCAAAAACACATACATACAAACATACATACATACTTCATCATCATCATCATCATCATCAGCCGTTGCTAGTCCACTGCAGGACATAGGCCTCAGACATGTCCTTCCACTCCCGTCTGTTTATGGTCTTTCTATGCCAGTCTATACACTTAACTTTTCTTAGTTCGTCGATCCATCGTCTTCTCTTCCTTCCCCTGTTTCGTCTACAATCTCTAAGAACCCATTCTGTTATTCTTTTCGTCCATCTATGAACCGACACTCATTATATATATATATGTCCTGCCCACACCCATTTCTTTTTCTTACTTGTTGTTAAAGTATTTATATTTATATAAATAAACATACACATATACTTATATATGTACTATTTACACACTATATACGTATATTAAATATATATATATAGTATATTTATATATATAAAACAACACACTACTACTTATATATACTATATACACCACACTATATACGTATATCATATAAATATTATATATATATATAAATATATATATTATATATATATATATATATATATATATATATATATATATATATATAGAGAGAGAGAGAGAGAGAGAGAGAGAGAGAGAGAGAGAGAGAGAGAGAGAGAGAGAGAGAGTTTATATTTACATAAATAAACACATATACTTATAAATATATATATATATATATATATATATATATATATATATACTCCTGTAAACAACTATACATATATAAATAAATATATAATATTCATATATACACATATATTTATATACATACATACATACACATCGGTTGTGTGCGCCCGTTGAGGGTAAATTAAAAGTCTTAGCATATAAGAGACATATACTATTGTAAAAATATCAAATTAAATACTTCCCCAACCACTTATTTCACCCAGCCATATTTTTCTGGTCTCTTCCCTCAATAACATTCCGAAATCTCCGGTTATTTCCAGAAATTCTCTCTCTCTCTCTCTCTCTCTCTCTCTCTCTCTCTCTCTCTCTCTCTCTCTCTCTCTCTCATCAGCGCATCTTTCAAGCGAGGGTGAGGAAGCAAACACTAATGACTGTTATTTCCAAATCAACAGTGTAAAGAAAACCTCGGAGACCTTAAAAACACGTATACAACATCGCACGCACACGCGCAATGGATCTTCGACGATTATGCCTTTCAAGGTGCTTGCCTATCTTCCTTGATAGGTTTCAAAAGCTCCACTGGTCTGTAGAGTTTGGCGCGATTTCTCTTCACAAGATACAACTCCTGCAAATCGTTGGGCTTTAATATCAAGTGCATAAACGTAACTTTTTCCCTTAAGAGGAGTGTCGTCAATAACTTTTCCCTTAAGAGGAGTGTCGCCAATAACATTTTCCTTACGAGGAATGTCGCCAGAAGTGTTAGCCTTTCTGTTTTCAGCAAATATTTTTTTGGGGATGAGGTCACAAGCACTACGGCCTCCTTCGCCGCCAGCTCCAAAATTCGCAGCTTCTGTCAACTTAGGCCCAAGGGAACATACACATGACAAGGTCTTTGATAGGTCGATAAGCGACAATGAAGCGAAGCTCCCTCTACATTGCCTTTATTGTCCTAGATATAAATTTCTAAAGACTTAACGGCAAATAAAAGAAAAAAATAATATTGAGAAACTGCTACTTGGTTACTATGGCGGATGACTGAGATCGATTCTTCAGCAACAAAAGGAGCCCCCCCCCCCCCCCCGGCCCTTTTTTGAGAACAATCTTCCAAACTGGGACTCAAAAGGTCACAACAGAACTGAAATACATCATGCTGGTGTAGCCTTTTCATTTCAATGATCGTTGCAGGTCTCCTGTAATTCAATACGAACAAAAAATTCTGATGTAGGTGAGGTTGAAGTTCACAAAGGTGAAAAAAGGGTGGGGTTGGGGGTGGGGGGCTGGGTGACGGTGCAGGGAATGTGGTCACAAATACTCGCAACATGGAACAAACACTGATTCTCTGTCCACTATGACGAAGAAAATGAGGTAGTAAGTCTAAATGTGTTTTAGAAATGCTTAAAATAAGCACAGTATAGATGCACGTGGTTTTACTATATAAGCGAATACCATAGGAAAATGACAGGCAGAAGGTCCGTACCAAGCGCTTTCTCCTGTTTATCCCGCATCGTGAATAAATACGAGAAAGCACTTGATACTGAACTTCCTGCCTGTCATTCTCCTGTGGTATTCGCTTATATATAGAAATATATATACAAACGAGAGCCTTCGAGAACCTGTTCGATTCTCTTTCTCAATCTCAATGAAGGAAATGATACGAAAGATGAGGAAAAAAAAAAAAAGAATAACACGCGCTATATCCTTAAACCACGGAGGTGTTAAAAACTCCTTAGAAGAAATTTTTATTTTTATCATATCCATTTACACTTTCCGTTTGGCCGCAGAAGATTTTAACTTAAGAAACCACTAACCACAGTTTTCTATTTTCGTCTTCGTTTTCTGTGCTGATCTCCTTTCTTCTTCTGTTTCATCAGCTGGCCAGGCTCTCTCTCTCTCTCTCTCTCTCTCTCTCTCTCTCTCTCTCTCCGGATGCTCCTGTAGGCCTTCGTGATATAGTAGACGGTGTGGTTACTGTTATTCCAAGACTGGCATACTGTAAAACGATATCACCCATCCTCTCTCTCTCTCTCTCTCTCTCTCTCTCTCTCTCTCTCTCTCTCTCTCTCTCAGGGAATAGCGGAGATCTTAAGTCCATGCAACATCCAGAACAAGAGTTGTTTTGTCATGAAACATCGCTCACTGATCTGACAGATATTTCTTATGTGCAATTATCGGTACCTAGCATAGCTGAATGAACACATCTATGTCCTTTATTCAGTGGAGAAATACTGTCTGCAACCGTTCAGCGGCCCATAAATGATTCATATTATGAAGAACGAAGGATGTCAATTCATAATCAGAATGGTGTAGAGGAACACTCGCTAAAATTCGCAACAGAAATCAAGACGGTTGACTGAAATTCGCCAAAGAAGAAATTCAAATCCTTTCGACTTGTTGAGATTCAGCAGAAAAATTACGAATACTAACCCCAAGTTTTGTAGGATATTCAGTAATATCTAAGAAAGAGGAATACATAAAAATGATATATTTCTTAAGCGATGGAACTACTACTTCCGAAGTAAAATTCTCATATCTTCCACGCATCTGATTATCAATTACTTCTCTCATTTCTACG
>NC_087206.1:84374807-84379807 GCF_015104395.2 Macrobrachium nipponense
TATATATATAAAAACTTATACACACATATATGTAAATATCTATATACATATACACATATATTATATATGCATACATATTTTAATATATTTATATGTGTATAAAACATAAAAAAGTGTCTTAGTCACGTCAAATAATGAAAACTGAATCCGTTCAAATAAAGCCACGGAAATCTAAAGGTATCCTCCGGGAATTTCGTCAGTTACCCTTAGTGCTGTGACGCCTGATATATAAAGTAACACAGTTAATTTAAAAACTTTCAGAATGATCGCAGACCACTATGAACATTAAGGATTTACACACTTTCAAACTAATCGCTGACCACTATTCAGTCAAGGAGCTAATTTACAAACTCAGAACAATCGCAGACCACTAATCAGTAACATAGCTGACTTACAAACTTCCAGAATAATCGCAAACCACTATTCTATTAATCATCTACGCCACAAAAACAAAATCTAAGGCACTGATCAGTCATTATCAAAGCAAGACTAATAAAATACGGGGTCGACTAAAATAACGTATTGCACGAAAATCCCTCCATAAGTTCAAAATCAGATCTTTGGTAATGGACTGTGTCCTCAAAAACGAATAAGTAATTAATTAAATTAAAGATAAATAAAACAAGTAAATAATGCGCTGAAGTTTTTCGGCGCAATCGAATTTTCTGTACAGCATATAATCAAAGCCACCAAAATAGATCTATCGGTGGTCTCGGTATAATGCTGTATGAGTCGGGCCCTATGAAACTTTAACCACAGCCCGGTGGTGGTCTGGCCTATGGCGCTGGCAGACGCACGATCATGGCTAAGTTTAATCTTAAATAAGATAAGAACTACTGAGGCTAGAGGGCAGCAATTTGTAACGTTTGAACATTGGACGGCGGATGATCAACATTGCAATTTGTAGCCTTCTAACCCCAGTAGTCTTTAAGAATTCTCTAAAACTGGCAGACTGTCCTTTGCACACATTTTCTAACTGTTAAAATTACGACCTGGTGTTGTTACTACATACTGAATTGAACATTTTCTACAGCAAGAACTGGGATTGGGGAATGAATCTTTTCCAAAACTCGAAGGAATCAGCCTAAACTAAAGACCGATATTTCTTAATACTTCATCAAAACAAAATCGAATTCAACATTTTCACATACCATAGCCGGCATGCAGGTGAATCATTATAGTACATGTTTAACATATGAATATATAACAAAACTGCTCTACCATTAAATATCTATAAAAGTTCATTAAGAAAATTATACCACTTGGCACCAATTCATTACAAACACGTCATAGGGAAAGCTAGAAAACAAGCATACAGAATACACCAACTAAAGAGAGAGAGAGAGAGAGAGAGAGAGAGAGAGAGAGAGAGAGAGAGAGAGAAAGGATTTGAAACATCGTCCTTGAGTAGACCACACTTCCGTATCTCTTTCACCTATCATGATCACCAGACATCTTGGTCTGCCGATTATAATTACTTAGGACGAGACGTTGACACGCCAGCGAGCGTATATTAGAAACTGAAATTGAAAGGCTTTACAAAAGTTGTAGTAATTCTCATTTTAAATGCCATATCAGCGTCGCAAGAATAATCCTTGCTGAAAAATTCACTTGGTTTTTCTTTCGCTTGGCTATCTCTCTCTCTCTCTCTCTCTCTCTCTCTCTCTCTCTCTCTCTCTCTCTCTCTATATATATATATATATATATATATATATATATATATATATATATATATACACATATAAATGCATCCATGTATCCATATACATATACATACATACATAATCATATATAAATACAATAAAAACATGAATGTATATAGTATATATAAATGTATACATATATATATCCATACATATAAATATATGCACAAATACATCATATGTATATATATGTATATACAAATTGGAGTGAGTATTTTCAGTATGTGCTGCATGTAAAAGAAAAAAAAATTAGTAGGAAGGTATAATGAGATTAGATAATGGCATATTTAGCGTTCCACTATATAAAGATAAAGACAAAGGTAAAAGAGGCAGTTGTGAGAATTATGTCGGACTGGATTTACTTCTTGTACAAGGGAGAGAATACTATAGCATTCTAACTATAGTAGATCACATCAACCGTGCATCTAATGTCTAGGCCAGTCCCTTACGACACTCCTGATTAGCTGTTGCTAAGCCAACCACAGGGCTGGAAACTCTCAGTCTCTCTCGAGAGTTCACATAGGCAGGAGGTATGTTCCACCTCGCCTGAGGGATACGTCTTTCAAAAGTAGACAACAGATGCACGGGTGATGTGAATCTACTATAGTAAATAAGACGGATGACACGAAGACTGATAAGGCCTAGTAAAAGAACTGAGGAGACGTTTAAAAATGTGCAAGATTAAATGAAAACCAGGAAGATCAAGCAATGAATGTTAATATGGATAACAGAAGATAATGTTTGTGTTTGAGTCCTATATAGAAATCTGATAACATATAAAGGATGAGAGTGAATGTAAATCAACAAACGTAGTGATGAAATACGTGTCCACAATATTGGGGTTGTCAATGGATGCCAAGGCGGAAATGTATGATGAGGATTAAAAAAACGGCTTCGTGTTGAATTACGTACAAATATACGCACGCACTATCTATCTATCTCTATGTAGTGTGTGTATATCTATATATATACTATATATTATACATATATATATATTATTATATATATATATATTATATATATATATGAGAGAAGAGAGAGATGACGAGAGAGACGACGACGAGAGAGAGAGAGTTCAAATATTTCTCAAACTATCAATACAGCCGCTGCCGCCTAAACAACCACCCTATCAGGCTGACACTCCTATCCTCCTCGGTGCGTCCGTTCGTTCGTGCGTGCGTGAGACCTCGTCCCTCACCCTTCCCTTCCCTTCCCTTCCCTTGGGCAAGACCCGTCGGAGCGCTTAAAGGCAGGCCAGCCGACCACAGACGAAGCCACCTGCATGACAGTCCCCGTCGCCTTTCCTGTCACGCCAGAGAAACTGGACACTCGAAGACGGGAAACACCAGTTCGAACACCGTCTTGGTCTGGGCCAAGCACTGCACCTGAGAGACGCGATTTCCAAGACCAGAAGAACGCAACATTATTATTATTATTATTATTATTATATTATTATTATTATTCAAAAACTTTATACCTGGAATAATGACTAAAGTTGAAGCTCCTGACACATTTTCACCGATGGATTCATTTCCAAAACTTGATAAGAGCTGCTGATTATATACTTTTGCAGCAATAGTAGCCACTGGAGTTGGTGGGGTCAGGCTGTGACCTAAGAAGTTGCGACGGCATTCTGCAGCACCGGCACCAGCGGTTTTATAAGCGAAATAGGTTCATTTAGGGATTAATACAAAACCAAGAATGTAAACCAGTAGGTTCCAGACAGCTATTTGAAATAACTTTTAACTACTAACTTATTTTTCAAACAAACAATATACTCATACATACATACATACACACACACACACACACACACACACACACACACATATATATATATATAATATATATATATATATATATATATATATTATGTATATATATAAGATATATAATTAGATATCTAAATATCTATATCTATAACTACATATGTATATAAGTATATATATATATATATATATATATATATGATTATATATTATATATATACATATACAATATATATACGTACACATAATTTTAATCAACCCCACAAGAGAACCACCAATTCATTATAAGTCTGTGGCAATGGTTATAATAAGACAAGCAAACATTAACCACCATAACACCTACAAAAATGTACAACAGAACAAATCTGCTTCTAGCACTGTTGTACTTGCGGCATTGTTCCAGTCGTACTGAGGTAATTCGACACGTCATTCTATCGTCGCCTTTCCAACTACAGTCAACAAAGAAAAAAAAAAAGATGGGAATCCAGTCTGCTTTGTCCTATTACATAACACCAGGCGGATTTTTTTTATTTTTATTTTTTTTTTTTTATTTGGAGACTCTTAATATTGACCTGGAATTCCTTCTTATGCGTCGCCATATTCCATTGTCTCTTGTTATTTTTTTTAAATAAAGCAGTAAAACAGGAAAGATCAGGTACATTATCCACAAAATAAACGACACAACAGTTTAAATTTGACAACGAAATAGAGAAGTGAAACATTAAAGTTCATCTATAAAACAACCAGACAATATTGCCACCGGACACATTCTATATCCCGTGGGTACCTCTGTCTCCCAATTTCATTCCGATAGCCCACCAAGGCTTCCAAATACCTATAATAGCAATAATCGCCTCTACGAAATACGACCAAGTGAGAAGAAAACAGCGAGTGAGTAGAAAACATCAAGTGAGGAGAGAAGAGAAGAGAACAAGTGAGAAGAAAAAAATTTCCAGTGAGAAAGAAAGCCAATCCTTACCGGACCACCCAATATCAAGGGTAAAATCCAGCGGGTTCCAGGAGTAACCAAGCTGGGAGAATTTCGTTAAAAAAAAAAAAAAAAAACCTGTACGGCATCAACAACAAATGAAAGAGGAAAATAATAATAATAAAAAACCTTGGCGAATATCTTATTACTTATAAGACGACTGCGTGATAACATTGCAGTCGGACGGGAAGATTGTTTTCCAAACTTATCTTCATGCGCTTTTGTGGACTCTTCAAATATACTATCATACAGGCATACATGATGTATGCGTAGGCACCAGCCCCTACTGCGCAAACACAAATTCAAAACTAAACTTTTGCCTGCATGCAAATTTGCAGCCACGCTGCGAGTATAAACCAGAACTAAAACATGTTCCCACAGTAATCAATAACGATGAAGGTTTTGGAAAAGTTCCCAAATTGCTTTGAAAGGCGAATTCAGATTTGAACCAATATAAATGACAAACGATTTCATGTCAAACTGCAGGTATAACCCAGCACTATAATATATCCTCACAGTAATCAATGGTTTCCGAGAGAT
>NC_087206.1:84382307-84417307 GCF_015104395.2 Macrobrachium nipponense
GAGGTACAGTGACCTGAAATATTATAAGAGTTTCTTGAGGTACAGTGACCTAAAGAACTGTTACAGTGTCTCGAGGTACATTGACCTGAAATATTGTTACAGTGTCTCGAGGTACAGAGACCTGAAATGTTGTTAGTGTCTCGAGGTACAGTGACCTGAAATATTATTAGAGAGAGTTTCTTGAGGTACAGTGACCTAAAGCACTGTTACACTGTCTCGAGGTACAGTGACCTGAAATATTGTTACAGTGTCTCGAGGTACAGTGACCTAAAGCACTGTTACAGTGTCTCGAGGTACAGTGACCTGAAATATTATTTGAGAGTTTCTTGAGGTACAGTGACCTGAAGCACTGTTACAGTGTCTCGAGGTACAGTGACCTGAAATGTTGTTAGTATCTCGAGGTACAGTGACCTGAAATACTGTTACAGTGTCTCGAGGTACAGTGACCTGAAACATTGTTACAGTGTCCCGAGGTATGACCTAAATTGTTACAGTGTCTCGAGGTACAGTGACCTGAAATATTGTTACAGTGTCTCGAGGTACAGTGACCTGAAATATTGTTACAGTGTCTCGAGGTACAGTGACCTGAAATATTGTTACAGTGTCTCGAGGTACAGTGACCTGAAATATTGTTACAGTGTCTCGAGGTACAGTGACCTGAAGTATTGTTATAGTGTCTTGTGGTACAGGGACCTGAATTTTTGTTAGTGTTTATTCGAAAGAAGTTACAGAAAGTAATGAGAAATACAGAAAGAGATCACTTCTTTGAAAAGCAGATAAATTAACATTAACATGTCAATAAAAAAATAAAAATGCAGGTACAATATTACAATACAATAAAGTGGGCAATCAAGCACATTTCTACCTTCGAATGGACCCTAACTGGCAATTCAACACATAATTATCACATAAACCTTTTAACTAAGTCACCAGGTAAAACGGAGTAACTGCCTTATTTTCTCGCAGTCATTGTTATGAGTATCTAACTTCTGTTTGTCATTTGGGACGTTTTATCTATGTTATTTTTTCATATGTGAACATACTGCAATAAAGTAAAACTATCCATCTTTACGCTAGCACAAAAATATATTCTCATCCACAGAACGTGGTTCTGAGCGGACCAAACGAAAGATATTATAGTTACTTGAGAACTCAGCGTTCAAGTGGGTGAATTTGACACAAAAGCAATTTGGCATGAGGATGAAACATGACAGGGTTAATAATAATAATAAAAAAATTCCCTTTGACATATAATTCTGGCCAGAAAACAAAATAGATTTATTGCCAGCAGTCGTGTATTTGAATCAAATACCTCTAAGCACACATTTATGAGACCTGCAATGCAAAGCCTTATACCAACGCCACCATTACGGTAGAAATGAGGTCAAGGGGTCACATGACTGACTCGAATGTGGTCTTAATCCTTTTGGCATCGCTGCCAATCTTTACTGCAAATGTATTCAATGCGGAAAGCAAAGATTGAGCAACATTCGGAACTACCTGCATTTTTTGGAACCTTACCGGTCAGTGGTTCCTGAGATGCGTAAAGTAAAAACATTAAAAAATGAAGCTATGATATGATGGCAGCCAGGTTTCGTGATCAATCAAATTTTCGATATATATAAATTAAGCACAGACAAACACACACATAATATATAGTATATATATATATATATATATTATATATATATATATATATATATATAAATATATATATATATGATGTTTGAATTTACATATGTATTATGAATAAGCATACATAAATACTAAACAGACAAACCCCAACACACACACACACACACACACACAAAGAGAGAGAGAGAGAGAGAGAGAGAGAGAGAGAGAGAGAGAGAGAGAGAGAGAGAACCACAAAGACAAAGATAGCATTTTTGTGGTGGAAAAATTTCTGGTCAGTCGTTCGCCTGAAGTGCAATCATATCCGGCAGGTTAAAACCTAGTGCACTACCGACTGAAAAAAAAACACGATGAATCAATTACTCCTTTTTCAAATTGACTCCTGGGGGCAACCTTTTGATTTGTTCTCATTACCATTAGTGTTACTTCTATCGTTACCGAAATCTACATGCTTATTATGACTGTTGTTATCGTAATCCAAAACAATGTCATCATTTGAAGGGTGCTATGAAAATTCAGTTTCACAGTGATTGATGATCCTGAAGAAAATGAACAAAATCATTTTCCTATTTTCACCTTCTGATTAAAAACGCTAGTCATTTCTATTGTCCCTATCATAAATAATATATGACAGGAACATATTCAATAATTCAGCATTATTTTATAAATAATAATATATATCATTACATATATTCAACAATCAGGCAAATCGTATCCCACAGTGAAGTCCCTGAAGAATAATAACATTCTGTATCAGGTTTTACTATTGACAATTATATTTTTAATAATATGAAATATAATAAAAAATACTCAGCACACACTTAAAAGTCGGTAATCCTTTAATTTTACAATTACTAAAAATATATATTTTACCCGCTTTGAGTAAACAAATTTATTATATATTAATGTATTCAAAAGACACCAATTACACACACACACACACACACACACACATATGTATTGGAGTAGAATTTCAAATATATATCTTTGTGTGTGTATCTGTCTTATCCAAATGACAGCAATATTGAAGGAAGAGGGAAGAAAGGAATATAGAATTTAGACCGTAGGCCAAGCGCTGGGATCTATGAGGTCATCCAGCGCTCAAGGGGAAGCTGAAAGCAAAAGGTCTAAAAGGTTTAAAAGGGAGAAAACCTCAAAGTAGCTGCACCAGGAAACGATTGTTAGGAGAGGATGGAAAGGACGACGGAAGAAGGAGAATATGAACGTAGGCACAGCCATAGGCATTATAAGATGGGTTGCAGCCAGGGGCCGAAGGGACTGCAAAGAACCTTAAGTAATGCCTACAGTGCACCGCCAGAGATACGTCATTCAGCATTACTATTTATATTTATAGGCCAGTGGGGCTGACCTGGACGTTGGTCAATCTAAACCTGAGTGTTTATTATCCACACACTCTAACCATTATTCACAGAAAACTTGAATGAATTCACGTTGCATTTTATATACATAAGCATGCTCACACATACATTCACATAATTATCTATTATACGTGCCATATACATACATGCATACACACAGATACACACACACACACACACATATATATATAATGTGCATTTGTGTATATACGAGTATACACACACAAACATAGATATATTTATTATATATATACATACATACATAATATAGTCTGTATGTAATATAGTGTATATATAGTGTATATATATACAAATATGGATGGTATATAACAAAACGTGTATGCACATTAGTGCGTGGTGGCATTTATATACAGGTAACCCTACGTAACTTTGTCTCCATTGGACCCAATGAATATCCCTGTGCCTATGAAAAAAAAATAAATACTGACCAACTGAATGCCTAACTCGCCCCCCCCCCCCCCCCACCACAACTTCCCACCCCACCCCCTTTTTCCGCCGCAGAAACAACACCTGAAGACCGCCCCCCCCAAAAAAAAAAAAAAAAAAAAAAAAAAAAAAAAAAAAAAAAGAAAAAAAAAAAAAAAAAAAAAAAAAAAAAAAAAAATAAAAAAAAAAAAAAAAAATAGCAAAAACAGACAAAAACGACCCGTCGGTAATTAACCCTTTATAACAATAAGTCGAAGAAGAATCATTCGTCGAAACAAAGACGCCATTTTCGAGCGTCGGAACAATGGGTCTTTTGTTGGGCTCTCCAGTCGCTTTTGACCTAAGGCTATTAAATAGCACATGCCCCAGCGCCTCTCTTTGTCCCGGTGCTACCTACCTACCCACCCACCTACCGACCTACCTACCTAGATAGACAGCTAACCCCGAAATATAAAATTAATAAAGTTCAAAAAGGAAAAAGCATCATCATAGCAAACACAGATGAAGGCGATCGATAGGTTGCTATCATTCCAGACCTCTGGCTGCCTTGCTTGCTCAAGATAAGGTAGAGGATAGGCATTAAGGGCCCAAGCGGTAGAATATGATCTTGGCTATTGTTCTTTGACGACTGTTACTCTGTGTGTGTGTGGTATGTCACCGTCCGTTGTGATTTTCCCCTTCTGGTCGTCTGTAAATTCTGGCACCAAGCTGTCTGGGGATCTTGCCCTTAAGCCTCTTCTCTCTTCTTCCATCATCGCCCTCCGGCACCCCTTCCCCCCGCCTCTCTCTCTCTCTCTCCACCACAGTCTCCCCCCTCCTCCTCCCCCCCTCTCCATCTTTTCCATCCTTGTTACACACTCTTCCAACAACGATTTAATGGTGGCATTAATCAGAGTCTATTTCATTACTATCCCGTCATGCTGGCAAGACGCCATCTGCTTTCCTCTTAAAACAACAGAGAGAGAGAGAGAGAGAGAGAGAGAGAGAGAGAGAGAGAGAGAGAGAGAGAGAGAGAGAGAGAATGAAATATTTCGACATGCAGGTAATCTTAAAAGAAAAAAGCAGCTAAGATTTAGATGGTCAATACGGTCACCTATTTTTTTAAGTCAAATTCATCACACCCTACAGAGAGAGAGAGAGAGAGAGAGAGAGAGAGAGAGAGAGAGAGAGAGAGAGAGAGAGAGAGAGAGAAATTTCGACAAGCAGGTAACCTTTAAAGAAAAAAGCAACAAAGATTTAGACAGCCAATACGGTAACACATTTTTTTAAAAGCCAAATTCATCACACTCACGAATATTCATATCACCTGCTTCATTACACTTCTTCCATTCGGGGCTTACTCAGTTTTGCACACATTATTGCTAAAGCATTTAAGCGCAATCATATGTGTACGCATGCAAACGTATGTTTTTTGTTTGTTAGTTTGTATGGTGTTTTTACGTTGCATGGAACCTGTGGTTATTCAGCAACGGGACCAACGGCTTTACGTGACTTCCGAACCATGTCGAGAGTGCATTTTTATCACCAGAAATACACATCTCTAACCTCTCAGTGGAATGCCCGAGAATCTAACTCGTGACCACCGAGGTGGCAGGCCAAGACCAAAAACGCTGGCATTTAAATTTTTTGTACAAATTAAAATGCTGAAAACATTTATATAATAAAATATGGTTTCAAGTGTTCTAGTTTGGATGTGTTTTTCATTCGAAATATTTGTATGTGCATATTTATGAATATTTTTTAGACCATAATTAAAGAACTGTACACGTTGTGGTCACTAAACTTCTGTTCATCTATCCATCTCTGTATGCATGTAATATGACCGTCCCCAGGAAAGAAAAACCAATGATCAAATTTACAACAGAACAGAATATAGAATTTAGGCCAAATGCCAAAAGCTAGGACCTCTGAGGTCATTCGGCGCTTAAAATGGTCACACTTACACCAAAATGGCGTCGACGAGAAGGAACAGAAAATGAAACCTCATTTCCTAAGAAGCGACGACAGACTTCACTGAAACTTCCACCTGCAAAACCTTCCTTAGTTCAGGTCATTTATCTGTTTCTGCTCGTTTACTAAGCCAATATCTTCCCTATCAGTTCGAGAGACGTTGTTCAAGGCCAAGTGACTAAGCACAATTCGGGGTACAGGTGTGTAGGCGAAGCTTCCAGTAAGACTGCTTAGATCTGTAGCCCTAAATACATCGCACTAAACACTGGCCAATTTAAAATGAGTCAATATATGCTAAAGGAGATAAACTAAAAAAAAATACGGCAGATCTATTGTTCAATATAACTCATTGTTGTTGCACTCGCGGATATGAGTAAAGGAATGAGTCATTTATCGATTGGTTAATTGGCATCTATTAATAAGGCGTTATTAGCGGTGGAAAGCTGCTCATCATTTAGAAAAAATTGTGTGGTTAATATCAGGTTATATCGTAATGCGTGCACTCTCTCTCTCTCTCTCTCTCTCTCTCTCTCTCTCTCTCTCTCTCTCTCTCTCTGTACTTTCTATACACTATATAGTATATAAACACAGGGCACCACTAGGAAATAAAAGACATTTGAACACTTACAGGGAAAACTACTGCTATATCATTTTCTTCGCCACTACCCGACATGAAATAGTAAACATGAAACTCTACAGCTAAAAATTACAGAAAAATATTCTACTTGTACATATGTATTGGATTAGAATTTCAAAAATCAAATATCAGTGCAGTACACCTTTACCCAAGAGAACTTTAAATACGAAGTGGTTATCATCAGTAATTATTACTTGAAGAAACATAAGGAAGATAAAGATAAATTATTAAAAATATAGAGAGAGATTAGGTAGGCTGAAAAATATAAAGCACACGCACACTACAATACACTACATACACACACACACACATATATATACATATATATATATATATATATATATATATATATTATATATATACATATATATATATACATATATATAATATAATATTATATATATATATATATATAATAATACTATATATATAGTGTGTGCACACTTTACTATCAATATTTCGCTCTCGCTTCGAGTCACCAGAAAACCTGATATGCTCATAAAAAGCATATATATATATATATATATATATATATATATATATATATATATATATATATATATATATATATATATATATATATATATATGAGAGAGAGAGAGAGAGAGAGAGAGAGAGAGAGAGAGAGAGAGAGAGAGAGAACTTCTGTATACTCAAACACATGCTCCGGTGACTCTACCACCCAGCGGTTGTCAAGGCAAAATCAAAGTTGCATCAAGGATATCATGTTGCTAAGATTACCTAAAGTATATTGCAAATGTGTATTTATTTACGTCAAATTGGAGCATCTTGGGAGAGCTTTTAATGATGTTTTATATAAGTTTTCCGCCTGAATATTATTTACACGGGGAGGATGGAGTATTATATTACTTTCACTATAGAGGGAGAAACAGCGGTTCATATTTTTTTTATTTTTTTATTTCAAAAATATTGCTAAAAATGCTCGACCAAAGATGAACTATCGAAAAATATGCCTGTGTTATTCTTTAATCAAATTTTTTCAAATCTGTTGAATGAAGAGTAAACAACAACAACAACAACAACAACAACAAAAACAACAACAACAACAACAATAATAATAATAATAATAATAATAATAATAATAATAATAATAATAATAATAATATGTATCGCAAGTCTGCAAAAGCATTGTAACTCATATTATACTGATTTCACACGAACACAAGGTTATAATTACCGCGCACAGAGAGAGAGAGAGAGAGAGAGAGAGAGAGAGAGAGAAAGATAAATATTCTCGTGAGATCGAAATAACACGACGAAATAAATTCAATATTCAATAGCCGCAAGTTACTTGTAATACGAGAAAGATATGTTTGTAACCTCAGGTGTCGTGTACCTGTACAGTCAAAGTAAAAGGTTTCGCCCACGCCACTTCCACAGTCATGAACTGTGGGCGTTCGCTGGCCAGGATGACGAATGGTGAGGATGCAAAGTTTTTTATTATTATTGATTATTATTATTATTATTATTATTATTATTATTATTATTATTATTATTATTATATACTAATTTGATATATATTATATACACATATATATATACATATATACACACACCCATATTCCTTCTCTACAAGAATTTCGATACTAAACTACAACCGAATGTCATAGGTTGCTCCAATTACAGAGGTAACAAAATGAGCATAAATATAAACCACGAAGAATTGTAAACTTAAATACAAAATGCTTCAAAACTCAACTTACCTGCTATTTCCTTGGCGGACTGTGATCGTGTCGTCAAAACCTGTTGGTGAATAAGAATATTTAGATATATATACGATATACATTTATATTTCTGAATAAAAATTCATCATTAAAAAATATTAAAATTATAGGAATGTTATCTTCATTCTGCCTCTTATTTGTTCACCTGTGATGATGTTTTCATGTGATTATATATATATATATATATATATATATATATATATATATATATATAATATATATTACTATATATATATATATTATTATAATACCTCATTATTCCCTGACTGTTATATCATGACATCTATCCTCGCATTTAAAATATGCACAATACAATATATTCGTAAAATAGGTTATATTTTCATTACAAAACGACATATAGGGTTTTTTGCCTGCACGTTCATGAATGCCTTAGCTAAAATCACACACATCTATCAACAGCTCTTGGTCGGATAGAGTCCTGCGGTCCACAAAAGGCCTCTAACGCCACTGAACACTCAAATACTGGCCACTCTGAGGCGAGAAGACCATCTTCATCAAAACGAATTCCTCTGAATATCATTTT
This sequence comes from Macrobrachium nipponense, assembly GCF_015104395.2. Taxonomy (NCBI): domain Eukaryota; kingdom Metazoa; phylum Arthropoda; class Malacostraca; order Decapoda; family Palaemonidae; genus Macrobrachium; species Macrobrachium nipponense. The sequence goes on from NC_087206.1 coordinate 84,390,645, forward strand.
AATAAACTAAATAAATCATATTTAACGCTAAAGTTTTTCAGTAAGAAAGAAGAGCTCAGTGAATTATGATGGTGTCATCATGGTTAAACGACCAGGTACCACAAATGACAACTACAGTAACTTAAAATATAAAACAATAATAAAAACGTAAGAACACTATAACCAGATGAAACAGCATCCACATGGTAACAGAACACAAAATATAAAGTAACGAAAGTCAAGAGATAAAAGCACAAGAAATTAATCATCAAACTCAGAGGACCAGCGGGGTGGGGGTGGAGGTAGTCAAGGGCAGAGAGAGATGGGGGGAGGGGGATATGGTGAGTTTGGGGGGGGGGCCCGTAATGTAATGAAATGGTTCCGACGTTAACAGTCAAGAGAACGGAAAACGATATCGTCCATCGATATCAATTAAAACCGAAGCAAAGCTGAATTAGAAACAAGAATGGATAAGTAACTGGCATACCAGTTGCTGGGGGGGGGGGGGGGGGGGGGAGAAAGAGGGGGATGGGGGGTGGGAAAAGAATGAGGGAGAGGGAGAGAGGGACGGGGGGAGGGGCAACAAGCATTAAGCATCACAAATATTTTAGCGGGCGGGGAAACAAATTACACCACAATGCTAATCACTCTAATTCCGTGGTTATTTCCCAGTTCTAATTGATACGGAAATTAGCCGCCAGGTGCTTAGGCTGAGCCAATTTCTTTTCCCCGGTCTATATTTTTTTTTAATTCGACATCACGTAATGGCGAGTGGCTGATCGAACGGGAATCTAAGAGTTGAGATAACATGGCAACAGGCTTGTAACCCTTATGAAAATATAGGGTACAATTGGTCCTACTCTGACTACTAGGTTTACAATACATACATACATACATACATACATACATACATACATACATACATACATACATACATACATACATACATACATACACTACATCAACAATGCAACCATCCCAATCAAAACTTTCCTCAACCTTGAATTTGACCACTTCAATTCCTTCCTTCAGCGATCAGGATCTTTCAAGATAAAAAAAAAAAAAATATATGATAGCATATCACATCACGACTTCACATATGCAAATGGACTAAAAGCATTAAACACAAAAAAGTTGCCTGTTGACTGCTGACTGCAAGTAACGAACTTGCAGACACTAGACCTTTAAGTGATAAATGTTATGACGATGCCTTTCAAAATAATGAATGCAGAATAAATGTCGACGCCAATCAATAAACACACTAAAAGCGCAGTGGAATATTACCTGAGGATCAGTTCCACAAATAAAGGAGCGAGATCCTTACCTCGCGGAGGCCTCCCGGTGTGGGGAACTGGATATTGTACGAGTAGGTTACTGAAAGCAGGGATATAACATCTAACTTTGTTGAAATATGGTTCAGCGGTTTCTTATAGATGTCATCTGTCCCGCCGAGGAGATTTTTTTATATCCGTAATAGAATTCATCTAATACTTCAGAAACTTCCGATGAAACTATTTGAAGAATATTACTCCTCAATTTGATGTTCTGGTAATTCAATCGAACGGACTAATGACAGAAAACACTTGATTTAGGTTCAGTTTGCATCGTGGAAGTCGAACTCCGGCGTCATATTGCGAATGTTGTTTAATTGGACATTAAAAGCTGCGCCAATGTTCCTAGAAAGTGATCATTTAAAGGCAAAAGTTGCTTCAAGATGTTACTTGCTATGTTATGCTCATTTGTGAGTGTTCTTCTCTTAAATGGGTGTCCATCGTTTCACATGTTATTTTCTAAAGTTCACTTTTACCAAAAACATCGATCAAGCTTTGCATAGTAGTTTCAAGGATGTTACCCTGTAGGACGCCGACTCCTCTCCTGTTGCATTTGGAAAGTTTAAATCGCCCGATGCCGTTATATCTGGGTAGGGGGACGGTTGCATATCAATTATTGCCGCTATATTGTCTAAAATTTTGTTTCAGAAAGAAGGTCTCAATGGCAGGCCAAAGTGTGGGCAATTTACCTTTAAAATAGCAAGGTTTAATCTAATACCAGGAATGAGTATGTTTATGTATTCTTTTAATAATATTTTGCAAGTATCCCAGTCTTTGAGTGATCGACATGGTTTGTCAATATTTTCTAATTAAATTCTTTCCCCGTTTTCTTCCCACGAATTTCCGTAAACACGAGGAGAATAGAATCCTCCTCATGTAATTTTCTCTAAAGAGTAAGGATTTGTGCAATCCTTCCCTTGTTCAACATAAAGTCATCAACGTAAGCAAAAAGGAAGGAATGTAGGCCCAGCTGTTCTTGGTCGCCATATTCTCATTAGGAGGTCTTCCAGCAGTGCAGTGTGTGTGTGTGTGTGTGTGTGTGTGTGTCTTATAAGTTGGGGGTAGTTGGAGAGGTGGTGGGTTCGGACGGTGGGATACCAGAATCGAGGGAGGGGGTGCATTTAGGTTGAAGATGATTGGTGGAAAATTTAGTGGGGTGGGCGGATGTGATATTAGGGGATGGGGGATGGGGGAACCTTTCGTCATAGACATTTACAAGATTACAAGATTTAAAAATATCACATCTACGATTATGGGCAAGTCTCCATTCACACGGACCACATTCATTCATGAATCTAACGGCGTATTTCATTCACAAATACCGCAGGATCTCATTCATTTATCCTGTCCATTCTCTAACGACGAAGAGGAGCCGAGATAGAGGAGGGGGAAAGGAGGGAGGGGGGAAGGGGGTTTCTTGAAGAGGAACGGCACCAGACCTTCGGCATGACGGCCCAAAACGACGTGTCTGGTGGCGCTTGACGACGGATGACGTCACGTGATTGACGTCTCCCAAACGATGCGCCAATCTGCGTCGCCCGGCTCCAATTCAAGATCAAAATTAAGGGAGCGTTCGACCCAAACAAGCGGCGGCTGGGCTCTTGGCAATCGTGTCAGACGTTATTTCTTTCGGAAATTCTATTTCTGGCTTACCAACAACGGCAATCCTTCTGTAAGAAATGCCATGTATGTGTGTGTGTGTGTTTATATATATATATATATAGTATACCATATATATATATATATATATATATATATATATATATATATATATATCATATATATATATATATATATATTATACTACTCTAAAACCGGAAAACCAACTCGACGTTTGACTACCGACCAATCTTGAACAAGAAAATGCAGAGTAACATAACTGTACAAAATACGCGCGGTTCGGTGGGAAAATTTCTTAAATACTGCCGCCCCTTTTGACTGGACGGTTACAAAAGCGATAATGTAACTTACAACTGTCAACATTTTTTCCCCTAGAGGGGATGACACCATGTACCCGCCCCCCCTTATCCATAGGAGTGCGGTTGCTGCTTTCCACGCTACTGGAGACCTCTATATAAGGGTTGGTAATGAAGCAGGTATTAAATTGCTGCTTTTATTACTTGAAAGCAGCGATTTTAATTGCAATTACTGTTATGGGAAAGCGACGTCTTTTTGTACGTCATCGCAAGCTTAGAATAGAACAAAATATAAAATTTAGGCCAAAGGCATAGCGCTGGGATCTAAGAGGTCATTCAGCGCTGAAACAGAAATTGAGCACTGAAACGGAAATGACAGTAAAAAGGTTTGAAAGGTGTAAAAGCAGGAAAACCTCAAAAGCAGTTGCTCTATGAATCAATTTTTAGTAGAGGTAGGGAGTGAGGTGGAAGAGAGAGATTATGAACGGAGGTACACTAAAAGGAAGGAAAGGGGTTGTAAAGAACTTCCAGTAACGACTGCAGTGCACAGCATGGAGTGCACTGACGGCACTAACCCTCCCTTTCCGAGATAGCAAATTAGTTCTTTGTAAGAACATATGAGGTCCAATAAGAAATGTGACCAATACCAGTTTGCAGTCCATTGCATGCGAAATACAAACTTAGATGTTAACATAAGCCACTTCATACACACACACACACGCAAATATTAAACCAAACATGCCTACTGCTAATGACTCACAAATATCAAAAGAATGTCACAAGTATCGCTTTATAATTTATTATTATTATTATTATTATTATTATTATTATTATTATTATTATTATTATTATCATCTATAAAAATTTCATAATCGCATGAGTCACTAAAATGGTGAAGAAATCCGTAATGATGGTATGTAAATATATATCAAAAATATATATTTTTAATATATATTTATGCTGACACAACTGTGGATTTCTACACTATTATTATGATGATGATGATGATTATGATGATGATGATGATTATTATTATTTTTATTATTATTATTATTATTCAGAGGATAAATTTTACACTGAAAAAGTTGAATAAAAAAAAACAAAGATAATCAAACAATCGAGTGATGTTCATAATGAATTCTTTACCAACATACCCGACATCTTCACAGCCAAGTTGTCTCGTCCTATTCGTAAATTGTTTTAGGAACGGCAACGAAAGGGGCCAGACAGAGAGAGAGAAAAAACAGCAGCGATAACAAAGAAGATTTTTCCCGTCCTTCAACCGAGGGACTATTTAAAAAAAAATATCCCCTTAATGCTGCACTCTTTTGAATTCTAATTACTCCGACCCGGAACACTAATTAAATGCCTTATCACGTAATTTATAAGACTAAAAAATAGAAGTACCAAATAAAAAAAAGCCGTCCCACTCTAACTTCCTAAAATATCTAAGGACTGGATGAATTATAAGAGACAAAGAGTGTTCATTACAATATCTGAGGTTCTAAAAATAGGCCGCTGAGATTGTAAGGAGCTGGTTCAAACGAAAGAAATATTTCAATTTCGAAATGCTGTACCAAGTTTTGGTTAAATAAATATACACGTCCAAGAAAGAATTACTCGCTAAGTCGTCGTCATTTTATACACCAAAATAAAAACGCGACTCATTTCATTGATCAACTATCCGACTGCACTGAATGTGAAAATCTGTTACGCTAAAACCACGCATTTTTAACATAACATAAAATATGCAGAGAGAATGTTCGACCTAAGCGTGTTTGGTGCATCAAAAATGATCGCGAATTGTCTCGGGACCCTCAGTCATTCATGAACGTTTCCTAATCTAAACGGGCACAATTCGAAAAGTGGGAATAAGAGGACTAATGGACAAATTAAGTAACAAATTTCCATGACGAAGAAAACTCGAGTGATAAAACCAATTACGAAAATAAGGTTTCTCCATCAGGTAACATTATCACCTCAGTATCTGAAATCGATGGAAGAGACCCTAAAGCTTCTCTCCTAGATAAACGACTCTACTTAAGGACGAAGTAAGAGACAAGGGAGGAAAAAGAAAAGGCTGATTCACTGATCTGGGTATATACTCGTGCGATGGCGTCACGGCACAGGGGTCACTGATCACCCCCCCCCCCCCCCATCCCCACATCCCAATCCGCCCACAAAAAATCAAATCACCTTCAAGGGAACATAAAAGTAATTCAGGAAAAGATAAAGGGCTGGGACCTAAGGGGTTATGCAGCGCTGAATCGAAAATTAACAGTAAAAAGGTTTGGAAGGTGAACAGACGGACAAACTCGAAGATGCACTATGAAAAATCTGTTAGAAGAGGGTGGAAAGTAAGATGGGCTAAAGAGAATATGAACTAAGATGCAGTAAAAGGAATGAAGGGGTTGCAACTAAGGGCCAAATGTTTATTCTTATCATTAAATCATGCATATAATATAAAACATGAGGGGCACTCTCTCTCTCTCTCTCTCTCTCTCTCTCTCTCTCTCTCTCTCTCTCTCTCTCTCTCTCTCTCCTCTGTTTGGGAGGGGGGCGCTGGGGAGGATGATGTAGTACTTGAAAGGCTCTCCAAAAATACTACTGGAGCTATAATATTGCCAAGGTCGACGCAATGAAGCCCAAAAGTTAAAAAAAAGTCAAAATAATCCGAGTTAACTAAAACTACTGGACAAATCAATGTTAAATTCAGTGGCTGTCGAAGAGCCTGGTGGTAAAAAAAACGAATAAATAAATAAAATAGCAGCGAGGTATTGGGACATACGTGACGCCTTGTAATTATATATATATATATATATATATATATATATATATATATATATATATATACACACACATATATATATATATAATATATATATATATATATATATATATATATATATATATATATATATATATATATATATAATATATATATTATATATATATATATATATATATATATATATACCTTACATGAACACGTATATACAGAAAGCGAAAATCTAATATAATCTTAAATAAATCGTCGATTGTCCAAAGGCTTGAAAGAAGTAACAAGGCTGCGTGCCATAACTGGCCTTCTCTCTCTCTCTCTCTCTCTCTCTCTCTCTCTCTCTCTCTCCTCCAACCACTTGAACACATCAACCCCTGGCACTCAACCCCCTCCCCCATTGCCCCCGACAACTCCACAGTGATCTAAACTACCCTTCTTCTTCTAGTACCTCTTCAGACGGTGGCACCATCTGGCCCCTTCTCTCACAGCTACCCTGTGCCACATCGCTTGTTTTCGTGACCCAGTTTTTTTTAAATGCTAGTTTGATATTTCTTTAATGATGCATTTATATTAATGTGTCATTTTGCGTCTTTCCTATTTTTCTCAAAATAGATTTTTCGTCATCTCATCCTTCCAACAGAGTCTCTCCTATCTAAACGTCTATCTATCTTTGTGACTGGTGCCGTTATTCATTTTTCTCCTTCACTTCCTTTACCTAGCATTTGAATAATTTATTTATATTTTCACCTACTTATCAATTCATCAATCTGTTTTTTTTCTAATTCGTGATCCCTTCTTTCTGTATTTTCTATTACCTACTGTAAGTTCTTTCATTTAAGCACCATTTTCTTTGGAAGCTTCAATATCAAGACAATGGCAGATGTGGGCTTGTTCCATATGAGTGGGGGTTTATTTTCTGAATAATAATAATAATAATGATAATAATAATAATAATAATAATAATAATAATAATAATAATAATAATAATAATAATAATAATAATAATAATAATAAAAACCAACTTATTGGTAAAAAAGTCTTTCCCTGTTCTAAATATAAACAAACTTCATTTGCAACTGTGCCTCAAAGGTACAGAATTCCGAGAAGATTCATAACCAATATAGTAAACTTTACTGGAGACCTATATAAGGATTAGTAATTAAGCAACAAAATATTCAACCTTTTGTTTTTTACTCGTTTGATGTTCCCCGTCAATTCTTGCCAGGTGAATATAAATGTGTGTGATTAATTAGGAACAAAGACCACTAACACTCTACACACACACACACACACATATATATATGTGTGTGGGTATGTGTCCATAGAACACCAATGGACATAACTACAAGCAGAAAAAGACAGACACGGCAAGAGGAAAGCAACTGAAGAAGGAACACGGTTTGCATAAAAAGAAATGAAACAGATGTCAGTAAATGCTTGTGAAATCACAGGATAGATGCCCATACACATTGCAAGCACATAGAAAGACATAAGCTATATATATATATATATATATATATATATATATATATATATAGTATATATATACTATATATTATATACGGCTATAAAAAAAACAGATGGATGTGTAGTAGACCAATATGATAATAAAAGCGATGGATATGCGCTGACTGCACAGAAAAAGATATCCACGCGAAAAATGAAAGAATATTAATGCCATGCGGACAGCTGCATGTCTGAATGTCTATTATTGATTTTTTCACGGAAAGGTGAAGGTCAACATAACCTAGTGACCTTTTCTAAGTGACCTTTGCTAACTCAGGCTAACAGAAAAGGTGAAGGCAGGCAATGCGAAATAAATTAATTTTACTGATTCTGGGCCGGCAGTGCTACAGAAGATCTTACGCTTTACAGTATTTCTATATTTCTAAATTATATGTCAACTGAAGAAGCTTCATTCCTATTGACCGAATGAGGATTTTGCGCCATGTTTGGTTGAAACAGCTTCAGTGATTCTGGAGTAGTGGTTGAGATTGTGGAAACTTTATGCCATACCAAAATGTATTCATAAATTCATAGAGAAGGACTTCCAGCATATGCGAGTCCAAGCAGATGGAAAAAAGAAGATAAGGAGTTGGTGGCGTTGGGTGTTGGTGAACGATGAGAATGAAGGAGGAGGAGGAGTAGGAGGAGAAAGCGAACTAAGCTTATGAGACGGAGTAAGTAGCTAATGAGAGAGAGAGAGAGAGAGAGAGAGAGAGAGAGAGAGAGAGAGAGCATGCCTTGAGCGTAGGATACTATCAGGTAGTCTTCTGCTTCCAAACATGACAAATAGGATCTTACTCTTTGTGTGTTTTCAACAGAATATATGTGGGTTAAGAACTACGAGCGTTAATAGTAATAAAATCAATTAATAATGTATCAATGAATGGCTAATTCACTTGTGAAATTTCATAACCAAAATGGAGAGTACAAAATAAAAATTAAAACATTCCAGTAACTTCATACGGCAAGCACTTAGCCGACGATATTAATAACAGCTTTAAATGAAAGCGACCGAATGGAAGCACTAACTTAAATATAAAACCAAACACAAGGGCGTGACGCCCACACTACTTTAAAACTTCGCTTTGGCTGTAAAAGCAGCATACTTTTGGCACTATTTACTCATGATAACAACATCTGTCCAAGGAGGAAGAAGAAGAAGAAGAAGAAGAAGAAGAAGAGAGAGAGAGAGAGAGAGAGAGAGAGAGAGAGAGAGAGAGAGAGAGAGAGAGAGAGAGAGCATTGATCTTTGAATTGAGCGAAACAGGAAAGGAATATTGCTATAATCATATAAAAAGTATTTCGAGCACATTTATCTTTCAACTTGGAATTCATACGAACGTGTACTTTCTAATTCATAAACCAATTCAATTACCGGCCAAAACAGATACGAAATCGTTTAAATCAAGACGCAAGACATCGCATCATATGTAAATAAATGAATAAGTAAGAAAGCAGAAGTTTCCCTTACAAATTGGGCGAGCGCTCGACGATTTTCTTCCTCGCGCACTCAACAGAAAACGGAACGAAATGAAGGTAAGGCACAAACAAAATAAATAATGAAGCCTGCTGCATGCATGAAAGGTTAAACCTGACAACGGTACGTGGCAACCAGCCCGGTGTTTGGAAGATCTCAGACAACAGGTACGGTGTCATTATTCACGGATGTTGTCTGACGGTCAGCTCGGGTTATGTGAAATGGCGTAAGCGAGGTAAGCAGAGGTCAGGCCGATCTATTCTGGGATATGGATTCAAGGGAATGGGTCAGAGTTCATTCGACTTTACGAAAACAGTTTACTGTCAATCTAACCTGGATATCAACTCCTAAAATTTAAAATTAATTCATAAATAACTAACGACCGATGAGAAGTCTACGAAAATAAGTAAATTTTTTTTATACAAGCTAATAAACAATAATAATTTTATTTTAGTAGACCTAAAGAAGCATCAGTTTTGTAAACGCTTTTAAACTTAGCCTTAATTTGGTGTGTCATACACTTAAAACATGAATGACGAATACGAGGGGGGGTGCAGGATGTCGATGAGAGAGAGAGAGAAGGAGGAGAGAGACGAGAGAGAGAGAGAGAGAGAGAGAGAGAGAGAGAGGCTTTTGCAGTGTAAACATCACTGTCCTCACAGTGACTGCCATAATAATAGTGCTAACATAATGGCCTTTAAAAGGGAAAGGGAAAGTTTTTTTTTTTTATAGAGAGTAAATAGGTTTTAGAAAAAGAAGTTCAAGGTTCTCTTTTCGTACAACATTTCTTCTGCAGATCAATAAGAACGACGAGGATTTCCAGTGGAAAGTCTCTTAGGTAGAGGACAAATCGATCGGTCGGTAAAAGGATGAGAGAGAGAGAGAGAGAGAGAGAGAGAGAGAGAGAGAGAGAGAGAGAAGAGAGAGAGAGAGAGAGAGAGAGAGAGAGAGAGAGAGAGAGAGAGAGAGAGAGAGAGAGAGAGTTTACTTAATTACGGAAAAGAAGAGAGGAAGAAAGCAGAGGCTTCACTGTGCACCAACTCTAGCAAGTAAGTCTCCTTTCTCCTGAAAAGTAATCTCTTTACTTATCTTCAAACTCCTCTTAAAACGGCAAACTGAAGTCAACTGTACAATTGCTAAAGCCTCAGTGATATTTTGACGTTATTAAGCACTAATTTTGACAGCATGGAGTATATCATTTGAAAGACACTAATCACTCCTTTAATTAAGAGAAAATTTTCATACCTGACTGAAATGAGCTTGTTTTTTTTTAGTAACCTGCCAAGTTTATATAACCTAACCAGTATTTTTATAATTACCAGTGTACACTGGTTTGTAATCTCCAATAGCTGCCTGACATTATTATTATTATTATTATTATTTTTTTTTTTTTTGCTCTATCACAGTCCTCCAATTCGACGGGTGGTATTTTATAGTGTGGGGGGTTCCGGGTTGAACCTGGGCCCTTAGGAGTCCATCACTGTTTCTACTATGTTGTGCCGTTTCTAGGATCACACTCTTCTGCATGAGTCCTGGGGAGCTACTTCAGGCCTCTAGTTTTTCTAGATCTTTTTCAGGAATCTTGGGATCGTGCCTAGTGCTCCTATGATTATTATTATTATTATTATCATTTTTTTTTTTTTTTTTTTTTTTTGCTCTATCACAGTCCTCCAATTCGACTGGGTGGTATTTATAGTGTGGGGTTCCGGGTTGCATCCTGCCTCCTTAGGAGTCCATCACTCTTCTTACTATGTGTGCCGTTTCTAGGATCACACTCTTCTGCATGAGTCCTGGAGCTACTTCAGCCTCTAGTTTTTCTAGATTCCTTTTCAGGGATCTTGGATCGTGCCTAGTGCTCCTATGATTATGGGTACGATTTCCACTGGCATATCCCATATCCTTCTTTATTTCTATTTTCGATCTTGATACTTATCCAATTTTTCCCTCTCTTTCTCTTCAACTCTGGTGTCCCATGGTATTGCGACATCAATGAGTGATACTTTCTTCTTGACTTTGTCAATCAACGTCACGTCTGGTCTGTTTGCACGTATCACCCTATCCGTTCTGATACCATAGTCCCAGAGAATCTTTGCCTGATCGTTTTCTATCACTCCTTCAGGTTGGTGCTCGTACCACTTATTACTGCAAGGTAGCTGATGTTTCTTGCACAGGCTCCAGTGGAGGGCTTTTGCCACTGAATCATGCCTCTTTTTGTACTGGTTCTGTGCAAGTGCCGGGCATTCACTTGCTATGTGGTTTATGGTTTCACTTTTCGTATTGCACTTCCTACATATGGGAGAGATGTTATTTCCGTCTATCGTACTTTGAACATATCTGGTTCTTAGGGCCTGATCTTGTGCCGCTGTTATCATTCCTTCAGTTTCCTTCTTTAGCTCTCCCCTCTGTAGCCATTGCCAATTGTCATCGCTGGCTAGTTCTTTAGTCTGTCTCATGTATTGTCCGTGCATTGGTTTGTTGTGCCAGTCCTCTGTTCTTTCTGTCTTTCTCCTGTCTCTGTATATTTCTGGTCTTCGTCTGCTTTTATTAGTCCTTCTTCCCATGCACTCTTTAGCCACTCGTCTTCACTGGTTTTCAGATATTGCCCCAGTGCTCTGTTTTCGATGTTGACGCAGTCCTCTATACTTAGTAGTCCTCTCCCTCCTTCCTTTCGTGTTATATATAGTCTGTCCGTATTTGCTCTTGGGTGTAGTGCTTTGTGTATTGTCATATGTTTCCTGGTTTTCTGATCTATGCTGCGGAGTTCTGCCTTCGTCCATTCCACTATTCCTGCGCTGTATCTGATTACTGGCACTGCCCATGTATTTATGGCTTTTATCATATTTCCGGCGTTGAGTTTTGACTTGAGTATCGCCTTGAGTCTCTGCATATATTCTTTCCTGATCGTGTCCTTCATCTCTTGGTGTTTTATATCTCCTCCTTCCATTATTCCCAGGTATTTGTATCCTGTCTCATCTATGTGTTTGATGTTGCTCCCATCTGGTAGCTTTATCCCTTCAGTTCTCGTTACTTTGCCTTTTTGTATGTTGACTAAGGCGCATTTTTCTATTCCAAACTCCATCCTGATGTCCCCAGATACAATCCTTACAGTCTGGATTAGGGTATCTATTTCCTTGATGCTCTTACCATACAGCTTGATGTCGTCCATGAACATCAGATGGTTAATTCTGTTACCTCTTTTCTTGAGTTGGTACCCGGCATCCATCTTCTGTAGTACTTTTGTCATGGGAATCATGGCTACTACGAAGAGTAGTGGGGACAGTGAGTCGCCCTGGAAGATCCCTCTCCTGATATTAACCTCTGCTAGTCTTATTCCAGAGCTTGTAAGTATTGTATTCCAGTTGCGCATTGTATTTTTGAGGAAGCTGATGGTATTTTCCTCTGCCCCATATATTTTCAGGCATTCTATTAGCCATGTGTGTGGTATCATGTCGAAGGCTTTCTTATAGTCTATCCATGCCATGCTTAGGTTGGTTTTCCTTCTCCTACTGTTCTTCATTACCATTTTGTCTATCAGGAGCTGGTCTTTTGTGCCCCTACACTTCCTTCTGCATCCTTATTATTATTATTATTATTATTATTATTATTATTATTATTATTATTATTATTATTATTATTTCAGAGGATGAACCTTACTCATATGGAGCAAGCCCACAGGGGACACTGAGTTGAAATTCAAGCTTCCTAAGAATAAGCCTGTTCATTCGAAATGAGTTACAGAGGGTAATCGGAGATACAGAAAGAAGGGATCTGTTATTAAAAAAGAAAAATTAAAATAACAAATGATTAAATAAATAAGTATATACAGTCCAACACCTTCAGATTGGCCCATAAACAATTGACCTGGAACATATTACTAGGACAAGGTTACGAATATGTGCTACAAGGATATGCTACAACTTAGAAGCTACAAATAAGAAATGACAATTAATTCTACATTTATTCAAATGATAAAATGCAGGAAATGAAAATCTCACGGTCCATGGGCGCCTGCAGAAAAAAATGGTGGGGGGGGACGTCTCAGGGGAGGGGTATCCCTCACCCCTTTTTCGAAAAATAAAAAACTATTTCCAGAAGTTCTAGTAATAACAGAAAACTGAATAAACAGGGGAGAAATTTTCATAGTATTTTATTCATTTTGCATTTTCCACGTACTTTTTAAATAATTTTGTATTTTCCATGCATTTCTTTCCAGAAATTCCACGGGGTCCCCCCGCCCCTGGCATCCCCTTGCGGACGCCCATGAATTTTTTCACACCATTCAAACTTTCCAATCACATAACAAGTATCAACACGTCAAATAAGTGAAATTATGCCCGTAACGAACAAACGTAATTTCTGCCAAAATGCAACTTCCACAGTTCCACTGAACATTTTTCCAGACTCAATATATAACATTCAAAAGTCTTATGAATATGCAACAACGACCACTCGGCAACGGATTTTTCTTTTTTTACAGTTTCCAATGAATACCAATAACATGACACGCCGTTGTTCTCTCTCTCTCTCTCTCTCTCTCTCTCTCTCTCTCTCTCTCTCTCTCTCTCTCTCTCTCTCTCTCATCTACAAGCCTGCACTGCCATCAATAACAGGAGTGCAAGCAAATTTGACTTCAATTCTCTTTTTTACCTTTACGGATGCAGAATGATAAAGAATATATATATATAAGTATATATATAGATATATATTATATAATAAATATAACACAGACATCTGGACTATGTTTTAAGTAAACAGTAAACTGTTAAGCTTCTTTGAATAGTCGACGAATATGTAAATAAACTAAAATTATATGCAAATTCTAAAATCAAGCTATCCAAATTATCACTCTCAAACGCAAATCAAAGCTGTAACATTCATTCTCTCTCTCTCTCTCTCTCTCTCTCTCCTCTCTCTCTCCTCTCTCTCTCGTAGTAGCCATCTTGCTTGGTGAGACGTACCCGCGTGAAGTCACAATAATCAACAGATATCACAAGTTTAACATACGACTAGAATTTGAGAAATATCTAGAAGTGTTCGTGAACTATCGGTGATAAGATTAGTGTGAAAATAGTAGGATAAAGCGTCTTCTAAGTTAGTTTATCAAGTGTAATACTATAAATCAGAACAAGATGGCAGTAAGTTCCAACTGCGGGAAAAGGTGGCGTAATTTGGCGTGTTTAGCAGATTCGCAATACGATGAGGTAGCAGGAAGGGAACTGGCATTTCTCATCTATGAAATCAGCAACAGTCCTAACCAAAAAGATACAAAAGCATTCATAGATATATTAGAAGGATATAATCCTTCAAACTGGAACAAATCTAATGAAAACATCTTGAAAATAATTGAAGAAGTTCCAAATAAAATCCAAGTGGTCAAGAGACTCATAAAGAAAATATACATAAACCAACATATTCCGACAAAGAAAATGAATAAGGTGAATCTTGTGAATATACTAATTGATGCATTAGGAAAAAAAAGAATGCCAAAAGCATGCAAACTGTGTAAAGGTTTGGTATAGCATAGTCAATCCACAAAACCTAATCAGAAAATGTGCTGCATGCAACATTCCGACCCATCCACAGTGTGCTGAGGTAATACAAGATTTGAGAAAAGATACAAGGATTTTTTTGTTCAACATGTCTATCATGGATAGACAATGTTATTAAATCAAGATTGAATGTACAAATAGTTGAGGATGAAGAAGAAGAGGAAGAGGAAGAAGAAGAAGAAAAGAAGAAGAGGAAAACGGAAGAAAAGTAAACAAAAATGAAATGACAGAAAAAAATAAGGAAAACAAAGAACAAGATAAAAGTATGGATGCAGAGATACTCATTGATACTACATATGAGGCAATAAAGCAGCATACCTACGAAGAAATAAATTACGATATGACAACAGAAAAGCAAATCCCGAAGAGGCTCTACCCAGATCTATACAATGACGGGAAAGAGGAAAAAATAGACAAGAAAGACAAATCTGCAACCTTTTGAAAAGAGGGAATTGCAGATTTGGAGAAAGATGTTACTACAAACATCCTAAGATATGTCAAAACTATGAAATATATGGTAAATGTGCATACTTAGATGGATATGGGGATGATTGCAGAGATCTGCATCCAAAAATATGTAAAAACCTAAAAGAAGGAAAAGGATGTAAGTTCGACAAAAAATGCAAATATATGCACCCTGTAGCCATGAATCATAATCAAATAAATAACCAACCAAGTAATAAAATCCAAAATAAGAAAGAAACAAATAAAGAGAGAAATCAAGAATATCAGGTAAAAGAGAAAAGCAAACCACCAATGAGATATGCAGAGGTGTCAGCAAAAAATTTCAAAGCATCAGCTCCGAAATTCTACTCAAGAGATAATAACTGTATTTATTATGCAAGAAGATATTGCAGAAACGGAGAAAATTGCAGATTCAGACACAAAATTAATAATTATGATGAAGGAAGATCAAATATTATGGAAAAGTTGGATTTTTTAATGTCAGAATTTCTGGAAATGAAAAAAAGAACAACATACCAGAACAGGAAAGAGACATGGGAAAATCCTTATTACTATCAGTATTAAATGAAGGAGAAAACACGCAAACCATCATAGTGATGAATGCGCAGGGTTTAGTTACGAGTAACTCAAAAAGAAAAATAGAGTACTTAGAAGAACTAACCCAAAATGAAAAGAAAATAGATATAATGAATATAAGTGAAACCTGGTATTCCCAAGAGACTGGGAATGATGATCAAATAAAAGGGTTCCAAACTTATAGATCAGATAGAAAAAATAGGAATCAAGGGGGAACCGCAATATATGGGAAAGACAAAAAACAAGGAAAAATATATGAGAAATATAGTAACTCAGAATGTGAACTAATAGCGGTAGAATTTGAATCTGAAAAATTGATGAACATAGTAATATATAAGACCTCCTAATACTAAAGAGTTTGACTTAATAATTGAAAAATTGGATGATATATGTAGAAATCACAAGGACTGGACTATTCTCCTATCTGGTGACTTCAACTTTCCTTTCGTAGAATGGAAAGAACGAATAGGAGATTGTGGTTGTACTTATACATATAAAAAAGAGAGTAATAGTAGTGCAGAAGATAAGCGGCAATTTGAAAAGCTATTAGATATGCTACTAGAATACAACATTCAACAAATAAATCACCTGCCAACAAGAAAGGAAAATACTTTAGACCTAGTATTTGTGAACGAGATGAATTATGTTAAAGAAAATAATAGTTTATAATGCGAGTATTTCAGACCATAATGTCATAGAATTAACAGTTCATTCCAAAGCAAGTGAAAATAGAGATAAGCAAGAAATGAAAAAGTGGGAAGGATATGGAAAATACAACTTCTACAGTAAAAAATATAAAATGGTCAGAAATTAATGAAGAATTAAACAAAGATTGGGATAACATTTTCGTAAGTGATGACATAAGGGTAAATACGGAGATATTATATAAAATATTGGAGATAATAGTGGAAAAATATATACCGAAGAAGAAAAGTAAACATCATTCATGCATACCAAGAGACAGAAGGATCTTGTTCCAGAAAATCAGAAAGTGGAAAAAAGGTCTTGCAAAAGAAAAAAATGCATGGAAAGTTATAGAACTAAAAAGTAAGATAGAAAATGCAGAACAAAAGATTATACAATCAAAAGAAAATGAAAAACGGGACTTGGAAGAAAAAACCCTATTAAATATCAAGCAAAACCCCAAACTATTATACTCATATGCGAAGAAGATGAATAAAAGAAGAATAGAAATAGGCCCTCTGAGAATTGAAGGGAGATTAACGAATGAAAAAAAGGAAATTTGCAACATACTGGCAGAACGATATAAGAGAGAATTCACCCCTAGAATAGATAATGAAGATAATGATATAGAAGTAAGGGATGAAAATAGTGAATATTTAGCTGACATAGATATTAATGAAGCTGATATTGTGCAGGCTATTAATGAAATTAAAAATGGAGCTGCTGCAGGGCCTGATGGAATTCCTGCTATTTTGTTAAAGAAAGTAGTTCATTCTATCGCAAAGCCACTTGCAATATTATTAAGACAAAGTGTAGATACAGGCAAGATATATGATGAGCACAAATTAGCATATATTACCCCTACTTTCAAAAGTGGATCAAGACTAGAGGCAAGTAATTATAGGCCTGTGAGTCTAACATCACATATTATGAAAGTGTATGAAAGGGTAATGAAGAAAAATATTATGAAACATTAATAAAAAATAATTTGTTTAATAAAGACAACAGGTTTCGTACCCGGAAAAAGTACACAAACCCAACTGTTAGTCCACCGTGAAAACATATTCAAAAATATGAAAAGCGGAAATGAAACAGATGTGGTTTATTTAGACTTTGCAAAAGCTTTTGATAAAGTAGACCATAATATATTGGCGAAGAAAATTAGAAAACACAATATCGTGGATAAAGTAGGAAGATGGTTAAAAGAATTTTTTACACAACAGAAACAGATAGTTATTGCAAACGACGAGAAATCGGATGAAGCCAAGGTAATATCCGGTGTGCCGCAAGGTACGGTGTTAGCTGCAATACTGTTTGTTATTATGATTGAAGACATAGACAATAATGTTAAGGATTCGGTAGTGAGTAGTTTCGCAGATGACACAAGAATAAGTAGAGAAATTACTTGTGATGAAGATAGGAACGCTCTACAAAGAGACCTTAACAAAGTATATGATTGGGCAGAGGTAAATAGGATGGTATTTAACTCTGATAAATTTGAATCAATAAATTATGGAGACAGAGAAAGAAAGCTATATGCATATAAGGGACCTAATAATGAGACCATCACAAATAAGGAAGCAGTTAAAGACCTTGGTGTGATGATGAATAGGAACATGTTATGCAATGATCAAATAGCAACTCTGTTGGCAAAATGTAAAGCAAAAATGGAATGTTGTTACGGCACTTCAAAACAAGAAAAGCTGAACACATGATTATGCTTTATAAAACATATGTTCGTAGTCCACTTGAATATTGCAATATGATATGGTACCCACACTATCAAAAGGATATTGCACAAATAGAGAGTGTACAAAGGTCCTTTACAGCTAGAATAGAAGAAGTTAAGGACCTAGACTACTGGGAAAGACTACAATTCTTAAATTATATATGTCTAGAAAGGAGAAGAGAACGCTACATGATAATTCAGGCATGGAAACAGATAGAAGGAATAGCAGAAAATATCATGGAACTAAAAATATCAGAAAGAGCAAGCAGAGGTAGATTAATAGTGCCCAAAACTATACCAGGAAAAATAAGGAAAGCACACAGGACATTAATCCACTAAGCACCAGCATCGATAATGCAGCGTCTATTCAATGCGTTGCCAGCTCATCTGAGGAATATATCAGGAGTGAGCGTAGATGTGTTTAAGAATAAGCTCGACAAATATCTAAACTGCATCCCAGACCATCCAAGATTGGAAGATGCAAAATATACCGGAAGATGTACTAGCAACTCTCTGGTAGACATTAGAGGTGCCTCACACTGAGGGACCTGGGGCAACCCGAACAAGATGTAAGGTAAGGTCTGTAAGGTCTCTCTCTCTCTTCTCCCCTCATATCAAATCCAACCTCTTAGCTAACTTCATGGCTTTCAACAACCATTTCAGTATGATTCACCCTACAAGTAGAACGCACGCCCAAGAGATACACGACACGAGAAGAGCTTTTATAGTTTGATTACCTAAAGTTCTAGAATCTAGGTTATATCTTTTCTTAATTTTTCTACTTCTGCCCCTAATAGCGGTCTTCCGCTATTGGTTTTCGAAAGAAATTTGGAATTTCAATCACTGGGAGGAGGAGGAGGAGGAGGAGGAGGAAGGTCACACCATCACTATCAGTCTAGACTTATCTATTTACATGAGAATCCTAATACTTTCTTTGCGTCCGTATTACATATCTAAGGTAACTTTTAACGCGTCTTCCAGAGTCTTTATATAAAAAATATAACTATGACGCTAATAGTCTACATATTAAATACCAGATATTTATTCACACAAACATACTAGACTATCAATACACAAATAAAAATGACGAATGTTACTCTAAAGAAATCTAGAATGGAGTCACTGCCTCCAAAATCAGTTTGATAATTTCTTTCATCACAGCTTCAAAAACACTCCAGAAATCCAAGCCATGTTAATTCTCATGAAAAGAAGAAGAACGTCAACACTTTAACTCTAATCGTAATTGATCCTAAGAGTAATAGAAGGACTGAGGACTTACCGGGGTCTCTCCGGAGGAATCCTCAGAAGGAGTCGTGGCAGGAGTGTGCTGGGTGTAAGCATTCTGCTGCTTGGATTCCAAGACCGGGGCGGAACACGCCTTCCCCGGCGAATGCTGAGGCGGGTGCGAGGAACATAAAGAAAGATGCCGTGGGCGGGGTGGCTTGCTATTGAGCGGTGCCATTGGAGGCTTGTCTTCCGTTAGAGTGGGCAGAGTGGGCGCCGAGGGCGTGAAAGCACTGCGAGCGGAATGCGACGTCGGAATGGGAGGAAGCGCAGCCTCGCTGCACACGCCCCTCAGGGAACCACCCAAGGGCGTGAGCGTAGCGTCTAGATGGGGTTCACTGTGGGTGTGTCTGACCATCATCCGCTCTTCCGATCCGCCCCTGCTTCGTTCGAGGGTTTCGTTCGAGTCTTGAAGGATGCTTTCGCGGGAGGGCGAGGAGTCTTCCGCCGCGACGCCGTGCGGCGAGGGCGTGGGCGGGAGCGGATCGGTCTGGGTCATCTGGTCCTCCCTCCGCACCCACTGCTCGTGGTGGCGCGGCCTCGGGCGGCGCCTCCGGTAGTGCTGGACGTGGTGGTCGCTCTCTCGGGCGGGCGGCCGTGTGTTGGGGATGTAGCGTCGGATCTGCCTCTCGAAGCTGTTCTCGAGGCCCGTGTCCTCGGAGGACAAGTTGGAGCCGGAGAGGTCGAGGGTGTGATGGGCGTGGGAGGGGGGGCTGACGGAGGGCCGCGTGGACACGGTGCCGATGCCGGACTCGCCGTTGATGTCGAGGGTATCCAGGGACTCGGAGAGGGAGAGCGAGGAGTCGTCCCGCGGCATGGAGGCCGGGGTGGGCGGGGGGGAGGAGGACGAGAGAGACCCTCCCTCGGACCAGTCGTCCTCCTCCTCGTCGTCCTCGTCGTCGTCATCGCCGTAGTCGTCCTCGGTGATGCTGAGGGCGAGAGAGGACGCGCAGGGCTCGATGGAGGCCAGGTCGTCACACCCGCATTCGCTCAGCCAGGTCACGGACGAGGCGCGCGACGCCGACTGAGGGGTAGGCGTGGGCGTGGTCTGAGTGAAGGCGTCTAGAACGATGGTGGGCGCTGTAGAGCTCCCTGTAGACGTCGGGGTGGAGGAGGGTGACAGATGCTGGCAGGGGACGGAGAAAGTGAGGGGGGCGGGGGGCTGGGGTTGCTGGCTATGGCGGCTCCCTCCTCGGATGTGGGATTCGACGGCCCTTAGGAAGTGACTCAAGGGTCCCGATCCAGACTGCGAAGGAAGACAACGGGAAATAATCAGCAATGTTGGTCATCAAATATACACATACTCTACTTCGACTGAAGGTAAATATATCAAATTTTACTATAAGTAATATATATATATATATATATATATATATATATATATATATATATATACACACAGACAAACTTGCACAGAAAAAATCGCGTTAGGAACAATCAAATGTACATATGTTTCCTTTCACAATTACTAATTCAATAAACCTGTTGCATAAATTAAATTAAAATCAATTTTTATTCAGATACCTAAGAATAAAACAAACTGTACCTCAAATTATTAATTTAAAAATTAAATTTGTATGTTTTAAAACAACCTCTGCTCTTGGAGAATGACGTTTTAAGCACTACTCTGCTCTGAAAGCACACTACAAGAGTAGTATAATGTAGGCTAACTCATAATAAAAATGTCAAGTTCCAAGCAAAGTTTAGATAAACATTTTCATACCAATGAGAAAACTTTTGAAGAAAATAATGAATTCAAAGCAACCTTTCCTTTGGAGGCCTATTTGGTGATGCTTTCAGATTATATTTTACTTATGAGTTACGCATCTGAAATAAACCTCAAGTAATAAGGCTATTGGTGACGGAAAATCAACTTGAATATGCCTTTGAAGTCAGCTTTACCAAATCATATTCCGATACTTGCGTCACACTTCGTTTCATAATATGCTGAAAGGTAATCTTCGTGTGAGATATGATTTAAACGTTACAAATAAAATTGCCTTGATTAAAAAATGTAACTGTAAATGAATAATTAATAAATGTAAAAATCTGCGAAAAAAACAAGGGTTTTGTTTTTAATTAGGAATGCAGAATAAGCCTGTTATCATCTACGTATCTACCTATACATATACATACATACATATATATATATACATATATATACATACACACACACACTACACATGGAGGACTTCTATTCGCCTAACCATATATCCCTCATGATACAGAAATGTTTTCCTTAACAGTCACCATCAAATCCGAAGCACAAGAAAAAGAATTTAAAAGTAAACAAAGGAAAAAAGCAACAATCACGAACACCCCGGCCTGCTTCTGGTTGCAAATGATCTAGTCGAGAGATAGCTCTATTGAGAGATAGCTCTCCTGAGAGGAAGCAGTCGATTTGCAACTAGCAACAAGTCGAGTCAACGACCTGCAAGGACTTGTGATTTCCCAACACGCTCAACTAAATGCACAAAGGGATTTGCAACAGGATCATGAGAGAAAAAAAAAAAAAACAAAACATGAATCCAGTCATTCGCCATAAGCGAACTTTGTCTCTCTTGGTTTTCCATCAAAAGGATTCAGCAAAATGAGCCTATAACGAGAGAGAGAGAGAGAGAGAGAGAGAGAGAGAGAGGAGAGAGAGAGAGAGAGTTTCCATGATGAGTTTCGCCGGCAAGGAAAGAGCAGATAAGGAGCATGAGAGAGAGAGAGAGAGAGAGAGAGAGAGAGAGAGAGTCTGTTCAGTCTAAGAACTCGAAACAATATTTACCAGTTAAGCTGAAAAGAGCAGGCACTAAACGACATATCAGATTGCACAAGGCCACTTAACAACCAAAAGCGTTAACATGCAAATGCAAGCAACAAAAGTGACTGGCTTAACAGCCATCATGTGCAAGAAATGTTAACAAAGGGATAAGCAGTCGGCTCCTTATCTGCATACTCAACAGTCCTGAGCTTAATGTATGCAACGAACATCTTGCCTCGAAAATGTGGAGAAAAAAAGTGAATTTCAGGCTTCTTTGAGTTATAATCCAAAATCACTAAATAACTAAAACAAATATATTTATGCATATATATTCATATATATATTTACATATCATATAGATACATACATGCATACATATATATATATATATATATGTATATATATATATATATATATATATATATATATATATATATATATATATATATATATAAACACACACATAAGTATATCTATATACATAATATATATATGAGTCATCACATTACCGTGATTCATATACATACATCGAGCTACAAATGTCCCTTAATATCTAATTCGCTCTACCTCGGAATTAATATATTTTCATATATGTTAACCGAAGGGGAATTTTTCAGTCGATAAGAACTTTGTCGGTTCAAGGGCGCGAACCATTGAACCACCAAATTCAGGACGCACAGTGAAGCCTTAGACCACACCGCCACCGCAAAAGGATATAAGTTTATGCCGCCTCTCAACTACAAATACCTGGAGCTCTCAGGTGTTCGTTAAAATATTAAGAATAACATATCAAACACAAAGAAGCTTGCAGGTTGTTTATATGGAAATAATATATATATGCATAAATAGATCCAAAAATGTTTCAGCTCAAACCATAATAACCTAAAAATGCGTCCTAAAAATAACTCTAGAATAAGTCTTTTCAAAATTACATGCAAAACATACCAAGGACTGAAATTCTTTCGATACGAACAGTATCAACCATTTAATAATATATGAACTAGTTAAGAAAATCTAAAAAAAAAAAAAAAAAAATTATAATCCCTGTTCGTTATCTGGTTTAGAAATGTTCAGCAATCGGAATGCAAAACTATCACCTACAGAATACAATTTTAAACTAATTTCTACTGTAACTAGCTTCATAAAGCACCACATTCGGTTTGAAAAAAATAAAATAATGAAAATGAAATAAACTTCTAGAACTGCTTTCAATAAATTTGTATAGAACAACCATTTAAAACTAATTTTATAACTGGGATATCAAACACCAAAGTTCCATTAAACATCTACTTTCAAAGAACATAGAACAACAAAAGTTAATTCCAATGCAACTTCTAGATTTAAAAAAGAAATATTTGAATAACAAATGTAACATCACTGTTAACGGCTATATAGAATATGGAGGTTAACAAAGGCAATGCCCATTTAACATCTAGTTTTTAAAATATTACATATAAAAACACCATGTTAACTTCTGCTTTAAAATTACGTAAATACTAAAAATGGGATTAGTGCGCATTTAAAATCTACACAAACAGATTATCAAAAATAATATTCATTCGAAATATAGTTTTAAAGATGAAAAAGTTCATTCCAGAACCGACAGACTCAAAATGTAATTTGAAAAACCCCTAAGATAACATAGTGTTTAACATTCTGATAAAACATTAATCATAGCGGGAATCATTCAGTAAAGAGGGTAGACATGAGCAAATAATCGACGAAAAATGATTTCCACTTTTTATTCTAGTGCTAGTGTGAGATTCCGGCACTCACCTCTTCCCTGTACTTTCATCTACAACTCTCCTGCATCCTGTCCCATTCCAGTAAGTCTGGGTCTTCTTACTCGTCTGGTGCCCACAGGAGCCCAGCTTCCTATTCTCATTCCCAGACGGTTGTGCGAAGGACATGTCCGAGCAAACCCCAGCTTCCTTTAATTATCATATCATTCAATGATGGGCTTCACTAAGTTCTCGTAACGCATCATTTCTAACTCTATCCTGCCAACTGACTCGTACCAGTCGTCTTCAAGCTTTAATTTTAAATCGACACAATTTTCCACAGTTTTATTCTCTATATAGCAAATCGATAGTACTGAGCTTATGGACATCCTTTCATTTGCAATTGCAGTCTTTCTGATTTCCAAATCTTATTTGTCCTGCCCATTGTTTGACTTGCTTTTTTTTAATACTTTCACTATATTCCAGCTCAAGAGAAACTAGTGTTTACCATTGTTCTCAAATATTTGAAAGATTCACCCACATTAATAATTTCTCCGTATAAAGTTACCTCATCCCTTAGTGCATACTCCGTCCTCATTATTTCTATTTTTCGTAGATTGACTTCGTTTCGCATCCCTCTCGATATGTGATGCATCCTATTAAGCAAGTTTTGTAAAACATGAAGTGTTTGCAGTTGACAATAGCATCATATGCGTGTTCTAAGTCTGTCAAGTTTCTATCGTTAGTCCACCCTAAAACTTTTCTGCCTTCTATAACTGATATTTTCACTAAAAAAAATTAATTCAATATTAAGGGCAAACAGCAAAGGAAACCAACACTCCCTTAAAGCACATCCCAACGTACTGTAAATTTACTGAACAAGACCCCATCAACATTAATTTTGACCCTATTTCATGAATGGATAATTTCGACTAGCGTTGCATCTTTAATGGGAATGTCATTGTACCACAAGACCTTTCATAGTACTGGTTTGGGGATGCTGTCAAATGCCTTCTTGGTACCTGTGTTGACGCAAATATAATACAATGGAATGCAAATCCTACTATCACTAGCAGCAACAAAGAACGCTAAAGCCAGAGCTCCACAGCAATAAAATGATTAGTTAACTGGGGCCGAAGTGACATTTTCAACACAATTGACAAATTATGACTAACACCACACTCAAACGAGAAAAAAAACATACAACGTTCAAAGTGACTATAATTTTCAGTTATTTGCTCTACTATGTATGCAATTTCAAAAATGACTTGAGCCACGTTAAACAGGCTCGCTCAACCTACAAATAGGGGTTTCCATTTAAACTGCATAAGAAATATATTACACACATACACATACACACACACACACACACACACACACACACACACATATATATTATATATATATATAATATTATATATCTATATATATAATATATATATATATAGCATATGAAAGGGGTAAATAAAAATAACTCTGCAACACCTACCGACTGAGTAGACTTCGTGACAAGTCTCTTGCTTTGACCGAAGGCCAACGTGCTGGGAGGCTCAGTCAGAGAAATACTCCTTTGACGCTGAGGTGGCTTACGAGCATGAGCAGAATTCGAAGATTGTTCTTCTTTCCCGTGGTGGTCATTCTCAACTGACAGATTCTGAGAAGAGCAACTAACCTTGCCTGGCTTTTCACAAGAACGGCCTTCAACTGATACCTCGTTGGAATGACTACACAAACTTTCAGAGTATGGCGCACACCTATTTTGTTTAAATCCATTTTGCGTACTCTGTTTTTCACTATTAATTAGGTCACTTGCATTTGCACTGCTGTTTACACCTGGTTCTTCGGGAATGGACACTGAAAATATAATAGGACCGCCTCCTGCTGTGTCAACAGGAGTAAGGTGTAGCATTCCAGTGATGGGCTTAGACTGCTCGTTTTTCTGAACATGTCCTTTTGGCTTTTTGTCCTGTACTGCAGATGCTCTTTCTTTATCAATCGTTACAGATTTTATCTCTATAAGATCTCTCACACTAGACTTATCACCATCACTGTATTTACTCACCGTCACATCTTTGGGTGACTGAATTGCACACGGATCTAAAAATACATCTGGCGTTAAAGCTTGATCTGCAACAGGTGAAGATGGCCATGAGTCACATTCTGAGTGATCTGGATGAATACTCAGGTGTGACAGCGAGGACAATGAAGAATTTAGGGATCTTGACGAACCGGCACTCAATGACCCAGGTGATGGGTCTCGTGTCCTGGTGCTGCTCGCTATTGGCTTTTCCTCCAATTCAAAGTCTAATTCATCCGCAGGAGGTAGAGTCTCCCATGAGGATGTATCAAACGTTGGTACAGGAGCTGAAAGGAGAGACAAACTTCCAAAGAGTCTAGGTGCAGGTAGTGTGTGCCTTCGGCCATCGATGGGAGTTGATGACAAACCACCACCTATCAGTACTGGTTCACTTTTACGACCTGATCTCATTTCATTTGATCCATCAAATGACTCTTTAAGAGTTGTTTCAAAATCATCCTCATAACTCTGGATGTTTGATGGGTCTGGTGGACTTACAGACACATGAATAACATTCTCTTCTTCTACACAACCATCACCCTTTACAAGATGGCTTGTACCCTCACAAGATTTTTCATTGTGTGTTGCTAAATATGATAGATCATCCTGTCTACCATCTGCTGTATTTTGAGAATCTTCATCGCTTGACTTCAAATTCTTAGCCTGGCAATGTGAACACTCGTTCGGATCACAGTGACGATCAGTTAAACCAGACACATCTTCTTGGTCAGCCCATACCCATGGCTCATTGGTACCTTTCTGAAGATCAGATGGTGAAAGGGCAGATGATCCATTGCTTGTTTGTTGTGGCTTTATACCAACTGCAGATGGAAGTAAC
>NC_087206.1:84422307-84434807 GCF_015104395.2 Macrobrachium nipponense
CCTCAACCTCCACCACCACCACCACCCATCCCTCCCCCTCTACTCTTTCTTCTCCCATGCACAGTGCCATGGTATTTGTTATTCAAGAAGGAGACAGGCAATATCATCCTCTTATGCAATCAAACAAACTCGTCCCTCCTTATTCCTAACCGGCCCCCCCCCCCTTTCCTCATTAATCTTCCCCCTCCCCCTATAGCCCCCATTTGCTAACTACATCTCTCTCTCTCTCTCTCTCTCTCTCTCTCTCTCTCTCTCTCTCCTTTGTTCCCGTCCTTGGCAATAATTTTCAGAACAGCTTTAAGTAGTTTCTTTTACTCTATTTTAACTCTTACTCCAAGTGCATCTTTATTATTATTATTATTATTATTATTATTATTATTATTATTATTATTATTATCACAATCTACCTTTCCTTTTAGTTTCCAGTTGTGCTGTCACTAATGCATTCGTATTCAAATGATTAAACCATGAGTACCATGAAATCTATACACAGAGCAATATAATGCACTTTTACCATTTCCCTTACTGGATATAAAATAAAGTGTAAAACGTTAATGTCATTCTAAGTTAATTTCATTGATGTCCAATATATACCGTATTAAAATTTCCCACAAGGCTTTTCAATTCCACTAAACATTTCTTAGTTACCTTATTTTTTGTGTCGCATAATTTTTCTTGTTATTTCAGCATTTCATTTCTTCATCTGCACATTACTTTGCATAAGTATACTTATAAAAGACTTCAAAAGTGTATATATGTTCAAGGACATCAAATACAACAAGGATCCAATATATATATATATATATATATATATAACTTTTTCAGTTCCTCACAGCTCAATACACATCCTCACATAACATTAGGGGACTACCTCTCTCGGGGTCACACACACTCTAGAAATACACACACACACAGATATATATATATAGATATATATATATAATATATATATATATATATAGATATATATTATATATATATATATATACACTAGATGCATATAAATAAATAATTTACATATATTTACAAAGACGACAGCCGAACAATCTGGCTTAATTGGAGCCAACGGTCCTTGCATGCCCTTCTTGTTAGTGCGAGCGACGCCTTTATTGGAGCCGTCGTGGCTCTTATCGAGGCTCTAATATTCCGAGAGCAAGTCCTGAACATGACAGCCTAATTATCGAAGAAACAGACCCACTCTATTAAGGGAAAAGAATCGGCCGCTTCTTCGAGGAAAGAGGTTGCGCTACGACGGTGATGGTTTCTCTCTATATCTCTCCTAAACGCGTATGTAAGGAAGTTCATTTTGATACGTGTATCATACGACGTGGCATTTTTATATACAAACCGGATGCGCAAAAACACAAATATATATATATATATATATATGTTTATATACTATATATATATATATATATCTATATGATATATATAAATATATATATGTATATATATAATATATATATATATATATAAATATATAAATATAGTATATAACCTATATATATGTTAATATATGTATGTATGTATGTAAGTATGTATGTATGTATGTATGTATATTATTTCAATCGAGCAGAAAATATCCTTTAATATCTAATTCGCTCTACCTCGGAACTAATATATTTTCATATATGTAAACCGAGAGGACGAAATTATTATCAACTAAAAAAAAAATTCCCCTTCGGTTTACATATATGAAAATATATTAATTCTGAGGTAGAGCGAATTAGATATTAAAGGACATTTGTAGCTCGAATAATTTATACGAATCACGGTGAAGTGATAATTATTCATATATGTTTATGTATGCTACATATATCTACATATTAAAGTATATATACATATATATATAATGTGTGTACAATTATATACGAAAACACTGAAAAACCTACAAAGAGCGAACACATTTTCTTATCACCGAATTAAAAGCGTCAAGATACTTCAGAAGGGAAAAATACTGTTATCTGCTTCGACTAAGAAAAAATAAACAAACAAATCAAAAGAAAAAAAAGCCCGCTCACACAAAAAGAACATCTTCCTTCTCCCTAGCAACGACAGCAATAACGAAAATGCATCAGAGAGTCCACATCAAAGACTTTTAGCCGATCGGTCCGACTCGCCCATAAAAATAAAAAGGTTAATAGGACTCCGACGGTTTAAGCCTCTTAATTAGCGAGGACATTCTCTCTCTCTCTCTCTCTCTCTCTCTCTCTCTCTCTCTCTCTCTCTCTCTCTCTCTTCGCACAGAACAGAAGAGTAAGACAGGTGGGCGGTGGGCTATCATCGTCTCTCAGAATCAATAAGCAAATTTGGAAAAATGTCAAATGGTCGTGAGTGGTTGCATATAAAAATTCAATTTATGCTATATCTACTTTCTGCAGCAATAATTGCGAATGACTGAGTGAAACAGCTGAAGAGAAAAACTGAAAGATGCAGTCATTACGCTTTGTAAATTACCATCTCCCTCCTTTATTGCATGATATGCGTACGTATGATATGCGTACGTATATACAGTACGTATACACACACACACAAATATATATATATATATATATATATATATATATATATATATATATATATATATATATATATATATAGTCTGCGTATTTTAACAAACGAGAGAGAGAGAGAGAGAGAGAGAGAGAGAGAGAGAAGAGAGGATCGCAGGGTTTTTTAATTACTACGAGCTAAGGCTGATACCAGAAGCGCAATTTCCGGCGTCGATCAAGGTAGCGTTCTGTCCTACGCTATCGTGGCAGGTGGTTTGGCCTAAGAAAAAAATAAACCATACAAACAATGCCTCGTCTTTCGTTTGCGGTGCTTGTCAATAATCCGTCTCTAAAAAGGGGTGATGATAAAATGTTCATATATATGACTGAAATCGTGGGAAAATGCTAAATTATAGGAATGTCATCAAAGGAAAATGAGAAAATTATTACAGGATTTAAATCGTGGGGAAATGTTAAAAGTATTACAAGAATGTGTTTGGGGAAAACTGATTTAATCATCATAGGACTGAAATCATGGGGAAATGATAAAATCATAAAGAGACTGGAATTGCGGAAAAAATGATAAAATCATAATAAGACTAGAATCGGGGGAAAACGTTAAAATTATCGTTAGACTGAAATCGTGTGATAAAACAGAGACCTATGAAGACTGAATAGTAATAGCATGTTCCAGGATAACCACACCCTCGAATACGTGGGAATTATCTCAAATTCTCGCTATCTTCTTGACAGCTCAATAATCCCTGTTTATCAACTTGATATTCAACAGAAATCACTATACTACCAGGAAAGTCTTTTTCAAGATTTCCAGGTATCGAGTATCCAAGGAACTGCAGCAACTTATAATTATGACATTTCCAAATGTCTGAATATTGTTACAACTTGGTTCTTTGCCAGATTCATATCTCAAACTTTGGCAATTTCCTAACACTTTTACTTTTAATGTTTTAAGAGATGTCTTTACAGTACGTGGAAATGAGGGTAAAATGAACAAATGACAGAAATTCAGGAATATGAAAATAACTGCAATTGAGGAACACGAACGACTGAGAAACATTTTCGAAAAGGTTAAAAGTCTTCAAGAATTTATGGCCAGCAAGCAAAAGACTTTTATACGTTAAACTGCTAGCAAGAAAAAGATAATGAACGAAAGCAAGACCCTGCTATTAAAGTATACTGATAATTAACAGTATCTGTAAAATTATCATAATATACTGGCTGTAATTCATGTTTAATACCGGTCCAGTTAAACAACCATTTGAAGATGTATCTACGTGGAGAATGCCCATTTCAGATATAGACTTTTCTGCTGTGAAAGTTTGTTTTATTTGGTGGAGAGGGAGAGAGAGAAAGAGAGAGACGGAAATGAGAGAGAGAAGATGAGAGACGAGAGAGAGAGAGAGAGAGAGAGAGAGAGAGAGAGAGAGAGAGAGAGAGAGAGAACTACACATACAGAAAGAGACTTTTCTGTAGATCTGCTGAAAAGCAACACTTTATTGACCTTCAGCAAGTACTTATAAGCATAAAATCAAAATATTTGAATGTGTATAATCGTCTAGGAGCATTTGCCATGAAAAAAAAACGAACGCGCGCTCACACACACGCACACACAAGGTAAAATCCCACTGACTAGACGAAAATCATCTTACCAGCCGTAAAGTAGAGGAAAAAAACGAATAAATAAATAAATAAATAAATAAATAAATGAAAAGACTACCAGCATGCACACAGGAGCAACAGCAAGGGGTTAAAATAAACATCATTGATATCCAATTCCGAAACCTTTTTCAGGTCGCAAAGGCAATAAAAATATGCTGGATGGGAGGGGGAGGGGGGGAGGTTGGGAGACACAAACACAAACAGAAAGAACTTGACACCCCCATCATCTAAACAGATTGATTGAGCGAATGCCATGCTTGAAAGCATCGTTATATCTGCGGGACGCGAATATAACTCACGGCAAGGATGTAAGCCAATGGCTTACACTAACATGTAATATTATTGACACAAGAGCTTCAGGCATGTATGCTATGTGAAGCATATTTTACCAACTGCATCTTTGGCCGTAGTCCTGCTCATATATCAAATAGGAATAGGCATTTTTGTTTAAGCATATTCACAAGGAATGGAGCAAGGAAGAACTACACCAACAACTACAGCTGCTACTATACGACGTGTATAATAATAATAATAATAAATAATAATAATAATAATAATAATAAAATAATAATAAATAATAATATAAGTATTGCTATTATTATTATTATTATTATTATTATTATTATTGTTATTATTTATTATTCAGAAGATGAACCATATTGACTTGAAATTAAATTTTCCAAAGAATATGGCTGTTTTAAACATCAGAATAACATGTGACACTAAGCTTATCTTGTTTTTCTACAGTGAAGAGCTACAGAAAAGGAAATCAGAACTCCCTTACCGCTGAACCTCAGTCTGAAGATAAGAAAAAAAAAAGTGAAATGGAAAGATACTAAGGAGGAATTCAAGGATGGGCAATAAACAACCCAAAAGAAAGCGATCGACTTGTCACCTGATGCAAGGTGGGTTATTGGATTCCCGGAAATTGGAATGGACGAGATCACTTTCAGACAGCTTATTCTGCTTCGTGGAAGCGACTGCGGATCAGGAATTCCCAAAATCTGCTATATGTTGGAATGCCAAGAATGCCAATCGTGTTTTAGGACGGATGGCTACAAGAGGTTTAAGGATATGACTTTGAAACTGATGTTGAGAGATGAAATGCTGTACTCCAATGTTCGCCGACATATTAGAAAATAAATAAATAAATAAAGGGGGGGGGGGGAGGTGGGGGGGCGGCAGAGGAGGCTGGTAACAATGTTGTGCATTTGGCAGAAATTTTGGAAGGGAAATGCGAATCTGAACGAAAGACAAAAATACACAAAGCTAAATCGTAGGAATGTCCACTAATCAAAAAATGTCTGACATCAACGTTGCAAGGCATGCTTTGCAGGATAAGAGTCAAGCGTCAAACATATAATTAGAGGCTGACTGATTTACATATAATTAGAGGTTGACTGATTTACTTCTGTGCACTGGCGTCACATCCTATGAGCGTATGAAAATGCACTGAAGGTTCAGGGATACTTTAAAATGGATTTCATGCTAAATTCGGGACAAATAAGGGAAAATAATGCACTACCTGATGCAAACGAACATATTTATTCCAGTTAACCCGAAAATAAACTAATACTTTCAAATGGAAATAATATCCACATAACTACACTAAAGATGAATTTTATTTAAAGCACTGATGTGTCTTGTTGAATTTTAAATGCATTCTCTCTCTCTCTCTCTCTCTCTCTCTCTCTCTCTCTCTCAAACACGCCTAAACACAGTGAGCAAGCAACAAAGCAACGGCGCATTCTTAATGAATATGATGACCTCTATTGTCGCTAACACAATAATAATGGGAAGCAAGAAATGTCAACAGCAGCTGCTTTCTTTTATTCTCCCCATCTTATTCCCCCATTCTGCTTCTGCTCTTTCACAAAGAGCGGAAAGATCCCCAGGAACATTCTTTGCACAAAATGTGAATTTACAATCACCATCATTATCATCATTATATATTCATCATTACGCAACGTCGAGTCAGAAGAAAGAAATTTTTGTCATTGTTACGTACTGGGGGGAAAATATTCAACAAAAGTGAAAAAGGACGCGACTAAAATTGGTTATAAATAAACCAATAAATACATATATAAAAAAATAACAAACACACGAAATAAACAAGTAAGTAATTAATTAATAAATATATATAAATAAACAGATGATTCCCTGAGTGCATATGAGGGCTCCGAGATGAGCTGGCAATCGACGTTATTCCGCTGAATGGTCACTAGCGTCCCTAAGTAATACCTTTGCACATCTCCATCACTCAGAGCAGATGCCCGATTTCTTCAATGGGCACCTAATTTGAGACATTGTTCGTGCCAAGTCTATATTCGGTTATTAGCAAGAGACTTCTGTTAAACCCTGAGTGGCTTTCATTTTTATCAGTTTATTTTCGAGCAATTGTAATTTTTATAAATTTATAAAATTATTATTATAATACATATGTATATATACAGATACGTATATATAATTACACAAATATATATATATCTATATGCATACATACATACATACATACATACATACATACTACATACATACATACATACATATAATATATATATATATATATATATATATATATATATATATATATATACTGTACACACACACACACACACACACGTGTGTGCGTCTGGATATCTTGCGTGTAATAAATAAAAAACGTAGTCACAAATTTCATTCTTCCTAAGAAAAAAAAAAAAAAAAAAAGTCTCAAGAGATATGACTGGTTCTTGAAATATCCATCTTAAAAAATACTAGACAGTACATTAACTATTGAGTCAAATTGTGACGAGATAGTTGTTATGGCATTCAATTCCTCTTTACTAACCTGGAAATGCGTGAAGAAAGCCTATCAGTAAATACCATTATTATTTACTGGTTTTTTAAACAAATTGTAATTTCCCATTCACGAACAATGATGGTGGCAGCCATTTATATTTTTCATGTAAGTTTCGCAACGTTTCACTTCATAAATTTTCAAGTTCTCATAAACGGGTTTTTCACCAATAAATTTTCAAGTTCTTATAAAAGCCTTTCTTCACCAAGTCACAAAGACCACTAAGCAAATACTTAGAACAATTTCTATATCAAAACTTATATAATATACACAGCGACACAGAAACTGTTGTTATTTTCCACATAAACACTCGAGGTACTTCCAACGACACACACCAGTAATTTAACAGTTCACATCCCTTATTTCTCGACAGAAACCCAGAAGACGAAGAGGCACCGAATGCAATTATCACACCACGAATCACACAACCCACAAAAATCAAACTGGGTATTAATCCATCACTAAATCAAGAGGGCTGAAAAACTCTGATACCCCGCCCCAGGCACAACGATCAGTGGAGGCGCGTTTGTTGTTTATCGCCCAGGGCAGGCAGGGAGATAAGAAGTTCCCCCCTCCAGCATGATGGCGAGGACAAGACGCAAGATATATACCGGGTCTCTCGCCTCTCCAGTCCTGAGTTCTCGACTCCTTTTGACACTGTTCAACTCCTTGCTTGACAAGGATGCCAACGAGACTTCACGAAGGCTGCGGAGTCGAGGGAGTTTCACGAGGCCGAATAATATTCGTGTTCTTGGAGGTTCTTGTTTCCTATATTAAAGAATAATTCTAGTGGGCCCGGTTTCCAACAGAATCAAAGAACTTGCTCCACATACAGTGGCACTATTACACATAGAGGAGTCATGAGGATTCGTAATAATGCAGCTAGTAAAATGACGCAACTGGCAACCGAGCCGTGTGGCACTAGGGAACCAGCAGAGGTCGATTCTCTCCCTGGGGTACTTTCAAACAGCGTGCCATAATGAACCCTTGTGGCACCATCTCTTAACAAGCAATACTTCACAAACACACACACCGTAATGTCATCAATATTCAACGCCAAAGTTCTCCTAAAAAACGCAAAAATGGACGAAAACTTTCAGCGCCTTCTTGCAATAGTTGCATGGTGTGGAGGCGTGTGACAACTCCCTCCCCTCCCTCAACCCACATGGACCCCCAGCCTGTGAGACCAAGTAAAAGGGCCGCATTGTTTAGGAATTATTCCTTCTCACTCACTGACCGAGACAACGTCGCTTTAGTCCCTACTCCTGTGTCTTCCCGCAGACAAAAGCGAAGAAGTTAATAAAAAGTTTCAGAAGCACAATCCAGAAGCGACCCCATCCAGAATGCAAACACCAGAACAGGTGGAATACAGATGACCTTAGTAACAGCTGATGTCCTCCCAGCGAAAGTACCCGACCAAAAATAGCTACCTTTTAACTAACCAGCAAAGGGTTAGTGGCTGGTTCCTCTCCCGATTTAGGGTGGACGGGCCAACAAACTAAGGGGGAGGGGCCAACTTCTCTGCACGGACTGGGCGAAACGACAAGACTAACCTTTTTCTTCTGTTTATAAACATGATGTCCCTTGGGGATGCTAAGACATACAAACCGTGAAATTTAATGCAAAAGAAAACAGGTGTGTATTCAAATAGCGGAGGCTGGCAGGGGCGACAGAAGTTCAACATAAATATAATTCATTACTTCAATAAAAAGAGGCAGAAAGAACTGGCGAAGTAGAAAACCATTAGACAAGATTCAACCTAATACTAAATTACTATTAATATGTTATATATGATGAAGCCTCTTCATATGGAACAAGCCCACAGAGGCCACTGACTTGAAATTCTAGCTTCCAAAGAATATGGAGTTCATTCGAAAGTAGCAGCAGAAGATACTGATATAATAATGGAAAGGTAACTATAGTGCAGTTAAAACGCCACACCTTTATTATAAATTTATTCTATTAAAATTGTATTCACCATCACCAATACCCTTCCACTTCAAGGAAACAAAGTCCCAAGGTCTACTTTTCAAAAATAACCATTTAAATCACCTTTCCCCCTACTTAGGGAAAGAATTTTAATGACGCCCACCCCTAATATTTCAGGAATTTCCCCTCAATCCACACACAGTCTAGGGATTGAACTTCTGTGTATTCAAGTTTTAGCTAAAGTTCAGTTCGGGAATAAGTGAGAATAAAAGGCCAAGCGATCGTATGCATCTATGTAATGCACCATGACATGTCTCACTCACGATTTCGAATGAATACATAATATACACAAACAAAATGGACGAAATTCATGAACACATCTATAACTAAACAGAAATCAAAGGACGACATAAACCCAACTTTCAGTGGAGTTTTTTTTTTATAGATATATAACTTGAGAAAACGTTGGTTTGAAATGATGGACAATGATCATAAACACACAAATGCATTCAACTACATAGATGCACACAATACATTATATATATATATATATATATATATATATATATATATATATATACATACATATACATATATATATATATATATATATATACACACACACAAATAACAGATATAATATGAAAGCTTATATCTAATTGCTTATTACATACTTATCTAGTGTATTATGCGATACAGTTTCCTTTCCCACTTTACACAGATTTCTTCGAAGGAAATTAATTTAATAAGAATTTATTCGCATTCATGAATAAAATGTTTTGTGCTCTCGACCGTAGATAAGATTACAATTTCAATCAAAAGTATCAAAATACTTAACAGTTAAACGAACCATAGTTTTAAGCGATAAACCTTTCGATCAACCATTCACCCACAAACACTCGACTGAAAAATACTGTTTGTTTGATAAACCAAGATACAAAAACCCGTCAAGGTTTGAACATTTATTTTCTATCAGTCAACAACCTCACACATTTTATAAACTCAAACGACAACCTTTGCGTTTGAAATGAAACTGAGGAACACGCAATGAGAGAAAGAGTTACAAGGATTAGAATGTCTCAAAGACTTGTTAGTCCATCCGAGAAGACAATTGTGTCCTCACTTATCTGCAGGAGCAGGTTTTACTGTTCATTCACAGTGTCCTAATGATTTTGTCTAGCTTTTTTTTAAACTCTTCCACACTAAAAGAGAGAGAGAGAGAGAGAGAGAGAGAGAGAGAGAGAGAGAGAGAGCAACCCAACTTCCTATATCAATCCTCTCGACAGTAGTTCCTTCAGCCCACCTCCCCACACACGGCGTCTCGTGGATCCTTGAGAGTCAACGGCGACCTTGACCCAACCCAATCCGGTTCTATGGCGCTGAGCTACGAAGAAAAGGCATCATTTCACACACAGAGAGAGAGAGAGAGAGAGAGAGAGAGAGAGAGAACAGTTCCTTTTGATACATAAGTAGATTATATAGAATTTAGGCCAAAGTTAAGAGCTGAGATCTATAAGGTCATTCAGCGCTGAAACGGAAATTGAGAGTAAAAAAGGTTTGACAGGTGTAACTTCGGAGTTGCTCAATGGAACAACTGTCAGGAGAGAGTGGATATCAAGATGGAAGAATTAGAAAACGAACGGCGATACAATAAAAGGAATGAAAGGGGTTGCAGCTACGGGCCGAAGGGACGCCGCAAAGGACCCTTAGGTAATGCCTACAGTGCGCCACGTGAGGTGCACTGCCGGCACTATCCCCCTCCGGGGATTTGATCTCGGGGAAGAAACTTATCTCCCGACGGAGAGATTAAGCGAAGGATGCTGACAAGACGAGCAGAATCCAAAGCGTCGGGGACGAGATAAACCCTTGCTTTAGTAGTAGTAGCTGTTAAGTTCCCCAGAGGATGTGAGAGGAGAGAGGATGAGAGATGAGAGAGAAGAGAGAGAGAGAGAGAGAGAGAGATTTCTGATTACCAAACTCCGTGAACTAGGAGAGATAAATTCTTTCTAACAGTTTACAAAACTCCGTGGACCGCGAGAGAGAGAGAGAGAGAGAGAGGAATGAGAGAAGAGAAGAGAGACGAGAGAGAGAGAGATGAGGAAGAAAACTTTTCAACTTTTTCATGAAACGACTGTATCATTACAGAGCTTGGAGATTTATAAACATACTTTTAAAAAACTACGTACGAGGTGAAAACCATTAGTAAATCGAAAGAACACGAACAGGAAAGGACAAGAAAAGAATGAATATATGTTTAGAAAAATCAACAGAAACATGACAAAATGTTACATGAATACTATAAGAGCACAGATGTACCATTTACACTGCAAAACCAGGGCGCGGATAAAAGAAAAAATAAAAATGAATAGCCGCCAAAAATTTGAAAAAAAAAAAAAAAAAAAATCAAAACCTTGACCTAGGCCACTAGTTAACACCCGGCTCAAAATATAACGAACACAGTGACATAAAATATCCTTTGAAAGATCAGGAAAGGGGAATCACACACCATTAATCCCCTTCGACAGTGATGTGACACCAAAAGGCATCAACTGACAACCAGCGATTTTCTAATCCCCTACAGTCCGGATTACACGACGGGGAAATGGCACTGAAACCCATCATCGTCTGACGGCAACACAAATACCCACAGACCCAACTGGTGGTAATTTTGGCACAGAGATAAATCAGGATAAAAAAGCTAAAAAAAAAACTACAGTTTTCATGACTTACACGAGACCACTGCGCGATCACTTTGATGGAAAAACTACCACTGTACGATACAGTCTCGGACAATTGTCATTATTCAGGATTTGCGAATATAGACTGAGGCATACGATGACATCTGCTTGCAATAACTGATCATAAATTATCCAGACGATTATTCAGACTGATGACAACCAATTAACCTGGGTATAAACCGCAATTTATCATTATAAAAGACTAAAGTATAGACGTTTGCATGTAAGTCAAAGATCTAAACAAGTGTACTGGAAGTTTAAGAGAGAGAGAGAGAGAGAGAGAGAGAGAGAGAGAGAGAGAGAGAGAGAGAGAGGTGGGGGAAACAATACGTCACGGCCAACTTAGATGTCTCCAGACATTTCACCATACCGACCGCAAGACA
The DNA here is from genome assembly GCF_015104395.2 of Macrobrachium nipponense. Lineage (NCBI taxonomy): Eukaryota > Metazoa > Arthropoda > Malacostraca > Decapoda > Palaemonidae > Macrobrachium > Macrobrachium nipponense. The sequence goes on from NC_087206.1 coordinate 84,434,369, forward strand.
AACACCACCTTCCACAGAGCTTAAATGCTCTTTTCTTGGTAATCAAGTCGTTTAGGCCTAAGGCACTTTTATTCTACCACGGAGATCACACACATTCATACATACATACACTCACACAACACACACACACACACACACACACACATATATATATATATATATATAATATATATATTATATATTATTATATTATATAATAGTATGATATTATTATATATATACTATATATTATATAATATCTATATATATATTATATATATTACTGTGCGTATATATCACAGACTCATACATAAAAATCTGTATGTGTCTTTCTCCCATCACATACATGAAATACATTGCAAGCAAAATAGTTAATAAATACAGACTTGACAACAAAAAAATACAGGCACAAAAACGTAACCATTACAGATGCCACCTTCTGGACAAGAGCCCAGAATAG
>NC_087206.1:84439807-84457307 GCF_015104395.2 Macrobrachium nipponense
AGAAAGCGAAAACGGTTTTCCCAATAAAACCCAAATAAAGCATTTGAGAATAAAATTGAAAACATTTCTTCGCCTTTAACCGAAAGAAAAATATTCAAGCCCTTAATATTCCATAAATTCGTCAATAAAAAACTAAAATAATACTTACTTAATTCCAAATCCACTTATGGAATGGAGGACGTATTTTCTTATTCAAAGAGGGGAGTTAAAATTAAGCAACGTAAAAATAAAATGTACTACGACAGACAATAAAGCAATTCAATGTAGTTTATGTCAATTCAGTCTTATTGCAAAATTTGTTACAAGGAAAAGCAACGATCTCAAGCGGTCCAGACAAAGACAAGTCGGTCTGCCCCACTTTCTGTCTTCCTTCCTTCCTTTTATCCTTAACCTTGTACCACTCCCACTTCAAGTTTATTCTCTACAAGACACTGGCAACAATAGTTTTCCATCGAGATAGTGCAGTTTGTCGAGTGCCAAGGGGACTTTTGAAATTCAACTTAACCAACCTGATTTAGATGACATACATATTTCATCTGTCAATCACCAATAAACCACGAATGCATTACACAACTTGAAAAAGGCACCATCTATCGCCTTGGTTGCTCAAAAACATCCTGCACGCAAGCTCACACGAACACCCCCCCTACACATATACACCCACACCACACACACACACACACACACACACACACACACATATATATATATATATATAAATATACAATATACATATATATATATATAATGTATGTATGTATATATGTATGTATACGCGCGTATGAATAAGAATATTTGGGTACATGTATACAATTAAACACAAAATAATACTTTTATTCCTCATTAACTCTCACCTGTTTATAATAGATATTTATGTGTATAAACACACACACACACACACACACACACACACACACACACATATATATATATATATATATATATATATATATATATATATATATATATATATATAAACGAACCAAACCTTTAACCACTTCACACAACCGGGTTTGCATCACCGCCTTCTCAGTTTCAGTATTGTCATTCATTATTGTCCCTGCCCCACATTTCGACATAGCAGTGACCTTCCCTCCTTCACCCTACTTGCCGAACTGAAGCCTTCTCCCTGCCCCACATCCCCCCACCCCCCACCAACCGAGAGGAAAGAACTTCTCCCATGAAGAAAACTTCTCCTACCAAGAGAACTTCTCCTTCGCCTCTTTGCCTGTCTCCCTGAGAAAGTTTACAGCCATCCGGGAAGAGAGAGAGAGAGAGAGAGAGAGAGAGAGAGAGAGAGAGAGAGAGAGAGAGAGGGAGAGAGAGAATTATGAATGGATCCTGCAAGGGTACACAGAGAAACGCGAGACGAATTAAATACGATGACCTGTGAAAATATACACTCAAATCAATGTCAAACCAATGCACACGTGTACACTAGCGCTGTTTCAGACATGCATGCATGCATGCACTTGATATATTATACATATACTATATATACATACATACTTACAAATATACATGCATGAACTCATATATGTGTGTGTGCGTGTATATACGTGTATGAATGTGTATATATATATATATATATATATAATATATATATATATATATATATATATATATATATATTATACATATATAATATATACACACACATAAAGAAATCGTATGCACACACTTTACTTACGCAACGCACACTGATATATAACACTCGAGAGAGAGAGAGAGAGAGAGAGAGAGAGAGACTATCTTATCCCACAAGGGCTGCTCTCAAGGCGTGAGCAAAAAGCCCCAAAGCAAAGTGAGAGAGACAGACAGACAGAAAGACAGAGAGAATCGAGTGGGAAAGACGAGGCCAGACTTCAAGTGCTTCTTCGACCATTTAACACATTGATGCAGCTCTTGAGCAAAGCCCCCCCCCCTCCTCCACCCCCCAAATCGGACAGCTGGTGCTTCTGGCGTCAAGTTTTACGAAGATGATGGACCAAGGGCCTCCTCCGGTGTCCTTCGCTCCTGAATTTCACATCGTTCGCTTCTCTTATTAAATTCCCCAATATCCCAGGCTCCATCACTTCTCTATTCTTTTTGGAACTTCAATGCATTACTACCCATATACTGTTTCCCCGCCATTTTATTACATTTTTACCAATTTAACTACTTGTTAACCTATTCAATCTGATTCATCTTTTTCTATTTTAATAAGTGAAATCCCTTCTTTCTGTATTTCCCTTTACTTCCTCCTACTTAGTAATGAACACCATATGCTTTGGAAGATTGAATTTCAAGCCCTTGTGGTAGGCTTCTTCCATATGAATAGGTTCACGTTCTGAATAATAATAATAATAATAATAATAATAATAATAATAATAATAATAATAATAATAATAGTAATAATAATACCTAGGTGAGGTGAGGAGGGGTGGTATAAACTACTGACCTAACCTCAACAGGCAAACTTCATTTTTCAGTAAGTTAAACATGATTTCTAAATGGAACATTTGGTTTTGTTCCGTAAAGTCCTGCACTAGATCTTTGTTGAACTACATCATTTATTTATAAAATTTTACATTATCTGCTCAAGATTTTTAAAAAATAAGCAGCCATCAACATCACTAGGCTTCCACTCATACGTAAAAAAAAAGATACATATATATACAGTAAGTGAACTAAACGCTGAAATAAAATCCATAAGGAAACGAGATTTATTTGAATACCTATAACGCAATAGAACATTACAACATAAAATCTTATATAAAAGGAAAACAGATAAAACATGACTGCTGCTCGAGGCTACGGCCATAGCAAGCAGAAACCTTGCAATCAAATACAGAAGACAGACTGGCGGTGCAAGCATGCTTCCTCCTCTCTCAGCACAGCTTGCCTGTCGGTCTGCTTGACGAGAGAAGATTGAGGAGAGAGAGAGAGACCAATGAGAAGAACCACGCACGAAGACCGAACGAGAGAGAGAGAGAGGATAAGATCATTCATATTTATAAATATGTATGATTACTAGGGTTCAATATATTCACAAAATATCTAGACGCCATGCTTACTTGAAGCAAGCCAGAGAGAGAGAGAGCTGGAGCCCCATTTCATCACGTGCCAAAACACAATCGAAATGAGAGACGGAGAAATCCTATGAACAACCGCGAGGCAGATGTCCGGTAATCACTTATCGGCTGGTGATTTATGCGTACTTATCCTGAAGGCAAATTACTGAATGGCAATTTGAGAATATCACAGGCCCCCCCCCACCCACACCCACACACACAAATAAAGAAAGAGCAAGATTTACTCCTGACAATCATCTTGATTGATGATTTACGTTCATTGACCACCAAGGCCAAACAGAACACTTATGCCGACGATTGCATTTCGACTGATGATTCACGCGTATTCGCCTCAAGCTAAATAGAATGGATACCTCATGAACCCTTCCACAAACAGGCTCTTTTTCAAGTCCCCCTACGGAGGCAAAGTATCTGAGTATGGGAAGGTGTCATTTAACGACCCTCGGGCGCCGAGTGGCACCAGGAATCCGAGCGAAGTGGAGGAACACGAGATGTAGGAACCTCCCAGAAATAATCACAAAGCAGATGTGATTATCATTATAACTGGGCCCTTCATTCGACCAGATTCGAGAATGGGCTTGTTTGAGGAAGTGTTTTGGTAGAGCTTTATGAGGAAGTTCTGAGAAGTGGAGATATTAAGAATTAAAACTGGAAAGCGGTTATATATAAAAGAGAGAGAGACAGAGAAAGAGAGAAAAAAGGGCGCAAATTAACACGGGAATTTCTCGGTTTAGCCTTTCATGTAATTAGGAGCTGTGTGCTTCAGTGAATCCCTTTGTGACGGGAAAACTTAAAACAGTTTAACTCATTTATGAAAATGAATTTGCGGTAACGCGTCGGAGAGAGAGAGAGAGAGAGAGAGAGAGAGAGAGAGAGAGAGAGAGAGAGTAAATATAGCCCAGTATTAACAAGAGCTGACTATCCAAAGTGTCATAAGATCTCCCCTTACATAAAATAAGCTGGCACTGTATAGGTCCGCGTGAAATGTATAATTAGAACTAAGTGCTAATAACATGCAACGCGATAATCTATTAAGGCAAAAGTGTATTCCCGCCGAATAATCAGATACTCACGAGTGACACCAGATGAAATTTACGACCAGGGGACCTCTCTCTCGCCATAAGGAACTGCTTTCGAGTAAAGCGACCTTTGAAATGGCCAAGCTATGAATAATATCAAGAGAGAAGCAGAGCCCAATATCCTTGGCAGTATTCAACATCAAAATCCAAGTGATTGCAGATTTCAGTAAACAAATAACTTATTCCATTTGGTATGCATAATTTCACATAGATTATATGCAGTATATATATATATATATATATATATATATATATATATATATATATATATACACATAATATATATATACATATATATGTGTGTGTGTTATGTGTGTGTGTAAAAGAAGCACACACAGACAGTACGCATGACTTAATATTTTAGTACTGTATTTATGTACATTTTTTTTCCATAAGTCTAACCTTAATTCAGTACCGCATCTAAAAACATCAAGCATTGGAAAATGCTTTTTCCTCCATAACCAGTGCTTTCCCAACGACTGACCTGATAAACTGATTGGGTCAGGTCACTACTAGACTGGGTGACCACCAATGAAAGAATAAAAAGGTGATTAGGAAACTGCATCTGACTTTAACGGTACCGTTATATGAGCACTGGTTCACAATAAGATAAAATACACTAAAAAAACCAGTTACTGAATGTACCATAAAATGGCCTTAAGAGGGACACACACAACACACATATATGTATATTATATATATATATATATATATATATATATATAATATATATATATATATATACATATATATATTTAATGTAGGTGGGACGACGTAACAGAAATGTCAATTTCACTAAAAATATTTGCCTGAATGCAAGAGGCTGATTTTTCAACCAAGAAAATACCGAGAGTGCGAGAGAATCTGTGAAAATTGAGAGATTCATCAAGTCTTTCATATTTATCCATTATAAATTAATTAATAATTCCCTTGAGTAGCAAGCTCTTCCTCAAATGACAGATAACGTGATTCTCAAACCAGTATCGAAGTTAATCGAATAGTATTTACTACTAATATCCTAACAGCTGATCTCTGCTTTCTGTATATTCTACTACTTTTTGTTACTTCTTTCAAAAGAGCACCATCATGTTCTTAAGAAGCTTGAATTTCAATTCATTGGCGCCTATTGTGGGCTTGTTTCATATGAAGAGGGTTCGCCTGAATAATAATAATAATAATAATAAAATAATAATAATAATAATCACAGCAGTAATAATACCACAGAATAATACAAAACATTTCAGCTATTCAGAACAACATAAAAGAAAAAAGTTAGTTTCATCATAACATGGCAACCGTAGAGATGCCTTCAGTGATGAACATCCAAATAAAATAAATAATGGATTAAAACCAGAAAAACAAAACAACCAAACAAAAACTACTTTCACCACAACACACTGAGTGCCTTTGGCTCCAACAAACACTCAGACACGCCAGATTGTTTACGACCAGGACCCGGTCCAAAATACAAAGCCCGAGAGTCATATCTTTACATAAGCAGAAGTTAGAATGTCCTCCTCATCTGAACATTGAAAAAAGAAAAAAGAAAATGCAGCTGGAGCTTTCGCAGCCGAGAATATCAAGAGGTGGCAACGCTAACTTCACCAACATGAGGGAGAAAAGAGATGTTATCTTCGGAAAAATCATCTGGCGATCGATGGCAACACACATGGCTTTAAATTTTAAACTCAAAATCTCAAACGGTGAGGTTGACCGGGGTCACAACAAGGAAAGAAAGTTGAAGATTTGAAAAAAAAGAAAGTATGTATATATATATATATATATATATATATATATATATATATATACATATATATAATATATATAGAAAAAAATGCGTATCGTGCCTATAAAAAAAACCAAAAAGTCAGCTCTCTCTCTCTCTCTCTCTCGCCCCTCTGCCCTCCCTCCCTCTCCCTCTGTCATCCCGTTGCCTTAAAAAAAAAGTCCAGCTTCTCTCCCTTCCCCTCTCGTCTCTCTCTCCTCTCTCTCTCTCTCTCTCTCTCTCTCTAAGTAAGTAATCCAACATCACTATCACTTTGGTGACGACGAGTTTCTCGTGTGATGCTAAGCAACGCAACGCATGCGCAGCATCATTCGAATTTGAGCAACGAATTCTATTATATATATATATATATTATATATATATATATAGAATACGTGAGTATATATATATATATATATTATATATATATATATATATATATATATATAATAGAATTCGTTGCTCAAATTCGAATGATGCTGCGCATGCGTTGCGTTGCTTAGCATCACACGAGAAACTCGTCGTCACCAAAGTGATAGTGATGTTGGATTACGTTGCTTGAGAGAAGGAGAGAATGAGAGAGAGAGAGAAGGAGAGGAGAAGAGAGAATGAGGACGGAAGATGAGAGAAGCTGACCCTTTTTTTTTCTATACGGATTAAACGATAGACGGCAAATTTAATTTATACACATTCACTGAAAATAACAGTATACTGAATTTAACCCGACAATTTTACCAATTTTCAATGTATTCTCTGAAATAATTCAACTATTTCTATCGTTATTATAAGTGACTATATATTACTTTATACATGAAAAAAAAAACTAGTAGGCTGAATATAAACCAAAAAGTTTACCAGTTTTGAATATATTTTCCTACATAAATTTAACTATATATACACTTTTCTTGGAAAAAAAGTGGTCTGAATATAAACCAAAAATTTTACCAGTTTTGAATATATTTTCCTATAAAAATCAACTATATATACACTTTTCTGGACAAAAAAAAATGGTTTGAATATAAACCAAATATTTTACCAATTTTAAATATATTTTTCTATATAAATCAACTACCTCTAAAACTAAATCTCGGCTTCTGGACATCAAAACACCAATGATGGATATACCTTGATATCAGATGAGAATGATAAACGAAAGTTGAGCGTCCATCAAGTCGCAAAACAAATAAACAAATGATTCTTGTCTGCGAAATGAGGAATAAACACAAACATCCATTTGTATAATAACTAGCAAAGTGAAAATAAACCTCTTTGGGATTCAATTTCACTACTCATTTGCATTTCTGCTGTGGGCAAGTCTTCCATGGAATGAGGAAATGTTTCGCTCTGCACTTTACCAACAATATTTGTTAGATTCAATCCATGTTCGTCATTTCTTAAATTGTAATTTACAAAAAGAATGCGAATAAGAAACGGTAAAAATTTATCAAAAACGTACTAAAAATATAATATTAGCAATGGGATCTCAAAAACTGTAACGCTCAAATTGGATTACCTTGAAAAGTCACAACTCCAAAAATATGAAGGCAAAAAATCAACAACAACGATAACAATTGTTATCTTTGATTTCTAAACTGGATTACTTTAAAAATTCACAACGCCAAATAATAAACACCAAAAAACAACACTAATTATTATTATAATTATTACTAATTATAATTATTATTATTAACATCTAAACTGGATTACCCTACAAGGCCACAACACTAAAAACATATAGCAAAAAAAAAAAGAAAAAAAATCCGACACTAATTACTATTATTAATATTCATAACCTACAACCTAGCGTTGAAGCAACCAGCCACAACCTCCTCCTTCGTATAAACAACCCCTGCTTCTCAAAACTCTCGTCTTTCTTCCTGTGGCTCCTTTGCAGGATCATTACTCACGCCCCACCATTAAAAGGGTATCCTTGTGTCTGAGGCTGGCTGGGATGTCTTCCTCTTTTACACTGGAAGAGTTAACTTATAAAAGCAGGGTTCCCCAAGGAGGTTACTTTGGGATTAGCTTACAGACGTGGGGTTCCCCAAAGAGGTCACCTATGGGTTACCTTATAGATACGGGATTCCCAAGGGAGGTTACCTAGGGGAGTTAGCTTATAGATACGAGGTTCCCAAGGGAGGTTACCTAGGAAGTTACCTTATAGATACGGGGTTCCCAAGGGAGGTTAAATAGGTGTCAGCTTATATATACGGGGTTCCCAAGGGAGGTTACCTAGGAATTAGCTTATATATACGGAGTTCCCGGAAGGGGAGGTTACCTAGGAATTAGCTTATATACGGGGTTCCCAAGGGGAGGTTACCTAGAATTAGCTTATTCCCAAGGGAGGTTACCTAGGAATTAGCTTATAGACGCGGCGTTCCCCAAGAAGGTTACCTAGGGATTAGCTTACCTAAGGGCCAAAGGGCTCGGTGGGTTGAATTTGGGTTTGTGTTGTGTTGTGCTCACGTGCAATAGGATATGACGGATTCTTAAAGCGAGAGATTTGCCACAATGGGAAAACGATAGTCATGAAGGATTCGCCGCAACGAAAACATGTGGTGGGATTTAAAGGATGCGAAATGTGATAAGTATTCGCATAAATTAACGCTGAACTTAACTGAATGAACGAGGGAGGACATTTACAAAAATACTTTTCACCTACTTATTGATTATGATTCACTTTCGGCGCGCACACACACACACACACACACACATATATATATATATATATATATATATATATATATATATATAAAAAGAAAGAAAGAAAGAAAGATAGATATAGAGAGAGAGAGAGAGAGAGAGAGAGAGAGAGAGAGAGAGAGAGAGAGAGAGAGAACAGGCACCAAAATATCAAAAGATAGCAGAACCACTGATTTTGAGAACAATGACGATACAGAATTATAAAATGCACTTATATATATACATATATATATATATATATATATATATATATAATCATATATATTACACATGCATAGTATGTTTATTTGTAATTGCTGGGTTAACACCAATAATCATATTAAATAAATATATCACTAAAAATAAGACAACTCAACACTACGAAGAAAAATAATACCGGGGTGGTAATTAACTCCCAAGAAAGGAAGAAAAAAAAGCAAAGAAACTAAATGCGGGAATTGGGACGGGTTGGGGGGGGGGGTTAGGGCGCCCAGTGGGAGATATATTTAGGGTGACAAGAGTCTGTTTGTCCGATAAAGTGTTGTTCACAGGGGGTAGTGAATGGATGGTCCTGTTGTCCAAATCTCCCTGCCAATCCCACTCCAACAACCTCCTCCCCCTCCTCCTCCTCCTCCACCACCCATCCCACTCCAACAATCGTCGCCTGCCCCTCCACTATCAGCCCATCACAAACCCAGCGCATTACACACTTTAAACAACCAAAGGGCCGCCTCTGCATCGTACTCTATTTCACAACCAGACAAATATAAATAGAATGATAAAGAACAGGAATTAAGAAGGAATAAGGCATAAGAATAAGTAAGAATAGAAAAAATAAGAACAAGACAGATTAAGAAATAAGAATTAAAAATTAAAAACATGAAGTATGAAAGAATGTTGAATAAAAAAAGGAGAAATAATATGTAATAACACATGAGAATACAAAAGAATAAGCAATAAAATATAAGAATAAGTAAGAATAAGAAATAAAAATAAATAAGAAAGAATGAGTCATAAAGCATAAGAATACGAAAGAATAGGAAATGAAAACATAAAATTAAGTAAGAATAGGAAATAAAAACTAAGAATATTCTAAGGTCAAATAGCGCGTTGTTTCGCCAACGGAAACTAAAATAGATACGCTATACTTTGTTAGAATTTTTTTTTCTGTACTGTTTAACAAGAACATTACTTATTTTTTACATTTTCATTCCAATAAACAAACCGTAAATATCCTATCTTAAAATTCCTGTATCTTTAACTCAAAGAGAAATAATTTTTCAGACCTTTTTGGGCTCTAACATAGACCTTTCCTACACCCTCAACCCCAAACAACAACAACAAAATAGTTGTAGGCTGACTCCCCGACTAAGCGAAAAGTTGAGAAGCTGCTTGCAGCGTACCTTGACCGCATCATTAATTAAAAAGGCGTTTATTACCACATCCGCCTCCACTTAACAAATGAGGAAGCCCAGGATTAGTTGAGGATGCGATCCATTTCATCTGAACAGAAAATAGGAGTGATGCCTGCCTTCGTTCCTTCATCCTTCAAGCGTCGAGGTTATAATCAATTTTAATCAAGTGGATATTGAGTCTGCTTTTACATTTACATTTTGTCATTTCAAGTCGTCTGTGCAGGATGCGAGGTTTGTGTATCTTACGACTATTACAATTACATTACCATCTATTTATTAATTTGTCCATTCATTTCTTCTTTTTAATGAATGAGATCTCTTCTTTCTGCATTTCCTACCACACTTTGCCTTCTCTTACTTCCTAATGAGTGCCATTTTCTTTGGAAGCTTGAATTTCAAGTCAATGGCCCCTTTGATGGGCTTGTTCCGTTCATCTTCAGATTATAATAATAATAATTATTATTATTATAATTATTGCTGATGTGGTGAATGACAAGTATCATTTATATCTGGATGTTGCTGTTGCGCAACTTGGAAATTAGGATAGTAATGTAAATATTTTACTCTTCAAAACATATATATATATATATATATATATATATATATATATATATATATATATATATATATATATATATATATATATATATATATATATATATATATATATATATATTCTAACACACACACATGAACACCAATATATGCATGTATTTAAGTGGGATAGACAGATATTGTTAATATCTGATCTGTCTAGAATGAATATATATATATATATATATTGATATATTTATATATTACTATATATATATAAATAATATATCACACACACATGAACACCTATATGCATTTGTATTTTAAGTGGATAGACAGATATGTAATATCTGTCTATATTATATATATATATTAATATATATATATATATATATATATATATTATATATATATATTATACTATATATATTATATATACACACACACACACATGAACACCTATATATGCATGTATTTAAGTGGATAGACAGATATGTACAGACAAATATATAATATATAGATGCGTGTGAAGTCTGATTCCAATTAGAATTCGAGGCAATGTTGCTGAAACTTTGTAATTCCCTAAATGCAAAAAGATTTGCTTGGCTATTTGATAACCAGACATTTTCTAATGTAGACGAAATACAGTTTATTGCTTTACAGTTTATATGTAAAGGTAAAGAGAGGCTCTTAATGAGAAACAACAGATTAACGCCGGTGTTGAGACAATTATTCGTTGGAATCTGTTAGAATCTTAACAGAGTAACAAATGCTGTGCCTGACTCCTTCACAGACAGCACTGAAATCTAAATCATAACAAAGACGTGCAATTAGCCTGTGCTGATAAAGCTTACATTGTGTAACATATTCCAAGAGCTTCTTGTTCTTCTAATTTGACGAGAAAACTAAACCGGTTTTCATGCTGGGTGTGGCCTATGACACGCTTTCAGTTTCATAGGAAAATCTACGAGATTTAGAAATTTCTACATGTGAGCACCTTCGCCATTCATAAATGCATTTATGCATTTACAAGAGGGATAATAATGAGGGCATTACATTGGTCAAAGCGATTACGAACGTCATTTCGAAGAGGAACATGTCACCTTAACACAATGTAACTCTTTTGGTTATCTACAAGTTCAAGAAATGTTGAAAATATAAAAATGGAGTGTGCGACATAGCTTTAAGCAACCTACCAACTACAGAAAGACCTCTTTTGCAATAAATATATTACATACACATACACACGCATGCATATATATATATATATATATATATATATATAATATATATATATATATATTTTTTTTTTTTTTTTTTTTTTTTACTAATACATACATGATATGTGTGTGTGAGCGGCGTGTGTGAACACCCACGGTTGGCAAAATGCCTAGGGGTCAGAGGGTCATGATTCACCCCTCTAAGCTTAAGCAATCTTTTTGTGATATGTAAGCTTACAATTCTATAATTCAATAGCTTTAGTTTGGAAAATAATTTACTCCTGCCTCTCAAGTGGACCTCTCTCTCTCTCTCTCTCTCTCTCTCTCTCTCTCTCTCTCTCTCTCTCTCTCTGTCATATTATATCTGCATATATATATATTATATATATATATATATATATATATATATATATATATATATGTGTGTGTGTGTGTGTGTGTGTGTATGACAACATTTATATCCCTTGAGTTATCATCCAGACGAATGAATGTTTCCTATATACCGTAAACCCCAAACTGTGCATACGTTGGGTATAATCACGTGCATCCATGATTTGTATAAGTGTGTATATTACTGTTCATAAACAACCTCATGTATATGTGAAAATAAAGGAAATTAAAAGAAAGCCATTAGTTAGCTATATCATAAAACTATCACTCACGATTTGAATAACGTTTATAATTTGAAATCATTTACATATCTGCTTTGTTAATTACATAAATGTGTTTCTTTCTTCCATCTTGAAATTATTAACGAAAGACTACGATTCTCCATCTACCTTTTCTTATTTAAATCTTCGTAATATGTATACATTCTCTCTCTCTCTCTCTCTCTCTCTCTCTCTCTCTCCTCTCTCTCCTCTCTCTCTCTCGCCATCTTCTCTACTCTCTCTCTCTCTCTCTCTCTTGTGGGGCCAGGTGACCTACTGATTGCTTTCAAGACGAGCACAGGATCGAGCCACCTTATAGAGAAGCCGAATGCAAAGATGTTATCAAAATGCGAGCCATGTTTGGCTCATGCACAGGTAACTTCAACCCCAAATCTCAGGTCAAGAAGATAAAGCGAGAACAGACCACCCCGAGTGAGATACCCTCGACCCCTAGTCTCTCTCTCTCTCTCTCTCTCTCTCTCTCTCTCTCTCTCTCTCTCTCTCTCTCTCCTTGAAGAACTCGTGTTCGATTCTCGGACCGGACGAGAGGAGACGATTGGCGCATTATATATGAATTTTGTGTGCCTCCGTTGACCTAAGACGTCCGTCCATTAGGTAACTAGTTGTTAGGGGTCTATTGTGGAATGCAGATATGGCGGAAGAAGAGAGGGAAAACTAAACCTGAGAGGTCAACACTGGCAAAAGTTTACCACCATAACGGGAGGACCTCGTCGAGATAATCCTTGATTACACCGGGGTGAAACCATTTATAAGATTCTCTCTCTCTCTCTCTCTCTCTCTCTCTCTCTCTCTCTCTCTCCCCCACGAGCAAAATACGTGAACAAGCAAGATAAAAGAACATAATTTTTCATCAGAGAGAGAGAGAGAGAGAGAGAGAGAGAGAGAGAGGTGGTTGAAGCTTTAGAACAAGGTAGGTTTTATGGTCTACGTAAATATATATCAGTGCTTGAGAGAGAGAGAGAGAGAGAGAGAGAGAGAGAGAGAGAGAGAGAGAGAGAGAGAGATCGGCACTGGAAGTTGAAGGAATGACTTCTAGTTCTGAATGAAATATTCTACTGCAGACGACACAACCATACCAAAGGCGCCAACACAGAGCGGCGACAGAAATTTGGCGCTGAACTTCTCTAGATAAACTAGAGGCTACTAGAGGGGAGCAGATACCCCCTAACCAACCCCCTACTGCGGGTGGGTGGGAATGGAAGAAGGGGTAAGGGTGGTGACATCCACTTCTCACTTATCCGAGCGAGAATGGCATTCTAAAAATGTTGGTCAGTCGGCAATGTTCTTGGGCATTTTAAAACTCATCTATATAATTCCAGGAGATTTATTTATTTATTTATGACTTCTATTTATCTGCGTTATAGTTTTCTCAACAGAGTAAGAGGGTGTCATGCGCGTTATTCCACGTAGAAAACACAATTGGACAATACAATCTAATACATTGTTGCATCTTCATGGCTGAAATACAGCGAGCTGACTTAATAATTATTCATAAAAACAGTTATCATAATATATATATAAAATCACTACAGTATTATCTTATTTAAAATGCTAACTCATTTAAAATATAAAAAAAAACCATTGACACGAAAAGGACCTACCCAGGCGGGAGTTAAAAGGAAACTGTTGAAACAAGGAGAGAAAAAGAAAAAAAATAATTATACACACACACACACACACACACACACACACACACACACACACACACACACAACACATATATATATATATATATATATATATATATAATATACCACATATACACATATTAGAGCAGCACAAACCGGCCCAAATACATATCTCTGCCACATCAAACTTTCGACAGAAAGCAGATCTCACAGAACACAAGGAATCTCCTGTGAGCATCCAAATGCCCTGAAATTGCAAATTAGCAAGAGCTCGTCCGGACGAGACCCGTGATTCAACCAATGCCCGAAAGATAGCCGCGTCAGGATTTTCTAATCTGGCATAAGAAGAAGAAGAAGAAGAAGAAGTAAACCCTCAATTTAAGGTCTGACTGCAGGAGCCATCATGATCACAGCCTGTGCCAATCAAATCGCATTTTAGGAGTGCCGTGGCGTGAAGTCCCTGAATTAAAAAAGGTCCTTCTGCGTATATTCCCGTTAGGGAACCCCTGACCTGAGGGCTTGTTGACATGCTCGAGGCCCTAGATTATACGTAACAGGTATATAATAATAATAATAATAATAATAATAATAATAATAATAATAATAAGAAGAAGAAGAAGAAGAAGAAGAAGAAGAAGAAGGAAGAAGAAGAAGAAGGTTAAATTTATTAATAACAGTTTACTGAGGCTTTTGCTTAACAAAATGAACAGAAAACAAAATCAATTTTCAAATAAATTTCGCATAAATAAAGTCGCTTATATGTTTGCCATACCTTAATAAGGAGAGAGAGAGAGAGAGAGAGAGAGAGAGAGAGCCAACAAACTTGCACGTTCAAACATTCACAATTTCGCGCTATAAATACACAAGGACATAATAAAAGGAGTAAACCAGTGAAGAGAAGAGAAATTCCCGCAAAGCACGTTAAATGAATTCTACTATCTCAAAAGGAGAATCCTCCCCCTTTACACTTTTCTTCTCATACCCCGCCCCCCACTCTCTCTCTCTCTCTCTCTCTCTCTCTCTCTCTCTCTATCTCAGCCTTCGTGAAAACACCACTTAAAAGTTTACGACGAACTAGATGAGTCTTGAGCGGAAATTCTCTGCCAGAGGTTTCTCCCGATCCCAGAAAAGGCAAATTATTATTGGTCCAAGACAAGCCGTATCGAGTAATTCACAACAAGGGAGCGACTCAGGGCCCCAGATCGTAATTTAAACACTTGGAGAAACCAGATTGAGCTAAAAATGAAAGTGGATTTGGAAAAGTGGGGTATTCGGCGTTGTGTGTGTGTGTGTGTTTTTGTGTGTGTTCCCGGGTAAATTGTATGTGTGTATATATATATATATATATATATATAATATATATATATATATATATATTATATATTAATAACACACACACACACCCACACACAAGAAACGGGTCATTGCACACAGTCCACCATCAACTGCAGAGGTCATTTCCTTCAGAGCTGCTGCCATTCAACAAACCCATCTCTGTTTCTCTCTCTGATGATGATGATGATGATGTGTTGCAACATCATCATGATGACGGTGATGATGACGAAGCTGTTGATCACATTCATTGGAGTTCTTGATCAATGAATCTCGAGAGCAAGTCGTACTTGGCGTGGAAGCAGAGCAGACTGTGATGTTGCATCAGCTGCCACCGCTCGAAAGCTAGGAACCGAGGTGAGAGAGAGAGGAGAGAGAAGACCTTCCTTACCTTACCTTACAGACCTTACATTCTTTGTTTCGGGTTGCCCCAAGGTCCCTCAGTGTGAGGCACCTCTAATGTCTACCAGAGAGTTGCTAGTACATCTTCCGGTATATTTTGCATCTTCCACTCTTGGATGGTCTGGGATGCAGTTTAGATATTTGTCGAGCTTATTCTTAAACACATCTACGCTCACTCCTGATATATTCCTCAGATGAGCTGGCAACGCATTGAATAGACGCTGCATTATCGATGCTGGTGCGTAGTGGATTAATGTCCTGTGTGCTTTCCTTATTTTTTCCTGGTATAGTTTTGGGCACTATTAATCACCTCCTCGCTTGCTCTTTCTGATATTTTTAGTTCCATGATATTTTGCATGCGATTCCTTCTATCTGTTTCCATGCCTGAATTATCATATAGCGTTCTCTTCTCTTTCTAGACTATATAATTTTAAGAATTGTAGTCTTTCCCAGTAGTCTAGGTCCTTAACTTCTTCTATTCTAGCTGTAAAGGACCTTTGTACACTCTCTATTTGTGCAATATCCTTTTGATAGTGTGGGTACCATATCATATTGCAATATTCAAGTGGACTACGAACATATGTTTTATAAAGCATAATCATGTGTTCAGCTTTTCTTGTTTTTTGAAAGTGCCGTAAACAACACCATTCCTTATTTTTGCTTTACATTTTGCCAACAGAGTTGCTATTTGATCATTGCATAACATGTTCCTATTTCATCATCACACCAAGGTCTTTAACTGCTTCCTTATTTGTGATTGGGTTCCTCATTATTAGGTCCCTTATATGCATATAGCTTTCTTTCTCTGTCTCCATAATTTATTGATTCAAATTTATCAGAGTTAAATACCATCCTATTTACCTCTGCCCAATCATATACTTTGTTAAGGTCTCTTTGTAGAAGCGTTCCTATAATTATAGCATCCCGAGCACAGAGTAATTTTTCGTACTTATTCTTGTGTTCCGCAGTCTGCGAAACTACTCACTACCTCGATTCCTTCACATAATAATTGTCTAATGTCTTCAATCATAATAACAAACAGTATTGCGCTAACACCGGTACCATTGCGGCAGCACCGGATAGATTACCTTTGAGACTTCATCCCGATTGGTCTCGTCGTTTGCCATAATCTAATCTGTTTTTCTGTTGTGTAAAATTCTTTTAAACCATTTCCTTCCTACTTTATCCACGATATTGTGTTTTTCTAATTTTTCCTCTTCGCTATATATTTGGTCTACTTTAAGTTATGCAAAGCTTTTTGCAAAGCTCTATAATAAACGCACATCTGTTTCATTTTCCGCTTTTCTATTTTTGAATATGTTCTCACGATGGACTAACAGTTGGGTTTGTGTACTTTTTTTCCGGGTAGCGGAACCATGTTGTCCTTTATGTAAACAAATATATTTATATGAAATTAAAATGTTTCATAAATATTTTTCATTCATTACCTACTTTCATACACTTTAATAATATGTGGATGTTAGACTCACGGCTATAATTATTGCTCTAGTCCTCGATCCCTTTTGGAAAAGAAAAGTAGGGGTAATATATGCTTATTTGTGCTCATCATAAATATTTAGCCTGTATCTACACTTTGTCCTTAATAAATATTTTACGCTATAGTGGCTTTGCGATAGAATGAACTACTTTCTTTAAGCAAAATAGCAGGAATTCATCGGGGCGCCTAGCAGCGCAAGA
>NC_087206.1:84462307-84489807 GCF_015104395.2 Macrobrachium nipponense
GTGAATATAAACGGATTACGGTGACAGTAACAAATGCCTGACGAACCAAATAAGCGCAAGAAGACAATTGTCAACAGGGCTGGAAACAAGACGTGAATGCAAATTGGGAAAACTGAATAAATTAATCAGAGACTGGAAGGAATACGACTAGAAAAAAGTTTATGGAAATTGTATGAAAGAATAAACGGGGAGATTGGAAGATAGAATAGAATATACAATTTAAGCCGAAGGACATGCGCTGGAACCTATGAGGTAATGCAGCGATGAAAGGAAAATTGAGAGCAAAGGTTACATAGGTGTTACAGATGGATAACCTCGTTGTTGCACTATGATACAATGGGTAGAAGAGGGTGAAAAGTAAGCTGGAGGAAAGAATATGAATGGTACAGTAAAAGGAAGGAATGAAATAGGCAGCAGCTAAGGGACGAAGGGACGTTGCAAAGAACCTTAAGTAATGCCTACAGTTCACCACGCTCGAGGTGCACTGGCGGCACTAACCCCCTGCGGGGAAAACTGGAACATATGAATAACTGTATTAGCTACTCAAAAATATATAAGAAAAAATTAAGGGGAAAGATCCATATGCGATCTGCAGATATGATAAATCGTTACAAATGGAGTATCAAGAACATGAAAAGAGAGAGAGAGAGAGAGAGAGAGAGAGAGAGAGAGAGAGAGAGAGAGAGAGAGAGAGAGAGAGTCTAGATACACTTCATTATAGAAATTTTTTATCTTCGGAAACATGGAAATTCCCCAACACATTTCAATTTATGAGGATAAGATTTCACACACACACACACACACACACACGCACAGAGAGAGAGAGAGAGAGAGAGAGAGAGAGAGAGAGAACTGGATCTGTATGGTAACAGGCTGGGTATACCAACTTCGCATAACAGAAAAACTGCATAATTTTTGGGAAAAAACAAATTCCATGCAATTTCGACGACGTGGAAATAAAGGAAAAATTCCTCAAAAGCTTCTATTAAAATAATAATGTAAATAAAGAACCAGGAGGGTACAAACAAGAACGTAGAGTACATATTAAAAAACTTGAAAGATAATAAATGGGGGTATTATCACAACCTCTTCGAAAATGGAGTTTGACCTGAATCCATGGATAAACAGGTAATATACACCAAAAATAACAAATGAAGACTATAAATTACATAAAAATCACGAACATAATACTGATCCCCTTGAAACGACCTCTCACCAAATTATTTAAAAAAACGGGGTGGGGGGGGTGGGGGGGCAGGTATATTGAAAATTGAATCAGGTAACTAACTAAATGCCGTAGAAGCAATGGTTTTCTCAAGTTACTATTATACTACTCTTTCATGCATAGGATACGGAAACGTAGTATTAAGAACAATATCTGAATAATTTAAGAGAGAGAGAGAGAGAGAAGAGAGCAGGATGAGAGAGAGAAGAGAGATCGAGAGAGAGAAGAGACACTATATAAGCAAGCAACGAAAACAAAACATTAGCAATACATATATAAGAAATAATGAATCATTCTTGCTACCATCGTGTAATCATTAAGCGTTTTCCAGTGATAAGCTTCATTTTGAAAATAACTCTACATCGGAGACAAAAAAAAAATTCGAAACAATATAATAATAACTTTCATCAGTTAACGCAGTAATACGTATATAAAAACTGTAAATATACGCGAATTAATTTGCACCCGGAGACACGCGTGTGAAGCTGTATACTCACATGCTTATGTGTCTGTGTACATGTGTACTGACTGTTTATCTATCCCGCTCTCGAAATACGTCCTTGTATTATGTGATGCCAAGTAACGTGAGATGTACACTTAACGACGATGTCACTATAGAGTAAAAGGATCCGATGATGGTGCAAAGTGCATTCAGCAGGAGAGATAATGGCACTGATAGAGAGAGAGAGAGAGAGAGAGAGAGAGAGAGAGAGAGAGAGAGAGAGAGAGAGAGAATATTATAATGCACTACCTTACACTAAATGGTTAATTTTATTTTTTCCTTAGGACCAGGGTTACAGTACGAGAGAGAGAGAGAGAGAGAGAGAGAGAGAGAGAGAGAGAGAGAGAGAGAGAGAGATCATAGCAAATGAAAAGAGAAAATTTGTAGGTGCCAAAGCAACGTAGATAAAACAGCATAAAAGATAACCATAAATACTGAAAGAAAAGCACTATTTACAAGCACAATATCGACGGCTGGTCACCCAGAAAGAGAGAGAGAGAGAGAGAGAGAGAGAGAGAAGAGAGAGAGAGAGAGAGAGAGAGAGAATTATGTACTTACCACCATCACGGTTTTCACAAGCTACATGATATCAAGGCGGATGATCAACTTTCCCAACCATATGTGTTGGGAACGACTTAGGGTGTCTCTTACACGCAAGAATTATGCACGCAAAATCCAAAGGAAATGAGTAAAAATAAAGAAAAACACATGCAATAAATATAGGAGAAAAAGTTAAGGGAACTGAAATAGTGAGGAACGAAGTCACGAGAACGCCGTTGTATAAAAAGATAAGCAAAGGTGGAAGACTGATGGAGGTGGTGAGGATATGCAGAGGGAATGGAAGAGGAAGAACTGGTGAAAAGGGTCTGTAATTACATCTTGTGACGATGGTTGATATTTCCATCTTAAGTAAAAAGTAAGACGTTCGATCCACAAGCTTTAAAGCTGGTTCACAAAAAGGTATGAACCAAAGGTTATAAATAATAAATGTTGACGTTTGCTCCAATGTAGGTACATGAATAAGGTAGTTTATGAGGCTGTAGAATAAAAAAAATAAATATTAAATACTATTTCGGTTTTCTATTGAGTCATATATATATAATATATATATATATATATATAATATATATATATATAGAGAGAGAGAGAGAGAGAGAGAGAGAGAGAGAGAGAGAGAGAGAGAGAGAGAGAGAGAAACTACTTTCAAATTTCATTTATTATTCGTTGAAAATTTTCACTGTATGAGATACCCAAGCCTACTTCCATTTTTGGAAACCAGTAACTTGAGCCTACAGGGAGGCACTCTGACCAACAAGGTCAGTTAAAGTCATAAAAGGTTCAAGATAGATCTTGGCAGGCACTTCAAATTCTGACTATGGGCAGATCCAAAACAGCTTAAATGCTTGTGCGGGAAAATTAACCAGCCCACAGGCCTAAATCGGTTCGCCGGCCTTGGGCCCACCTGCAATAATTCATCCTCTTTAAGGAGAATATTAATTAAGCTCTTAAAACCTTTTTTTTTTTTTTTTTAGCTGCCTAACATTTCAAATAACGAAAAGCCAATGTTCGGAACTACCTGAAAACCTTAACAATGGATTTGAGAGAGAGAGAGAGAGAGAGAGAGAGAGAGAGAGAGAGAGAGAGAGAGAGAGAGAGAGAGAAAACTTTCACATCATCAGCTTTTCAAAAGTTATTTACCATTTTTTAAACATAAAATGTTATAATAAAAGTTACAAATACACTAGTAAAATACAGCAATCAAACTGAAAGACGGCACATGCAATAAAAACCTATAGATTTATATATCATCAATGTAACGCACATTCACATAACAGTGTTTGTAATGCACTAAAATAAACAAGAAGCAAAGGCAGTATCAATTGGTCTAGCTGCGAATTTCGGGGAGTGGCGCCAAACATGGCGCCAACCGGTACTGCGACATTAACGGAGCGGCCAAAGAGTACAAGAGTACATTGAAGCGTGATGCATTCCAAAGACCTGAACCAGCCACTATTTAACCGTTGCCCACATCCCCCCAAACCCCCCCGCAACCCCATACCCATACCTAGCCCTCGACAACCCACCGATCCACCCACCCACTCCCTAACACGGGAATCAGATCAAGCGTAAGCCGATCACTTTCTTAATTATGGGACTGTGGCGTACGCCAAGAAGAAGAAGAAGAAGAAGAAATGAGATCGGTTATCAAAGGAGTTGTCATTCCACAAGGTATGACGTCATGCACCTAGAGGAGAACATCCCCATAAATACTGAACTACTTCTACATTTCAAGCTTTCATCAGCACTTGATATGGAGGAAATACTCGTAAAAGCTCAATTAATCCTACATGACACAACAAAGAAAGACGCCAATTCTATTCTTGGATTCCCAGCATTTCCTCAATTAAGTCTTCCCTCATTCAGGCTCACGAGGAATCACCAATGGACGGAATAAACCCTTAGCAATGGCATTGTAGTATATCCACATATTCGTTTTTGCCTTTGGGGGCAATGAAAGATCTTTCCTATTCCTTCTGCCATCGTCCAGCCCGGGGCATCCCCTTTCACCAATGGCCACATTATTAGGATGCAGAATGAAGGTAGATTATAGGTACCTTGGGCAGAGCTTTGGGACGGTACGAAACGTCCTAGGATCGGGACTTGACTAAGTCTCAACCACCACTTACACTGCCGCCATTTCTTGACGGTACTGGAGCACTGTCAATAATAGATATACATTAATAAAATAAAAGGAGCGAGTCCTTCCTTTTGTCACCGAACATTCCCTACAGATAATAGAAACGTCTCCGTATATTTTTATCTGCCTCAAATAAAAGCGGGAGAAGAAAGGAGACCAAGAAGACTGACAGTTCTTTTATGCTCTGGTCCTGAATAATTCATTTCCTGTCGGGTGTGTCTGTGCGTTTGTGTCTAAGTGTGCTTTTTTTTTCTTTTCGCCGACGACTCCAACAGTGGAGCTCTTTATATACATCCGTTTCAAAGCGATCCATTTTGACAAAGAACATCAACTAACACGGGGGAGAGAAAACCCCACCAACAATGGTGCCTTCAGAGACGACCACCTCCACCACCGCCGCCGCCTCCTCCTCCTCCTCCTCCTCGTTGGCGGTCGGCTGTGATGAGCTGGGCGTGGCGAGCATAATAATATGACTAATACTGAGGACCCGAAGTTTTAAAAAAAGGAGGCCGTCGGGTGCGCGAAAGCAGAGATCAAAACAGAAAGGAGGCCTTCGGGGTGTAGTTTGTGGGTGGGGGGGGGGGGGAGTTAGGGGGGGGGTTTGAGGAGAATGGGTAGGTAGTGATGGATGATGAAGGGTGATTAGCCACGGGGTCATACACGCACTTGTAAAAAGTATTTGTCTTCACAAATATTTTGTCCTCCATTTCTCCTCTTCAAAGAGAAATAGAGGCAATTGAAATCGAAGAGATTAATTCGATTAAGAAAGAAAAAATAGACTTCTCTGATTCAACAAGTATCAATAATCTTGCTCATGGCAATCTTTCACTCGCATCAGCTGGGCAGTTTTCCCTTTCCCTCAATTTCCAGGACGTTCCAGGATACGTGACTGATGAATATGACGCTGCAGTAAACCGGACTTCGATGGAAAGACGCCAGGGCTTCTCCTTTTTAAGAAGGACCGATCGTGAGGTTGATGAACCGATAAAAATGACTCCCTAGTTCGACTCTGGAAACTTTCATTCCACAATCTATTCGGCTTTCCATCAAAAAGCCAGATGAAGTTGTATCTATTCGAAGATTGGTGTTTATTGCAAACAGACACTATTGTAAATTACACAAACGAATTGACAACGTTGGCTTTCCTCGAACAAGTCTACTGAGAAATGTTAACGAAAACCCTTCAGTAGTCCTCAAAAAGCATCATTTCTACTTATGAAGTCGAGATTTGCATAACTATTTTTCCACGAATCTTAAAACATATGTGAGCAATTATTTGCAATAATGCTACACTGGGTCTCTAAGGAAATGCTCGTATGATGCTTATATGTGCCTTGGTAACACCCTCGCCCCACACAAACACCAGATACTTACAAACGAGCAACACACACACACACAAACAATCTTTCGCTTGCCTGAAAACTCAGCTTTCGTTTCAAAAGTTCAGTCACACTTGTTCAAATCATGCATCTGAATCTTCCAGCAATGATGAATGACTGCCCATGTCATTTATAATAATAATAATAATAATAATAATAATAATAATAATAATAATAATAATAATAATAATAAGAAGAAATAAGAAGAAGAAGAAGAAGAAGAAGAAGACTCAGCTTTGATGACTAACTGCTTATGTTAATAATAATAATAATAATAATAATAATAATAATAATAATAATAATAAGAAGAAGAAGAAGAAGAAGAAGAAAGGATGTAATTTAGTTTTTTAATAATATGCAGACTACTCCCCCAGACGTAAGCCAATCCACGCAAGGTACATATATAAAAGCAGGGACACCAATACATGGTTTTCGATAAATACAAAGATTTAAAATATTCTAACTAAAAAATAAATACATATATAGAAAACAAATAAATAAATAAACCTGGCGCCATGTTAAAGATAGTCTCATTCCTAGTTAACTTTTCTGAACCCGTATTTCCAATCAACTACAAAAGCCTGCCATTCAACTGCACCCTTTCGCCAATTAGGACCTAATCCCTTTAAGAGTCAGAATCCAGTTTCTTTCCTTGTGGGGGGATGCACCCAATCACCTACGCTGACTGGACCCAATCACCCTTCATTGTAACAAACGAAGCACCAAGCACACGAATCAGACAAGAGATAAATTGAGCAACATAAAATAAAAAGGAAAAAAGAAAAAGGAATATTAGTGTCGACATATATCTCGTCCTCCTCAGATATAAAACTCTTCACATAGCTTCAGGTCTCTATGCCATATGTAGATGAACCAACTCTGGAATGAATGCTTTACTTTTATTTCAACGATGCGCTCAATGAGACCTCACTAGTGCAAAGATGAATTGCTATTTTATGGGGAACATAATTGCTGCTGAACTAAATTGACACCATCATAAACATTCCGTATATGATTCAAACTTCACTTCAATGGCGAAAGATACATAGCTTGAGACGAGAGAGAGAGAGAGAGGTTATTACCTCTTCGTTTTAGTAGTTATTGACACCATAAAAACTGAAAATAAAGTATAAATACTATTCGGGAGACAAAAAAAATTAGTTTCTTCAGACCAGTCTACTCGGGAGGTCTTTATTTCTGCTGTAGGTCTTTTATTTTGATTCTTATGTAAAAACACTTGTGTACCAAAATAATAATACAATAAGAAAGAAATATTTTTGAAATAACGTATGAATAAATTTATTTGCATTAATACACGAAAACAAATAAAAATAAAAAATAAATGAATCTTACAATCACCAAATGGAATAAATTGCAACGCACTACGTCCACTTCGGACGGTAATATTTTTCTTCTAGGATAAATGAGAATTTCCCGTTATGTATATAGCAATGAAACGGTTCATTTTACTTCTGAGATAAATGAGGACTTCCCCGTTACCAGAGGATATCTAAGAGGTATCCCACGCTGCTAATGCCTCGTTCTAGTCTGCTTCCGAGTGGTTTACCTTGGATCAAAAGTCCTGGCCATCCTCAGTGGTACATTGATCAAAAGTTTTTCGTTTTCCTTCCCTGAAAAAGATGGCTGTGTCCATGACGCTAAAAAAGTCAAATAGTATAAAATAAAATAAAAAAATTAAAAACCAAAATAAAAAATTAAATCTAAGCTGAAATACAAATGCTCTCAGTCTTTGGTGCCCAGTGAGCCATATTCAACTCTTGCAAAAAAATAATAATAATAATAATAATAATAATTAATAAAAAAAAAAAAAAAAAAAAAAAAAATAAATAAAATTAATAATAATAATAATAATAATAATAATAATAATATAATAATAATAATAATAAATGCTACTTAACCTAAATCAGAGGGTTGTTCACGAAAATGGTTATCAGATTATTTTGTCAGCAGAAATCGTCGAGAGAAAACGTGTACATTTAGGAGCCAAATCTTATCTGGCACCATTATTTCACATTCGTGACGTACATGTATAAATACACACATAAGCAGACAGCAGCAAAGAAACAAATAAATTGAGCATATCACGGCGGAGGATCATGGCGCCTTAAATTCTCTCCAGCATTAATTTAATTTCTATCCAACTTTATAGAATAATAACCAATATTCACAACACTACCAGTCCGACTGCTCTCAAGCGACCCCGATGCACTCCCGTCAATAAAGATGGCGATTTCTCTGCGATCCGCGTATAGGATGCACTGACGCGAGAGGCTTAGGCATTAGGAACTGGAATACACATTTTAAGCCAGAGGCCAAGCGCTGGGACCTATGAGGTCATTCAGCACTGAAATGGAAATTGAGAGTAATGGAAGTTCGAAAGGTGTAACAGGAGGAAAACCTCGCAGTTGAACCATGTAACAATTGTTAGGAGAGGGCGCATAGCAAGATGGAAGAAAGGTAATATGAACTGAGGTAAGGAAGGAGGAATGAAGGAGGTTGCAGCTAAGGGCTGAAAGGGAACTGCGAAGAACCTTGAGTAATGCCTACAGTGCACCGCATGAGGTGCACTGATGGCACTACCCACAATGCAGAGCGAAAGGAAACCATTACTCCAAGCAATTCCGTCTTAGCGATCCAGGCCTAGGGCATTCTGCCGACATCTTAATTTCACAGCAAATTACTTTTAAACAAGACAGAAACAACAACCACGAAGCATGTGGCATTAATAACATAAGGAGATGTAGGGCGCTTTGCGAAAAACGCCTAGCCTTTCAGGCAGCATTAGACGATAACATTTTCAAGCGGTACGAAAATGAAAGCTTCAAGACGACCGTATTACCAAGGTCAGTCAACAAACAGACCCGTAAATAAAAGCAAACATAAGCATATAGCAGTAGATGAACAAGGCGTCAAAGTAAAACGACTAAACGGATCTAAAATATTAACTCTTATCATGATTCCTACAAAAATGAGAGAGAGAGAGAGAGAGAGAGAGAGAGAGAGAGAGAGAGAGAGAGAAGAAACCGGGCACCATCTAGACATCCGCAAGAACTACCACTACTCAAGGACTACCCAACGTCACGGCTAAGCCAAAGCCAGCGTCAAAGAAGAGGATTTGCATAAAGCCTCGTAGTACGGCAAGGCAGGTCGTCCTTCCCTTATTTGGCATCATGACCAAGGGGGTGGGGGCTGGTAGCTGGAGGTGGGTATCCCCTAGCCCCTTTCATCCCCAATCACTCTCCCGAATCCCCAAATCAGCCCTGGTTCCTTCGCTCGCCCCCAAAAACTTCCACTTTCTTTCCTCGTGTGTCCAGAAGCGATAATGAATTTTGAAGTTAGGAAACAGACTGTGGATGAAAAGACTTGGTACTTTAATATTACCAGCATAAATTCAGTATATTAAAAGATATGAACATATGTTGGACATTTTTAAACCTTGAGTTTTTGAGAATGATCCCAATTTCTTAATCACGTGCAAAGTGAATCAAACGTACTATTTTTCATAACCCACCCGAAAAAGAAGCAATGCAAGAGAAGCGTTGACTGGCACACTGGACAGGTGTACGTACTCTGTGCTGGCCACTCCGTACACAAAGCTACTCACTCACACCTGTTTGTGTAGTGACCATATGCTGCTCCTCTAGGGCGCCTTACGATGCTCTACATAACATTTCAACATTTAGTAATTCGGATTAAAATCATTTACGAAAACTGAAGACATTACTACTGTAGTGTAGCGTGAGATGGTGTTATGTTATTTATTTAAAAAATAAGACTTTGAAAAGCAGGTAGTATTAAAGAGAGAAATACGAACTTAGATTTTTAAGAAAAGCAGAATATAGAGACAATACTAATTAATAAAACTAAAAGCAATAACGAAAGAGGACTGATGCTTGTACCAGATTTCACGAAAAACCGGGAGTTTCTATACTGTACCAACATAAAAACATAATGATGATAACAACATTAATAACAATCACGATAACACTTCTTGTAACAGTTGCAGTAACATAAGTAGAAGGTACATTTATGTTACCTAAATAACGATGACATTTATGTGACAGATTAAAGTTCACGAATTGATGATGAATAGAATAATGAACTGCTTATATAAATATATAAACACATATGAAAAAAGACGTGTACGATAGCTAATTCAATACTCCTTCGTCCACATTCTTCCACAGCTTCCACTTCAAGCTATCAATCTCACTTCGAGGGTTTCCTGTTTGTTATTAGGTCTACAGCAAAACCGATCACCGGAAACAAGTATTGAGTTACGCTCTTCAGCAACAGTCCTTCTACGTATCCCCCCGCAATCTCCTATCATCTAACCCCCCCCCCCCCCCCACCCCCCCCCCCCCCAACCCCCCCCCCCCCCCCCCCCCACACACGTTCTACATCGCTAAAACCACAACACGAATACATTTTTACTTTTTATTTTAGGAAATAAATTTTTTTTAATGGTCTTCAATCCGACGGTGTCAGGTGGCTGTGCTTTTGCAGCTTGGGCGGGACTTGCCGTATTTCACTTTTGACTTTTTTTTTTTTTTTTTTTTTTTTTTTTTTTTTTTTTTTTACGGTTTACTGAAAGACGGCGTTTAGAAATGAAAGAGATGCTTCTTTATACGCCCACTGCTAGAGAGAGAGAGAGAGAGAGAGAGAGAGAGAGAGAGTACAAAGCTAATGATTGCGTTCATCTACGTGCTGCCTGAAATGCGCGCCATTTCCATGACGTGAAAAAAAAAAAAAAAAAAAAAAATCGGGCAATTCAGGATGAGAGAACCGGAAGGGCGGATATCGATCGATTTTAACTATGGATGGACAAGAGTCATTGTAACGAATTTACGACCGTTCCTTCCCTCTAATTATTCACGTAAGGTTTCTAAAAAAATAAATAAAATAAGAAAGTAAAACAAAAAAAAAAAATAAAAAAAAAAAAAGTGCTGCACACACAGCTAACAGAAATAATGGAAATATTTGTCATCGAAAAAAGCATCGGGGGAATTCATCAGTCTGTATCTTATGGATTCAAGAGAGATGATGATATACATTGAAAAAAATCCAATCTTGAGAGAGAGAGAGTGAGAGAGAGAGAGAGAGAGAGAGAGAGAGAGAGAGAGAGAGAGAGATGGTGTAATTTATCTGTCGTTATTGCTTCATACGACCTTGATCACATCTTCCATCGTAGAATATATATATATATATATATATATATATATATATATATATATATATATATATATATATATCCTATATATATATAAGTTGGTTGTCAATTGGAAAGTATTTGAAAATCCTTGTTTCAACACATGTTCTGTGTATACATATACTCTACTATTTATACATATGTATGAGGTTTAGCAGTCCAACGGGGAAAAAAGGGAAAGTTGAAATTCCTTTTAGCCCAATCATTTTTCCCCGGACTCCACTGGCCCCTTATCGTATACATATTTGATAATATAATATTAATATATATATATATATATAATTTATATATATATATATATATATATGTATAAATGATAATATATCTATATATAATATATAATAATATATATAATAATACTATACTACACAACAATTGTATGTGTGCACATACAGAACATGTGTTGAAACAAGGAATTTCAAATACTTTCCAAATGGACAATCAACAACTTTTGTTATATTTCCCTGTAGCATTTCCATGCAATAAAAAAAATAGGATAAAGAAATGAAGAAGAAGAAAAAAAAAGGAATGGGTTTACATACAAACGGTAACTTGTAACGCAAAGGCACGCAACTGCGCAAGCGCATAGAACGCAAAATTCCTTGCTCACTCTCAGGTCAACACTGTAGATGATTCCTAAGCAGCAGAGATTGGAAGCATACTCCAGACATAACAACATCCATCTTCATCACGAGAGAGAGAGAGAGAGAGAGAGAGGTTAAATCCCATACGAATCTTTTGTAAGATAAACAAAAAGAGAGGAAGACATGAAATCTCATACGAATCTTGAGAGAGAGAGAGAGAGAGAGAGAGAGAGAGAGAGAGAGAGAGAGAGAGATTAGTTCCCATACGAATCTTTTAACCGACTCCCAATGACCGGATAAGATCCTTCTATGTTAGCCTTGGTAACGTCTCATCAATAAGAATCAAAACTCAAAACTTAATACTCGTCTTGATTACTGTGATGGCTTAACCTACCCGGAGGGTGGGGGTGGGGGCTTCTCTTCCCCCTTACGACCCCCCAAGCACCGTATTGGTGCTGCAATTCATTAAATTACTTTAGGCATAACCGTTGCTGCAGCCTATCACAACAACAGCAACATCTGCCACAATGATGGGTTTTATTAAACGTAAACAACATCAGTCAAGTGCTACGACTTACGCTCTGTGTGTGTGTGTGTGTATGTGTACGTGTGCGTTTTCTAATGGACAGACAAGGAACAGCGGAGAGGATATATAACTAACCATGTACATCTTGTAAAAGACATTTTCGCATTCATTGAATGAAGATGCCTTCCCTCTCTCTTCTAATCCTCTCTCTCTCTCTCCTCTCTCTTCTCTATCTCTCATCTCTTCTCTTCTCTCTCCCTATCTTTCAAGTTTAAGTAACAACAAAAATAGAAAAACATTATTTTGTTTAAATAAAGAACGGAAAGCAAACAGTTGGTAAAACGAAATAAAATTATAAAAAGAACCAACTTTTTGCAAGAAAATTTGCACCGTGAATTAAGAATGCTCTCTCTCTCTCTCAATTCCTCCTCTCTCTCTCTCGTCTTCTCTCTCCTCTCCTTTCTCTCTCTCTCTCTCTGTCAGATTAATCATCAACAGAAACAGATATATAACTGGGCTCGTAGAACTAATAAGACCACAAAATTATATGGAAATCCTGAAGACCCCTCTCTACCCACAATGTCTTCATTAGGCTAAATGGTCGACAAGCGTCAATGATACCTCAAGGGAACGATTAAAAAAGACAAACGATCGAGATAAGCAGGCAGAGAGAGAGAGAGAGAGAGAGAGAGAAGAGAGAGAGAGAGAGAGAGAGAGAGAGAGAGAGAGAGAGAATTACTTCTACTCTTAAAAACTTACTGAAAAATAACAGTTTTAAACACTATTCAGAACATAAATTTAGCTTTCTTCAGATCTGACTGCCGGTGAAGATTTCGCTGCTATGATGTTTTGTTTGCCCGCTGCAGAGAGAGAGAGAGAGAGAGAGAGAGAGAGAGAGAGAGAGAGAGAGAGAGAGAGAGAGAGAGAGAGAGAGAGATTTTAGATGTTTACATGTCAACAGCCCACCGTAGGCAAAAACTTGCACGGCAGCTCAAAACTAGATCTAGTTGCTTGCTTAGTCAACGTTAACTTACACCAGGTGCACCTATGAATTATGTAAAAATTCTCGGCAGTCTGGCAAATGGCTTCGATTTCCACATCCCTGAAAATGGTGCCTCCCACACTAATTACCTTTACGTTGCTGGTTTTTTTTTTGTTTCGTGATACTGTTCTTTTCACTGAAGGCCACGCCAGTGTCTATTCTCCTTTGTATGTTTCTGTGAATGTTTTCAAGTAACAAAACTATTCTTAAAGATTTTCATAGTTTTCTAAAAGTACTAATTGATTATTCAAACTAAATTTTCAGTAATGATCTACGCACACGAAACTGTTGCACATTACATATTACATAACTATTTCAAAAAATTAAATACATAAAAACCTGTAATCTGTGGTATGTGTATACTAAAGGAAAATCCATTATTATTATTATTATTATTCAAAAAGCTGTAACTGTCATCAATTCATAAATAACTAATAAAATTATATTACGCATGCTATTTCTCCGTAACGATTATTCTATACATAAGTTTCTTTCAGTTACACAATTCTAGAAAATTTTATTTCAATTACAATACCAATTACCATTACAAGAACCAATATCACCCCTACTGGTCTTTCTATAACACAAAAAACGAATAAAGACAAACTTCGGCTTCCCCACACTTTTAAGATGCGAGTCAGGACAAAACATTCCTTAGGTTCAACGGTTCTGGACATGGCCAAGACTGGACCAACGAAATTTGGGAGTGGAAGCAAGTCTTTGTTGTTGCTTTTGTTGTTGATTTTTCTTGTTGTTGCTAACCAAATTATCCCTTAAACAGCGACCATTTGATTGTATATACATTTCAACCTATAAAACAATAAAAATGATTGCCTGCGGTGGTGAGGATGGGTCTATTCCAACTCTAATAAAAAAAATATTTGAATGCATTCTAATACTCTGGATGCAATTCCGAATCCTGCTACGGATTCCAGAATTAATTATACTCTTGCATGTCGATCTACGGCTTTCTAGTCAAAACCGTATCTAAAAATTGTGAAGAATTCGAGAAGTTAGGAGGCAAATGCAATAACATACATATTCGGTGAAAAGTGACCAGTGGAATCTATATACAAATTCAGAAAAGGTTAGTTAACATTAACAAGCCATTCTGACTTTCATTTTACATCTGCTTACAGAGCTTGAAAACCATACGCTGCTACAATTACTGTACATATTTAAAAGGAGATCCTACTTGCTTATTCATTTATTTCGTTTATTCATTTACTTGGTTATTTCTTTAGTTGGACGTTCCTGAACGTTACTTCTTGCCTTTTCTGGAAAGACCCACGTTCATCACATATTGTCCAAGACCCAAATTTAGGCTGCTTCATGGAAGCTAGACAGCCCATGTTCGTATCCAAAAATACCGAGTATTTTACATGGATATATTTTTATGATTATTATACGTCCAACCAATTAGCATTTTTCCTAATTCGTACTGCCGAGGAATGCAGTCGCTTATGATGATAATACCATGATGATGATAGTAATTCTTTGCAGATGACAAGGGAAATGCAAGCTAATCTAAGTATGATGGTAAATAAA
This sequence comes from Macrobrachium nipponense, assembly GCF_015104395.2. Classification (NCBI taxonomy): domain Eukaryota; kingdom Metazoa; phylum Arthropoda; class Malacostraca; order Decapoda; family Palaemonidae; genus Macrobrachium; species Macrobrachium nipponense. The sequence goes on from NC_087206.1 coordinate 84,477,042, forward strand.
CAGACTGATTTGCATGTATTTCGGAACGTAAAATTCCTTACGTTAGAAATCTGAGAGAGAGAGAGAAAAGTACCAGCAACGTCTACCAGCCCTGTAACAGCGCCCTTCCCCTTTGCCCATTTCTAGAAATAATGGTATCCAGTACATTACCCAGGAACGGCCGTTACGTCATCAACTTTGCTCTCACCCCCCCTCCCCCCCCCCACCCTCACCCCCCATCCCCGGTATCTAAAAGTTCTCTTCCTTCTGACAAGCGTTTCCTTTCTTTTTCGTTCTATTTTCAGCGCCTGTGTCCGCGCTATCTGGTCAACAGTGCACGCTAATATAAGGGTTTGTTAATTAGCCTCGTGTCTTTTTGATGATCGTCAAAGATCTACTTGATAATCCTCAAGAAATTTCACTTTCCTTATAATCTTGCAAACCCTAAAATTAGTCTGAGACCTAAACTGAGACGACCGGCAGGTGACTAGTCTGTAAGATAGTCAGTCAATGGCTAAATATTTTGGGGCTTAGCCCCCCCCCCCTCCAGTTCCTCTCTCGCCTCTCTCCTCCTCTCTCTCTCGGGCTCCCTCATCTCCTCTCTCCTGTCTCTCTTCGTCGTCTCTCTCTCTCTCCGTCTCTCTCTCTCCTCTATATATCTATATATATATAGATATAATAGTATGTCTATTATAATATATTATAATATATTATATAATATATCTATCCTATTTTGATAAAATAAACTTGATAATTGTCACACAATTCTCTTTCCATCAAATACATCGCTCACCAACATGACAACATGAATCTACTTTTATTTATATCAAAAGTATCTTCCGCGTTTAAGTCAGGCTGTCTCACACATAAAACAAATTTGAATAAATAAAATTACAAAATAGAGCTTAGGAGATTTTTTATTTAACCTATTACAAAATGGAGCCAAGGAGACAATTTTTATTTATCCTAAAGTATATTACTTCCATTAATATAATATTTTACTTCGAAAATCTGGTGAATATTTCTCTTTTATACACCAGTTAAATCATTCTAAACATTTAGGACATCATTTGTCATTATCTCCATTGCGGTCTCGTAAGGAAAAACAAACAAATGTAACAAAATAACCACAAAATTGACCGAAAACTTTCTGTGACTGGCGATGCCATAAATCAATCTGACTTTTCACAACCGCCTTCCATTCGTTCAGCTTTCCAAGACGGGCCACAACTGACCTCCCACAATGGAAGCATAAATCACAAACAATATATCAACGGACACTATAAAATAGCCACGGGAGGGACGAATATGAACTCGGGGGATCTTACGCAAGACCAGACAGCTGAATGGGGAGCCACGGAAGAATTTGCCAAGATTCGTTGGGGGTGCTTACGTAAGCAAATTGCTTTGGCATATAAGAATCTTTCGGCTTTTTCCCATTTCCTATGGACAGCAAATGTGCGGATTTTAGAAATGTTGCCTTTCACGTAAGACCTGGAAGGATAACAAAACCACGATTTAAGAGAAATGTACGTTTGAAAATACTCACGTTTTTTCCTTTTAAACAAACAACTACAGAGTAGATTCTTCGCGACTGTAGCCAGGGCTATTCTGACTACATGACGTGAGGGCAATTAGAGCCTGCATGACCTCTCAAGAGTGAAATTGCATGCTTCATGATTTATCATCTCTGTATTCTGTGAAATGAATAAATTCACGAAGATATTAATATCAATGACGTCACTTTATATGACTTCCTTATACTGATGCACGGGACTTCGTAAATTAACTCAAAACGCGAAGTAAAGAAGATATATTGTTTGTTATAAAAGGAAGCGCAACAAATTATATTTTTCTGTGAAGTTGGTGAGAAGAACATTGGGAGCTTTGCACTTTCAAAAAAAATTGTGCAAGTTAACATAACTCAGTAAATATAATATACACACACACACATATATATATATATATATATATATGTATATATATGTATATATATATGTATATATATATCATATATATATATATATATATATATATATAGATATATATATATATATATATATATATATATATAATTCAGCCTCCACACCTTTAAAGTCACTTAATAATTTTTACTTGAAGTAGCATGAACCATTCAAAATGAATTTTAATAAATAATATAAAATATATACACCGGACAGCAGTGTCTTGTCTTTATTAGGTATATGCATGTAGCATTCCAATTTGGTATCCTGCTGATATGCATAGTAATTTTTTTAACCAGAAAAACAATAGATACAAGGCATCGGCTTCTAACGCACGCACACACACACACACATATATATAGTGTGTGTGTGTGTGTAATCGAATGCCACAGGAAAATGATAGGCAGTAATCCACGAGCTTGACAACGTGTGTGTGTGTGTGTGTAGAATAAGACGCCTGTTATCACCGTTCCTGGGACGTTTTTATGACCATAAATCCACATGGGGAGTCATATATACTTGTACATATCACAATCTCCATAAAAGTAAATAAAATGAAACACGTAAATAAGAGAATCAGGAAAACTGTGGCCTCCAATAGACCAGTGTGATCTTTTGCTAAATTTTTCACTATTTTTATCAGTCTCAAAGAAGAATATTTTCCCTAAGTACTGGTGAAATAGGCAAAAATACAATTATTCAATCGTTCCACAAAATTAATTCAAATATGCAGTATCTTACTTCTCAATATTAATTACGTTTTCCACTCAAATTAGTTTCGCAATATCCAATCCTCATTGAAACAAAGGCGATATATTTATAAATCTATTTTCAATTTATGTTCTACAGCCAAAATAATTTTTTTTATTTAAGTTTTAGTTCTAACCATTAAAGGAAATTCTAAAATTCAATTTCATCTTTAATCTATACCTTTATGTACAACATGACAATTTTGTTTTAATTACCCATAAATTAATACAAAATATACCATACCATTTTATTATCCAATTCATATACATGAAGAAAATTTATGACATGTTTTTATTTATTTCTATCTACCAAGATATTGCAATTTGTTCTCCTTATATCATAAAAAAAGAAAATTTATTGAATGTTTAAACTGAACTGTACTTATCAATAATTAAACAAAAATCATAGACCCCAATTTATTTTTGAACATCTATCAAGAAAGCACGTTTTTTTTTTTTTTTGCTATTCACTTCCCCCTCCGTAAACTTTACGACGATAATTTAAACCTCTTTAAGAGTATAAAGCAAACTATTCTATCACTAATTATCCAGAGAGCATGTGCGCGCGTCCCCACAAAAGGATACGCATCCAGGATACTCGATCATCTGATTATTAAAGGAACTCACAGAGGAATCTCCTTCAGTAAAGGGTGTGTGTATGAGGGTGGTGGTAAGAGGACGAGATGAAGGAGGGGGGGAAGGGGTTAGATACCTCGGGGCACATAATGTCAGGAGGGTATTGGTACAGACGTCTCCTTATCGCCCAGAGATGGATTGAAATCTAATTGCAGCCCAGCACAGAGAGAGAGAGAGAGAGAGAGAGAGAGAGAGAGAGAGAGAGAGAGAGAGATTAACGGGACCAAAATATATTGCTGTGGGATGAGGGTTACTGCTTTTGGGGTTATTGCCACGGGTTGATGAAGACGGATTACTCTTGACGCTGGGTGGGTTGAAATTGTCACACAATTACAACCTCAAAGGGGATTTATGGGCGTGTATGACCAAGTATGGACGTGCGTTCGGCATAGGTCTCACTCACGCATACATACATTATACATACATACATAATATAATATATATATATATATATTATATAATATATATATAATATTATATAATATATCATATATATATATATTATAATATATATATAGATATATAATATATATACATATATATATATATATATATATAAAATAATATATAAAAACTTGACATGCATATATAATGGTTCAAGTACATAATCTGTAGCGAGGATATACTTCACTGAAGGTTAAAAGCGTTTTAACATCGATTAATTTGTGATCATGAAAAACATCTGAGTCCTAAGGATCGGGAGAATTCAATAAAATAGAGAACACTCAGTAACTGTTTCAACTAAACAAGAGTGAACTGCCGAATAAATTAACCACACTTTACAAATAGGCTAGTTTCTACTGCAGTTTCAGAGTATAATAAGCAGCTCACCAGAGTTCTGCCAAGGGGCCAACTACTGCTTGGGCCAAGTCTGGGATGCACTATATTCCAAGTTCAGGAATCACTCTCTCATCCCCTTTGTCTAGAACCGAAGGGCGTAGTTGTTCTATCACGAATTATTATTACCTGCCCCAAGGAGGATATGGTTTGTTTGTTTGTCCAATAGGATGGTTACGCGAAGTGATGTCCGTAGATTTTTACGCTAATTTGAGCACAAGTGGGTCCCATGACAGACAGTAAGTCCTTGAATCTTGAGACTGAAAGGAATGTAACTTTTATTATCAAAGGGTCTCTTTGGGGAATGTGATCAGCCTTGTTTCAATTATTCCATGCTCAAGAAACCCCGCACACAATTATCAAAGAATTCTTTAACACAATTTAAGGATTACTTCGTTAGCATGGATGCATTCACATTCTCAAAAGGCCATGACAAAGAAAGAGAGGGGAACAATAAATAAAGTCAACAAAAATGAAAAAGAATAAGTAGTAGTTCTGAATACGAGAGAGAGAGAGAGAGAGAGAGAGAGAGAGAGAGAGAGAGAGAGAGAGAGAAGCAGCGGATCATGATCGTAACCAAATCACCGATTACATACCGAGTTTTATATTGTCATTTTCAGCTGGCAGTTTCTATATTAATCAATACTAAACTTGTGTTATGTTATTTAGCGAATAAAGAATTCATTAATATTTTACTATCAATTAATTCACCTTATCTATTGGATTCCAAGTTTGTCCAGTTGATATTAGTTGAATAAAATATATCACATCACACCACACACTCATAAATATTTATATAAATATAAATATATTATATATATGTTTAGATATGTATGTGTTTGTACAAGCATATGTGTGTAGGTATGTATGCATCACACACATAAATCTATCGTTTTCTAAACGATAGATACGCTGATGAACCGACAATGTAAAAATAATCTTAATTTCTAAAAGAACAGACAAATATCAACAAAGCGTATAAACGAACACACACGCACAAACACATTCTCCTCAGATCGAGAACGAAATCTGTTTCGAAATGTGGAAGAATCACCGAGTGGGAATTTGTCCCAAAGAAAACAGTAACACGAGTAAGGCCACAAATCACGGTCTTATCGGGCAATCGCCTGAATCCTTATATTACGGGAGTGTGGAGGCATGTGGGTGTAGATACATACGGTGTGGGTGTGGGTGTACTGACGGAGGGTGTAGGTATAAAGCAGTTCGTTAAGAATTAATGTGAATATATATATATATATATATATATATATATATATATATATATATAAAGAGAGAGAGAGAGAGAGAGAGAGAGAGAGAGAGAGAGAGAGAGAGAGAGAGAGAGAGAGAGAGATATTACTTTGTAATCCTACGGAGTGTGACAGCCTGTGCCGTACCTCCACCGAGCTTCGTTAATTAACAGGAAAATCACTTCAAAAAATCATGCACTTTTAATTTTCTTACTAGCATGTTTTTGTGTTGATCTGAAAAATTATGATAAACTATGTCTGCTATATAATTCATGTAGAAAGCTTAGTTTAATGTTATTTTTGTCATCAGCACAAAAACATATAAGAAAATAAAAAAAATAAAACCTATTAAAAAATTTCATGCAAGGAAATTAACTATTTAAAATAAGCACAAGTAATTATAAAAGTGTCAATGAAGATCTCTGGCTTAACACACATCATACTGAATCCATAACTGAAATAGTATGTAAAAACACAAACAAAGAAATAACACTTTGTGTCATTAGTCTCCCTTTTCATTCAGTCATTAACAGGACTCCTGACTGATTACCGTACTAAACCACTAATTGCCTTTTTTTCTGTCATACCATATCGTCACCCTAATTACATACATATCAAATAACCAAGATTTTTTCATCAAATTCATTTTCACTCTCAAAGAGTTGTAACGCCATTTTACACAATTAACTGTTGTTTACAGAAGATTCTTTTATTATCATTACTAATTATAGCTACGTGGCTCACAAACAATGCTGAAGCATCAAGTGCACGAAAGAGCTTTCTCAATTCAACATACCTTATCATATTTCAACCGAGGCTTAAATGTTTTAGGAACTATATGCCATGACAGTGTAACGTTTAGCCCATAAATTAAGAGCAAACTGTAGTTCATATATATATATATATATATATATATATATATATATATATATATATATATATATATATATATATATATATATTACTATATATCATATTATAATATTATCTACACGATACCGTTTGACATTTCTTTTCACATAATTTCACCCACGTCCACATTAACCATAAAAGAGGAAGAATAACACATTAAACTGTAACTTTGTAACGAACAGAACATTAACCATGTGAGTCCCATCAGGGATGCGACACTCGCCAACGATACACAAAACAACTTTCGACAATCTACCAAGATGGTGTGGGAATTAGCAACACATGTTCACTGAGACGATGAACGCGAGTTTTTTTTTTTTTTTTTTTTTTTTTTTTTTTTTTTTTTTTTTTACTTTCTCGAATTTTACAGTGTCCTTCGGTTACACGTGAAGACGATGAGCCATACACTGACGCAAGCTTTTCATTGACCATAAGCCTTTGTAAGCAAATAATCCGTATTTTCGGATATTAATAAGAATATATTTTGTTTTATTAAAAATATATTCCGTACAGACTTTTATGGACATAGATGCAACAGAACCATTTTATCGTAAGGAAATCTTTTCTTTGACAATAAGCCTGAGAAGTTAATCCATCTATATATTCACACAACAAAAAATATTCTGTACAGATATACATTACATAGATACAACATATTCATTTTACAGTGAGCCACTCATATTATGAGGAAATCTTTTCTTTGGTAATAAACCTGAGTAATTACATAATCTACACTTTCAGATAATAATGGAAAAAAATTTTCTGTACAGACATATATGTACGTTTTATCGTGATCTCTAGCCATAACTGTCCCATGTATGACAGCTTCGAGTCGGCTAAGCAACAACATGAAGACGGCGCGTGGGCGCGCAACTGTGATTGATGACTTAACCCACACCATATCCCCGAAAAAAAGAGAAGCAGAAAATATAAACAATCTGACACTTTCATCTGCCATATGACACAACTACTCGGGCTTTCATTTAGTATACAAATTGACCTCTCTCTCTCTCTCTCTCTCTCTCTCTCTCTCTCTCTCTCTCCTCTCTCTCTCAACAATCTAATAATTTTGCGCACTTTCTTCTGCCATCAAAAAATGTTCTGGGTTTCACCTAGCATTCAAACTGACATTCTCTCTCTCTCTCTCTCTCTCTCTCTCTCTCTCTCTCTCTCTCTCTCTCAAACCACCACCTTGCACCTCCTTCTAACCCGTCAGAAAATAACAAGACTTTCATTTAGTATTAAAATTTATATTCTCTCTCTCTCTCTCTCTCTCTCTCTCTCTCTCCTACTCTCTCTCTTAAACCACCACCTTGCACCTCCTTCTAACCTATCAGAAAATGACCAGACTTTCATTTAGTATTAAAATTTATATTCTCTCTCTCTCTTCTCTCTCTCTCTCTCTCTCTCTCTCTCTCTCTCTCTCACATGCAAAAACAATAATCACGCTTAATTCTAGTTTGAAAGATGATTTGGTCCAACCCACTTGAAATGGTTAGTTAAAAGTCTTGCACTTCCGGTTTCAAAAAAGTATTTTGGGATGACGTTGCTGGCTCCATACCCATTTCTATCCAAGTTTTCCCTACCACAGCAGACTAATTACCAGGTACAATACTGACTACCAATAAATAAAGGCACAATGGATTAAGTGAAAACCAACCTAAATTCTTGGCCACCCCCACCCCTACCATGGGATAAATCCCGGAGCTGCCTTTGGTGACACACACACACACACACACACACACACACACACACATATAACTGTTTTCATACAACAATGTAAAAAGGTATCAAAATAGATCAATCTATTATAAGGGTGATCTTCACAAGAAACAACAGAAGTTACCCAGATAAGTAAACTTCATCTGCCCTTCGAGTTAAACCGTAGGCAACAAGAGAGAGAGGTATGAAACATCTTTTAATCTCGTTGATAGCCATGGTTTGGCTGAACACACACCCAGAGAGAGAGAGAGAGAGAGAGAGAGAGAGAGACTTCGTTTAATCATGTCGGTATCCCCCAAGGCAACATTCTCATAATTCAACAAAATAGAAAGTGAATATTTCTTTGCGGCCGATAATGACTAATACCAAGCCGCAGGCTCCCAATAAAGAAAGCACAATGAAAATAATCAGATAAAACGTCTCCCTATAAATAACGCCTTGTAGGAAAACGCCCCCTTTCTCAAAAGCGCCTGGGCGGTAATAGTTGATGACATCATCGTTGACAACAAACATCTGACTGTGTTCGCGGAGGTTGTACAGAACTTCTTCTACGCACGCGCACACGGCTTATTAGATGAGCTCTGAGAGAGAGAGAGAGAGAGAGGAGAGAGAGAGAGAGAGAGAGAGAGAGAGAGAAAAGAAGAGGGGGGTCTTGAATATTTATTAGTTACATTCCTTGGTTAAATATGAGTCTGACTACAACTATGTATATGTATATATATATAGATATATATATATATATATATATATATATAATATATATACATAGAGAGAGAGAGAGAGAGAGAGAGAGAGAGAGAGAGAGAGAGAGAGAGAGAGAGAATGAAACACCTTCCAATCACGATGCAAGCAGTGTTTTCTTAAAATAATCCCAGCAATTAACAGAACAGCTTTTTGAAATAAATTTGTTGTTCAACGCTTACGTTTAGTTTGTCAGATCTTCAATTTCATAAAACAAAATACATAATTCCAAAACATATCGACGGTAGATAAACGCCGCTAAACGCATCCAAAAACATTTGAAATTAGTCAAAAAAAAGCATTGAAATTGGATAAAAAAGAAATTTTATGGAATAAAAAGCGGGTTAGATAAACGCAAGTTTAAGATACGATGTTTCAACATTTTCTCTGGCTGTTAATTGTCCTCATATGGGTAAAGAATTAACAAGGAAAGTCTAAAAATATAATAACCTTCAAGGTTTATCTTTTCTCAGGCACCAAAAACAGCTATGAGCTTTTCCTAGACTCGCTCATTCATCAAAAGAGGAGTAATTTGTCTTGGTGATAATTGCGGGTTCGGTTAACAATACAAAACACCAGTGCTTATTATGAGGACATATTCGTGAAAGGTTTTTTCTAATAATATAAAAGAGGAGAGAGAGAGAGAGAGAGAGAGAGAGAGAGAGAGAGAGAGAGAGAGAGAGAGAGAGCTTATTACGAGACCGTGAAAGATTTTTCTATAGCAACATAAATGAGAGAGAGAGAGAGAGAGAGAGAGAGGAGAGAGAGAGAGAGAGAGAGAGAGAGAGTTTAGAACACCAAGAAGTGACAAGGGCAATAAAGGACGGACAAACTCAGATATCGAGTTGACACACTCATGGAACAATTTTGATTATTATCTCGTTGCACAGACATTCATGCTTTCAACAGAAAGCCGAAAAATATTCCATGAGCCATTCATTTAATATCCCAAAGGAAAATTTTTCAAAACATATAGGAAATCCCTTCTCAGTAATAACAGTAATAATAAAAATATTCATTATTCTCTCACAAGGACACATTCAAAGACACACGAGGCAGAGGAAACAATACAAAAAATAAATTACACTTAGATAAAAAGGAATACGTTATGTGACAACAGTTCCAGGAAGTACCAACGAAGATAATGGAGTGAAAGAATGATAACAAGATGAACTGACATTTTGAAAATGTGACAGAGAAGTAAATAAAACTTGTCAGAGAAGGAAACTGGTCGAAGTAAAACGTGGAATTTTGTGATTTATTCTTTGCAGAATGAACAAAGCTAACAAATTATTTAATCATATTGATAATTTTTACAAAATTATACAAAAGAAACTTTTAATCATGAATAAAAAAATAGCTTATCAACACCAACGAAAGTAAAATAAGAAGCAATATGATAATTATGATAATTCTTGTAACCAAACAGTAAAACTAAAATAAAAAACAGAGCCTTAATCATGGATTAACGTAAAACCAAAACTGCAAACTAAAATTACGATTTAAAACTAAAATCTTATTCCGGCATTACATTAAAATAAAATTAAAAAGGAAAAAAAAAATTCTTACTCCGGCACCAAACCTTACACCCGATAAGAGAGTAACAATGAAATAGCATACTGAGAATTTTATAAATTGACAAAGAAATCATACACTGAAAGTTTAATATCTGCAAAACCCGCTATGTAAAAAAAAAAAAAAAAAAAACAAAAAAAAAAAAAAAAAAAAATTACCAATTAGAAAGAAATTGTTATTTTTCCTGATATACGAAGCTACACTTTCCAATGTTCGGCTGTTACTGAATCTCTAAAAAAAAAAAAAAAAAAAAAAAAAAAAAAAAAAAATCCTCCAACGCTATAACTGGGTCACGTGGTGTGACCTGGATGGACTTTTGTCAAAAGACAAACAAAACAGACATAACCAGATGAAAAAAAAAAAAAAAAAACATAAAGAGAGTAGTAACAATATAGGAAGCTTCCATACAAAGGGATACAAAAATTAATGTATGACATGGTTACATAGAGTGAAACTTTCAGAAACGAGAGAGAGAGAGAGAGGAGGAGAGAGAGAGAGAGAGAGAGAGAGATTGCCTCGTCGAGGGCCCTTCCGTTTAATTAATTATAATTATGACCGCGGGGAGAAATATCTAATGAGGAGAGAGAGAGAGGAAGGGGGGGGGGGGGGGGGGGGGGGGGGGGGGGGGGGGGGGGGGGGGGGGGGGGGGGGGGGGGGGGGGGGGGGGGGGGGGCGGGCAATAATGATCAAGTAACAGATCTGCCATTTAATAAATTTGACAACGTAGAACAGGTCACACAAATTTCATACAGAACTCATATACTTATGTTTAAATGAAAAATTCTAATTATGGGAATAACCCTAAGAATTTCTACAACCAATTCCCAGCATTTAAGTCAATACCTTGCATATAATCGATTTAACCAACTGACAACCTGAATATATAAACTCATACAGGCAAACGTAATACTGTCATCCCTACCACTTTATATCCAGTGAGGTACAGAACAGGATAAATAGTGGTCTGCGGCCAAAGCTGTTACCTGCAAAGAAAATAAAAGAATATTAATAATTAATATATGAAGATGATACATAATATAAAACTGCGTCATCAGTTTACAAAAAGTCAGTACGTGCATCTCACATGACAGTATTTAGCAGATACTATTATTAACCCAATACACATACACATGCAGGTGTACACTCGTATGTGGTGTATGTGCGAATATACGTGAGTGTGTGAAGGTGAAATTTTTTCAAAACTATGTAAGTTTATATGTAAAAGTATCATTTTTTCAGAACTATGTAAGTTTCTGTGTAAAAGTGTAATTTTTGAAAACTAATTGTGTAAACGTGTAATTTTTTGCAAAACTATAAGTGTGTGTGTGTGTGTATGTGTAAAAGTGTAATTTTTGCAAAACTTTGTAAGTGTGTGTGTACGTAAAAGTGTAATTTTTGCAAAACTATGCAAGTGTGTGTGTGTGTGTGTAAAAGTGTAATTTTTGCAAAACTTTGTAAGTGTGTGTGTACGTAAAAGTATAATTTTTTGCAAAACTATGCAAGTGTGTGTGTGTGTAAAAGTGTAATTTTTGCAAAACTAAGTGTGCCTGTAAAAGTGCAATTCTTGCAAAACTATGTACGTAAGTGTGTGTATAAGTGTAATTTTTGCAAAACTATGTAAGTGTGTGTTTGTACAAGTGTAATTCTTGCAAAACTATGTAAGTTACTGTGGAAAAGAGTGATGTTTGCACAACTATGTAAGTGTGAATGTAAAAGTGTAATGTTTGCAAAACTAAGGAAGTGTGTGTGTGAGTAACAGTGTCATTTCTACAAAACTATATCTCTATCTTTCCTTACACCGAAGGAACTTGCATTAAGGACAAAGACCTTGATTAAGGACCACAACGTTTCACTCGTTACGTCTGCGCCTACGTCACGTGACCCTTCAACAAGGCCTGAGTCTGTTTTCCTCTTCCCATATCACCCCCCCCCCACAAGAAACCGAACACGATGCCAAACGATTTGTTTAAGGCTTAAGGCTGACTTAAACACCTCGCCGAGTGACAGGACTCTTATCACTGATAACCTCCTCGGTGATTTATGACGCGAATGGAATTATTGACCAACTCACAAATGCCCCAAAAGAACAAAGAGAAGCTTCACGGGAAGTCAAGGGATATTTCTTTTAGATAAAGGACAAGGGGCGATCTCTGGGTGCCAGAGCTGGTCTGCATAGTGAGGAAGAAAGGCACAGCGCTCTACTCAGATTCTACGATTACAGGCTAAGAGGGTTCTACATTCTCAGGAATTAACAGGCCTAATGAGGTTTCTACAGATTCAGGCTAAGATTCAACAGATCTGCAGATTACAGCTATTAGTCTACAAGAATTACTTACAGATACAGGCTAGAGGCAATTCAACATTCTCAGATACGGCTAATTGAGGTTCTATCTAATACAGA
>NC_087206.1:84494807-84527307 GCF_015104395.2 Macrobrachium nipponense
TATTGCATTTCTACGTTGACTTCTATCATATTTTTATTATATTTATGAAAACTCTTTAGTAATTTCTATTGCAATTGACAGCCTCACAAAAATAAAAACAATTTATATCAATACGCGCGCGCACACACATTTATATATACATATATACGTATATATATTCATATATATGTATATACATACACTATATATAAATATAAATATATGTATATTACATATTTAAATAAAATCTATATACATACAGTTTGGGATTGCCTCATCCTGAGCATAAAAAAAAAAAACGGTGAAAGTCCGATGCCCTTCAAAAACCATGGACTATATGACCTACGAATGTAAAAAAAAAAAAAAAAAAAAAAGTGTAAATATAAATATATAACTTTTATTGTATCACAATCTGCAACACTTTGCGGACCTGCAACACTTTGCGAAGTAAAAGAGAAATTATAACCAAAAACAGTAGAGGACATCTTATCACTAACACGAATAATGCATTATCGCGCTACCCAAGAGGCATTTTACTTCAAGATAAGCTGTTATGGTTGAATGAATAATTATACGTAGATACGCTTTTATACATGGATCTTATTCACAGATACATTTAACATAAACAAGTGAGAGAGAGAGAGAGAGAGAGAGAGAGAGAGAGAGAGAGAGAGAGAGAGGAAACTGCTGTGTGTGTGTGACGTATTAAAAACTAATGAGAAAAGACTTTCACTGAGGAAAAATGCATTATGAATGTATATAAGTAAATACATACATACATGCATACATTACATACATATATATATATATATATATATATATAACATATAAAAACAAACTGCATGCAACAGAATATATATAAAAAATCCATATACGTAATATATAACAAAATTTAAAAGTATGGAGCTTATTGACAACAAAAAGGCATAATTGATATAAACAATACAAGCATTTGTTCCGCATCATCTCTAGGTGACAAGAGGAACCAATAAGAACCACAATCCACAACGGAACAGCTCCGATCGCCCAAAAGGTCGCCCTCCAGCTCCTCACCGAGGAACAAAGGTCTCAGATCGAACAATGGAGACATGACGCTGATCCTGCATACGAATGGTCCGTTATTAAGACGGTGGGATAACCCTTAAGGACCTTGGGAATGACCACGCTTTTCTCCAGGGGCACTGGAAGGCGGAATAACATATGGAATTTGGACGAAAGGCCAAGCGCTGGGACCTATAAGTTCATTCAGCGCTGAGATGGATATTGGGTGCCAAAAGGTTAGAAAGGTGTAACAGGAGGAAAACCTCGTACGTAGTTGCACTATGAAACAATTGTTAGGAGAGGGTGGAAAGCGAGATAAGAGAAAAGAGAAAAAGAACGGAGGCACAGTAAAATGAATGAAAGGAGTTGCAGCTAAGGGTCCAATGTATCTTCACTCTGAGGAAGGCTGACCGGGCAACTTAAACAAGGAGATTGTGTTCAATGATTCATTCTTCATTTATTTGCATTACCTTGAGCACGTAACAGAATAGGTGTGCCATACGGAGTACTGTCATCAGGGCAGATCACTACATATCATCAGAAGCGACATTTTTATGAAGGAATACAGAGGTTGGGGGGGGGGGGGGGGGGGGTCAGAATTATTTGATGAACTCACCGCTAATCGAACCTTTTCACAAAACAAGAAAAATTAAACTCAGCGAAGCAGACAATAATATATATATATAGATATATATATATATATATATATATATATATTTATATAGATATAAATATATATATATATATATATATATATATATATATATATACATACATATTAGGCAAGACCAATACTATTGAAAAAGATAAGAAAAAGATATTTCACAGATTCAAACAAAACCGGTGGTTTGTCAAAACCTGCAGAATTAGGTACTAAAATATATATATTGCACATATTAAACGGGCGTTACATTGAAAATACTCAGAGACAAATTCGTACACATACTGAGGGTTTTCTTAAACAATAAGGTTTGATTCAAGCTTTCAAAGATTATGGTGTTCATTCGAAAGAAGTAACAGAAGGTAAAAATGGAGAATACAGAAAAAGGAGACCAATTATTAGAAAAAAAAACATAAAACATTAACAAATGACTAAATAAATAAACGTGAATAAAGTATTAAAATACAAGTTGCATTGTATTAGGGTAGTAATGCGTTACATCTTCAAACAGGATAATCCTGCAAATTTCCAAAAACGATAATGTTATTGTAAAACAACGAGCATTATAGCAGCCAACCAGAGAGCACCCTTCCAAATAACCAAATCAACAAACAACACGGTGGGTCTCACAAACAAACATCCTTCTTTTCCCTGATAGCAGTTTGTTCTATTGGCTTAAAGTAGCAGGCATAAGACTGGCAGGGGGGAGGGGGGGGGAGGAATGAGAGACCTGGGTGGTGAGAGATCCCCCTCCCTCCCCCTTTCCCCACCAAACCCCGGCCCTTTCGGCGACTACATTCCTGTCTCCCACCAAACTTGGTTGTTCTGATACGCATTTCATCGACTTTTTTTTCTTTTTCATGACGATTTAGATAATGAAATTTAGACAACGTGGCGTCAAGTGCATTAGCGAAAGAAATCTTTAAGTAGGGGCATCCTTAATAATGCTCTGTTATTTTACCGCACTTACCTTTGTCTATAAAGTGTTTAGGTGCCTAATATTATCTCCTATACTCGAAATCTCAGGTGTAATTGGCCATTATCGCCGCAGAGATTAACAATCCGTGAAAAGTACCTTTATTAGCACAATCCTAAATTCACTGTAAAAATGCCACAAAGACGTCATCAAGTAGTGTCTCCCAAACTTTCACAACTTCTTTAGGTCAGGTTAGGTTAGTTAAAGTTTTTCATAAGATGACAAAAGCCGAGGCAGGAATTCCAGTAAGAATGATGAGAACCGTAATTAATATGTAGTAGGCATCTCTTGACCAATTTAATAACGTGAAAAAAAATATTCCCATTTATGTTCAGAGAGTCCTCTTTCAAATACACTAATTTGGTTTATCAAATTGGCGTCACGCCTTCAGAGATCGTCAAAGAAATTACATTTTGAAAGGCGTCGAAAATCCAATGTCTTATTTTCTTCAATGTCTAAACAAAGACGTACATAAAAATGTGTATATATACGAATATATAGTCCAATAAAAGGAGCTCATAAAAACGCCAAAATATAGAGAGAAAATACTATATTTCAGAGACTGCTGTCTACCTCTTCAGGTAGATGAATGAGAAATGCTACAGAAAAGGTGGTATTTATACCAAGAGTGAAATATAGTATTTTTCTCTCTATATTTTGGCGTTTTTGTGGGCTCTTTTTATTAGATGGAATTCTGTTGTAACAAAACATTTTTACCAATCAGTATATAGTTATATAACTATATATACTCACGCAAACACACACACACACTCTATATATATATATATATATATATATATATATATATATATATATATATATATATATATATATATATAGAGTGTGAGTGTGTGTGTTTGCGTGAGTATGTATAGTTATATAACTATATATACTCACGCAAACACACACACTCACACTATATATATATATATATATATATATTTATATATATATATATATATATATATAGTGTGAGTGTGTGTGTTTGCGTGAATTATATATAGTTATATACTATATACTGACTGGTAAAAATGTTTTGTTACAACAGAATTTCATTCTACTAAAAGGAGCCCATAAAAAACGCCAAAATATAGAGAGAAATATATATATTATATATATATATATATATATATATATACATATATACATATATATGCATAACGAAATGTATCTAGACACGCACACGTGACGAAGTCAAAAGCATGCGCGTAGTGCATTGATGTTCGTCTTTTGTTAACGTCCTTAAATCCTCCCAGACGCTCCTGCGTACTCAGTGACACCCTGCGATATAATCCTTCCATTCTGCACGCAAGCATCAGATGTTCATCTACAATTCTTGTTGATCCGACTCGCTTCGCCGAAAGCCAAACATCTCTTATCGCGTCTGCATTAATGGACCGGAGTTCACTCGAGTGGCAGATATGATTTATGAAAGCTTTTACAGTCGAGTCTTCTCCTCAAGAGGAAATCGAGGGTTTCGTGGGAAATTTTGAGACGGCCTTCAGCGTTGTTTGACGATTCCGAGGAGGATTTATTCAGATTATGATTTTTCTCAGAATATTTGCCTTACTCGAGGTCAAGATTTTCTAGATTATTACTATAATATTGAGAAGATAACCCCCTATTCATAAGGAAGAGGCCTACAAACAGAAAAATTAAATAACGATCAGATGCAGGATATAGGTACTCGTATTGTATGCAAATAGTAAGTCGTGAAAGAGAAAGAGGAATTCTACAGTAATCTGTGAGAATGGCGCCTCTTAACACTTCTACAAACGCAATCAGACAGGCTTTTAATGTGGGCGGATGCCTTAATATTCACAACAAAGAAGAGTGAAAAATGTTGTACGAGTAATAATTCCTTTTACAATATACTAACATGCAAGTAACCATGGTGAAAATGGGTTGCCGTTAATTTCCATTATAAAGCACGCATGCAATAATGTTGCAATAAGTCGAGAGGTCTCGCTACGAACATATACATAAATATATATGTGTATGAGAGAGAGAGGAAGAGAGACCTTACCTTACAGACCTTACATCTTGTTCGGGTTGCCCCAGGTCCCTCAGTGTGAGGCACCTCTAAGGTCTACCAGAGAGTTGCTAGTACATCTTCCGGTATATTTTGCATCTTACCAATCTTGGATGGTCTGGGATGCAGTTTAGATATTTGTCGAGCTTATTCTTAAACACATCTACGCTCACTCCTGATATATTCCTCAGATGAGCTGGCAACGCATTGAATAGACGCTGCATTATCGATGCTGGTGCGTAGTGGATTAAGTCCTGTGTGTTTCCTTATTTTTCCTGGTATAGTTTTGGGCACTATTAATCTACCTCTGCTTGCTCTTTCTGATATTTTTAGTTCCATGATATTTTCTGCTATTCTTCTATCTGTTTCCATGCCTGAATTATCATGTAGCGTTCTCTTCTCCTTCTAGACTATATAATTTTAAGAATTGTAGTCTTTTCCCAGTAGTCTAGGTCCTTAACTTCTTCTATTCTAGCTGTAAAGGACCTTTGTACACTCTCTATTTGTGCAATATCCTTTTGATAGTGTGGTACCATATCATATTGCAATATTCAAGTGGACTACGAACATATGTTTTATAAAGCCATAACATGTGTTCAGCTTTCTTGTTTTGAAGTGCCCTTAACAACATTCCCATTTTTGTTTTTGGGCTTTACATTTTGCCAACAGAGTTGCTATTTGATTCATTGCATAAACATGTTCCTATTTCATCATCACACCAAGGTCTTTAACTGCTTCCTTATTTGTGATGGTCTCATTATTAGGTCCCTTATATGCATATAGCTTTCTTTCTCTGTCTCCATAATTTATGATTCAAATTTATCAGAGTTAAATACCATCCTATTTACCTCTGCCCAATCATATACTTTGTTAAGGTCTCTTTGTAGAGCGTTCCTATCTCATCACAAGTAATTTCTCTACTTATTCTTGTGTCATCTGCGAAACTACTCACTACCGGAATCCTTCACATTATTGTCTATGTCTTCAATCATAATAACAAACAGTATTGCAGCTAACACCGTACCTTGCGGCACACCGGATATTACCTTGACTTCATCCGATTTCTCGTCGTTTGCAATAACTATCTGTTTTCTGTTGTGTAAAAATTCTTTTAACCATCTTCCTACTTTATCCACGATATTGTGTTTTCTAATTTTCTTCGCTAAATAATATTATGGTCTACTTTATCAAAAGCTTTTGCAAAAGTCTAAATAAAACCACATCTGTTTCATTTCCGCTTTTCATATTTTTGAATATGTTCTCACGGTGGACTAACAGTTGGGTTTGTGTACTTTTTCCGGGTACGAAACCATGTTGTAAACCTTTATTAAAAAAATTAAAAAAAATTTTTTCCCCATTAAATTAAAAAAAATTTAATTTTTTAATTAAAAAAGTTTCATAATATTTTTTTCTTCATTACCCTTTCATACACTTTCATAATATGTGATGTTAGACTCACAGGCCTATAATTACTTGCCTCTAGTCTTGATCCACTTTTGAAAGTAGGGTAATATTATGCTAACTTTGTGCTCCTCATAAATTCTTGCCTGTATCTACACTTTGTCTTAATAATATTGCAAGTGGCTTTGCGATAGAATGAACTACTTTCTTTAACAAAATAGCAGGAATTCCATCAGGCCCTGCAGCAGCTCCATTTTTAATTTTTTTTGTTTCATTAATAGCCTGCACAATATCAGCTTCATTAATATCTATGTCAGCTAAATATTCACTATTTTCATCCCTTACTTCTATATCATTATCTTCATTATCTATTCCTAGGGGTGAATTCTCTCTTATATCGTTCTGCCAGTATGTTGCAAAGTTTCCTTTTTTCATTCGTTAATCTCCTTCAATTCTCAGAGGGCCTTTTTTATTTCTATTCTTCTTTTATTCATCTTCTTCGCATATGAGTATAATAGTTTGGGGTTTTGCTTGATATTAATAGGGTTTTTTCTTCCAAGTCCCGTTTTTCATTTTCTTTTGATTGTATAATCTTTTGTTCTGCATTTTCTATCTTACTTTTAGTTCTATAACTTTCCATGCATTTTTTTTTTTTGTTTTTTTGCAAGACCTTTTTTCCACTTTCTGATTTTCTGGAACAAGATCCTTCTGTCTCTTGGTATGCATGAATGATGTTTATTTTTCTTCTTCGGTATATATTTTTCCACTATTTTCTCAATATTTTATATAATATCTCCGTATTTACCCTTATGTCATCACTTGACGAAAATGTTATCCCAATCTTTGTTTAATTCTTCATTAATTTCTGACTATTTTATATTTTTACTGTAGAAGTTGTATTTTCCATATCCTTCCCACTTTTTCATTTCTTGCTTATCTCTATTTCCACTTGCTTTGGAGTGAAACCTGTTAATTCTATGACATTATGGTCTGAAAATATTCGCATTATAAAACTATTATTTCTTTAACATAATTCATCTCGTTCACAAATACTAGGTCTAAAGTATTTTCCTTTCTTGTTGGCAGGTGATTTATTTGTTGAATGTTGTATTCTAGTAGCATATCTAATAGCTTTTCAAATTGCCTCTTATCTTCTGCACTACTATTACTCTCTTTTTTATATGTATAAGTACAACCACAATCTCCTATTCGTTCTTCCATTCTACGAAAGGAAGTTGAAGTCACCAGATAGGAGAATAGTCCAGTCCTTGTGATTTCTACATATATCATCCAATTTTTCAATTATTAAGTCAAACTCTTTAGTATTAGGAGGTCTATCTATTACTATGTTCATCAATTTTTCAGATTCAAATTCTACCGCTATTAGTTCACATCTGAGTTACTATATTTCTCATATATTTTTCCTTGTTTTTTGTCTTTCCCATATATTGCGGTTCCCCCTTGATTCCTATTTTTTCTATCTGATCTATAAGTTTGGAACCCCTTTTATTTGATCATCATTCCCAGTCTCTTGGAATACCAGGTTTCACTTATATTCATTATATCTATTTTCTTTTCATTTTGGGTTAGTTCTTCTAAGTACTCTATTTTCTTTTGAGTTACTCGTAACTAAACCCTGCGCATTCATCACTATGATGGTTTGCGTGTTTTCTCCTTCATTTAATACTGGTAGTAATAAGGATTTTCCCATGTCTCTTTCCTGTTCTGGTTATGTTGTTCTTTTTTTCATTTCCAGAAATTCTGACATTAAAAAATCCAACTTTTCCATAAATATTTGATCTTCCTTCATCATAATTATTCATTTTGTGTCTGAATCTGCAATTTTCTCTCCGTTTCTGCAATATCCTCTTGCATAATAAATACAGTTATTATCTCTTGAGTAGAATTTCGGAGCGTGCATGCTTTTGAAATTTTTTGCTGACACCCTCGCAATATCTCATTGGTGGATTTGCTTTTCTCTTTTACCTGATATTCTTGATTTCTCTCTTTATTTGTTTCTTTCTTATTTGGATTTTATTACTTGGTTGGTTATTTATTGGATTATGATTCATGGCTTACAGGGTGCATATATTTGCATTTTTTGTCGAACGTTCTTACATCCTTTTCCTTCTTTTAGGTTTTACATATTTTTGGATGAGATCTCTGCAATCATCCCCATATCCATCTAAGTATGCACATTTACCATATATTTCATAGTTTTGACATATCTTAGGATGTTTGTAGTAACATCTTTCTCCAAATCTGCAATTCCCTCTTTTCAAAAGGTTGCAGATTTTGTCTTTTCTTGTCTATTTTTTCCTCTTTCCCGTCATTGTATAGATCTGGGTAGAGCCTCTTCGGGATTTTGGCTTTTCTGTTGTCATATCGTAATTATTTCTCGTAGGTATGCTGCTGTATTGCCTCATATGTAGTATCAATGAGTATCTCTCTGCATCCATACTTTTATCTTGTTCTTTGTTTTCCTTATTTTTTTCTGTCATTTCATTTTTCATTTTTCTTACTTCTCTTCCGTTTTCCTCTTCTTCTTTTTCTTTCTTCTTCTTCTCTTTCCTCTTCTTCTTCATCCTCAACTATTTGTACATTCAATCTTGATTTAATAACATTGTCTATCCATGATAGACATGTTGAACAAAAATTCTTGTATCTTTTCTCAAATCTTGTATTACCTCAGCACACTGTGGATGGGTCGGAATGTTGCATGCAGCACATTTTCTGATTAGGTTTTGTGGATTGACTATGCTATACCAAACCTTACACAGTTTGCATGCTTTTGGCATTCTTTTTCCTAATGCATCAATTAGGATATTCACAAGATTCACCTTATTCATTTTCTTTGTCGGAATATGTTGGTTTATGTATATTTTCTTTATGAGTCTCTTGACCACTTGATTTTATTTGGAACTTCTTCAATTATTTTCAAGATGTTTTCATTAGATTTGTTCCAGTTTGAAGATTTATATCCTTCTAATATATCTATGAATGCTTTTGTATCTTTTTGGTTAGGACTGTTGCTGATTTCATAGATGAGAAATGCCAGTTCCCTTCCTGCTACCTCATCGTATTGCGAATCTGCTAAACACGCCAAATTACGCCACCTCTTCCCGCAGTTGGAACTTACTGCCATCTTGTTCTGATTTTATAGGTTTATTACACTTGATAAAAAACTAACTTTAGAAGACGCTTTATCCTACTATTTTCACACTAATCTTATCACCGATAGTTCACGAACACTTCTAGATATTTCTCAAATTCTAGTCGTATGTTAAACTTGTGATATCTGTTGATTAATCTGACTTCACGCGGGTACGTCTCACCAAGCAAGATGGCTACTTACGAGAGAGAGGGAGGAGGGAGGAGGAGGAGGATGGGAATGGGGAGGGAGGGGGAGGGCGGAGGAGAGAGGAGAGGAGAGAGAGTGAGTTAACGAGTTGGGGGGGAAGAGAGGGGGGAGGAGATAGGGAGGGGAGTGAGGTGGAGGCGAGGAGAGAGAGATGAGAGAGGAGATGTGTTCATTAACTGTACCAACCTTGCATGTGTGTGTGTTAAATGTGTTACTCTGCCTCTGTGAAGTGGACTGGCAACAAAGATGTCCTATTAGGAAAAAAAAAAAAAAAGGCCGCTAAAACTGCGCCCAAGATTCAACAGATGAACAGTTTACTTAGCCCGAATATTAGGACGTGACGCACCCAAAAATATATATGAATGAAAATAAATAATAATAAATAAAACGTCTTTTCATACATAAAAACGGTTTTTAAACACTCGCGCCCATTCCATTTAACAACCGTTTTGTATTACAAGAAGGACACAACACACCCCATTGAGGGAGAGAATGAGGCGATTCCTTGTTTTCATTCGTTACTTTTGCAACTTGCAAGAGAAAAGACAACCATCGAGTTGCAAGGGGCCTTCGTCATGCAAGCAGGCACGTCCGTGAGTCCGTCTGTCTGTCTGTCTGCTTATGTCTGTCTGTGTGTCTGTCCTTCTTACGCATGATTGCATTACAGGCAGATCTACATGAATCAAGGAAGCTCTAGTTCTGGGCTCAATGACACACTGTAAACTCTCTTTAATGAAAACCAGCCATCCAGTCTGTGTGTACGGAGAGAGAGAGAGAGAGAGAGAGAGAGAGAGAGAGAGAGAGAGAGAGAGAGAGAGAGAGAACTGTCCTGTAATATTAGAGATAATCAGCAACATTAGAATTATCTTCATTACATTTTTAAAATTAACTTTGACATATAAAAGGCAAAGCATGATTCTAATGGAGAAATTATACATATATACTAATCAGTGCCAGGGTGTCAGGACAAATCAATATCAAATAAATCGAATAAAAAAAAGAGAATATTTACTGTTTTCACGGGACGGGGGGAGAGTAAATATCACCTAAATCTAGGCCCTCCCTCTGCAATTTTAAGCCTGTGCGCATTCTTAACATATCTTTTTTGTTTTTTTATTTTTCACTTCTCTCCCAAAACAAACCTGCTACCCACAACAGCTGACCAGCCACCATGAATATTTTTCACAACTAACGTTGCATACTTTCCTCTCTACGTCCGGTTCGGGGAGGAGGAGGAGGAGGAGGAGGAGGAGGAGGAGGAGGAGGAGGAGGAGGAGGAGAGAGAGAGAGAGAGAGAGAGATGATGGAGAGAGAGAGAGAGAGCCCAGAGTTACAAGGATTAGGACGTCTCACAGACTTATTACTCCATCCGGAAAGGCATCGTGTGCTCACTTATCTCTAGGAGCAGGTTTTACTGTTTATTCACAGTTCTAATGATTTTTTTTTCTAGCTTCCTTTTGAACTCTTCCACACCGTCGCTGTTTACAACTTCTGGTGCACCGTTTCCTTGTTTCTGTATTTCAACTGCCTCTTTATGTATCCCGCTAGTTTATGTGCCTTCTTTTCAGCTTTTATGCTCTGTTTCGTGGATTTTAAGTCCTCGGTAATGATGACTCCAAGAGAGAGAAGGGGCTAAAATTCTAAAGTGGTACTTAAAGAGAGAGAGAGAGAGAGAGAGAGAGAGAGAGAGAGAGAGAGAGATAACTGCAGCTTCATTTCATCATCTCCGTCAAAATATCTCAGGACGACCTTGCTGTCAACAGCCATGACCTTCTCATGTGACAAGGACTCGAGGGAATGACGAAGGCCACCCTAATTTCTGATTTACGAGGACAAAAAAATAATTATCTACTTATGACACGCATGTTAGGTTTCTTTTTATGTCCTCAAAGACCCTAAACAAACACTCAGCCCTATTATTCACATTCGCATTATTCGCATTCCAGTCTGTGTGACAGGCAAAAGCACAATCATTAACATGAAAGACGACGGACAAAAACTCGATCATCCAACAAGAGCGAGAAGTGCACTAAATATAATCCCCCGTGAAAGGACTCCCAGATAACGGACAAAAATCCTTCCTCACTTTCATATAAAACTCAAGTACTCTCGGCTATTCAATCGCAATTCAAGAACCTCTAGAGAGTACGTGTATAAACTTTAGAAGGATTAACAAGGACAAGCGCAATGGCCCTTGATGCGCAAAAGGATCACGACGAAATGGGGTCAAAAATCGAGGGGTAACATGGTCCAAGTCTGACGTCGCAGTTTCCTCCATGTTGTTGTCGTTTCCTTAAAAAGAGAAAAAGAAAAAAAAAATAGTCCCGAACCTTTCCATGAACGAGGGGGTTCCGGATAGCATCTACCATGCCGGGCAAATAATGATCTCTGTCACCTGATTTGACAGGTACTAATATGACGTCTGAGTCGAAAAAAAAAGAGAAGGCTAGTACGAACTCATTCGTTCACTCGGCTAGCTTCGAATTCGTGGGGAGTATGAATCATCACCAGAGACGGGCAAATTCCGCCAGAGACACCGGTTCGTAACCCCACTTGACGAATGTCATCAAGGAGGAAGATATATTACGGAGCAGCCCGGTTCTCAAATAATGCGCATGACATTTACAATAATCATAAGAAGTGGTACACAATGCATAAGAAAAGGGGTCTTCCAAATTACGAATGTAGGATCGTCTGGACCACCAGCAATGTGACAACTACAAGAAATATGTGGGGAGTGACAGAAAAGGAAAGAATGTCGAGGAGTTGTCAGACACCCAGTGTCCAAAAAGGCGATTCATTACAAACAAAGGGATATTGCTTAATATGCTCATGATTATAAGACAGTACTAGCACAGCTCTACTACTACAACGAAAAACTGCGTACGAAGAAACTAAGTTTTTTCTACAAGGAGGAGGGGCTCCCAGGACCACTCCTACTTACAAAGCTACGAGTGCCAGCACCTTCATGGGACGTCGTAGCGCAGAGGTCAAACGCGGGCGGGCGCAGGGTTGACTCTTAAGAGTAACTGGCGTAAAGTGCTTCTGTTATAAAGAGGCAACAACGACCCATTAAATGCAGCTCTGCGCATTCCTTGTCTCGCTGCTGTTGTGTCAAAAGCTCAAAACCGACCTCTCGACCTTCGGCCATTTGGTGGCCCTTTGAATTCAACCCTTCAGACAACGACAAGCTAACCCCTCCAGCTTCCCTTCCCTTCTAAACCACCCCCCACCCCCAGCCCTTCCCCCTTTTTCCTAAAGCCTTTTAGCGCGACTCTTCAGATACTCGGAGGATTCCTCTTTACGTAGATCTCCCCCAAATCAAATAATTACACCCGTCGCACAACTCGAGAGGAGATAATCCCATGCTCAATGCAGCGGCACTGAAAACGCTTACAAGGTCATATTGTTTTCAAGGTAGTTTTGCCGCCAGAGGAGATATGTTTACCGGGGGTTAGGGGGCGTGGCGTGGTGGGGGGGGGGGGGCGGGGGGGGGGGGGGGGGGGGGGGGGGGTAAGGAGAATAAGAAGCTTCTTTCATTAAATTTCAGGCATCATATAAACTAGAAGCACATCAACATCTCACTTGTAGTAAGACCAACGAAACAGTAGTTGCATGATATGACCATGCATTTTGAACCAAGATAAGGGGTTAAAGTCCTAAAGTAGTACCTAAGGAGAGAGAGAGAGAGAGAGAGAGAGAGAGAGAGAGAGAGAGAGAGAGAGAGATACTTAAATGTCAATCTTATTAAGACGCATAGCACACAAACTCATTTTCACAAAACAATGTAATTTTTTCTCTCATCCTTCATGAAAAGCTTTCTTTATCCTACCACTGAATCTTGAGTTACAACTGCTTTCCACTGGCTGCATCTCTGTCGGATTCAACTTGAGTTGCAAAGTAACTCGGACACAAACTCTTCCTAAATTAGTAAAAATTTAATACCTAGATCCACGTACAGGCGATCTCGTATTCAAAGGTCTCGAACAATAAGTAATTTAATTACGGCTTCTTAAAGAAAAGTGCAATCAGTTCAGCGCAAGACCAAAGAATCGTTCCCATATTACCCAACACCAGTCAACCCAGCTGTTGGAGGTCAAGAAAGAGGGTGTGGGACTCGCAACCTCACTCCTGACGGCTTCAAAAGAAACCGGGAAAACTGTGAGTGTGTCTGTGTGTCCGTGTGTTTGTGTTCTCATCCATGATGTGCGGAAAAATAATGCAACGGTATCAAAGGCAAAAACATACAAAAAAGACCAATCATGAACAAAGTTCACTGTAGGATACAAAGTTTCCCCCCCCACACCCCCCCCCTACCAGCCCCCCTACCCCCCCGCCCCCCTCCCCCGTCAGAAACCGGTTAGGTACAGTTACTTTAAAAATACCAAAAACCTCTCTTCTTTGATAATTGGAAGAATATTACAAAAACTCCGATGTACAATCAGGAATAAAATCCACATAACTTTAACCTCTTACTAGATAACCTCACTTGCAAAATGTTTACCTTAAACACGGACGCAGCTTTTTAACGCTCGTATGTTCAGGAATTTTAATATCGCCGAGACCTTTTCTTTTTTTTTTATCAACGGCACTTAGATCTAAGTAGGAGATACGAAAATAAACAAAATGGTTCTAAAGAACTTTTGAGGAGAATAGCTGTTGACTGCCATTTTCGCTGGTGGCCGTTAGGTTTCTCTCGCACCTGTTGGGCTAATCTGGCAAATTTATCACTCAAGATACATTCTAAGAAAGTTATTTTAGTGGAAATAGGTTCAGTTTCCAAGTAAATCAGGGAGTTCCTGGTTGAGTGAGTTCCTTTCCTGATAAACTCTGAGAAATCGTGATGTCAAGTTCAAAATAACTTTTTTTTACTACTTGGCAATTTTTCCCTCAGTTTCTTTGAGTCAACAACGCTAGGAGTGAACTTAATTATAAAATAAACATAATCAAGAGAGAGATGAACTTATCGAATGTCAATCATCATCGTTTATATTGATTGATATTTATTTACCTATTATATTTATTAATTAACTTGTTAATATATTTTTCCGTTTCTAACAACTGATATCTTTCTATTTTTCATATTAACCTCTGTTACATCTTTCACATGAACACCATAGTCTTTGAAAGTTTGAATTTCAGGTCAATGTGGGCTCGTTTCATCATATGAATAGCTTTCAACTTAATAATAATAAAATAATAATAATAATAATAATAATAATAATAATAATAATAATTTCAACTCTCAAGACAATATCCACTCAAAGTCTCGCAGTATTAAGACCAGTAAAATATCTTGACATTTACACACCAACCACGTACCACATATATACCAAGTCTCTTACTTGACATTTTCATAACACCCAACCCCATAAGTTCATCTAGTTACAGTCTGCACATACCATAACAATACATACATCCACACACACACCATCACATAAATATATATTACTATAATATAATATATATTATAAAATTAATATATAAATAATATATTATATATATATATACTATATATATATATAATATATATATAGTCATACAACAAATATTCTTTGGAAGTTTGAAATTCAAGTTTCATATGAATATGGTTCATCTTCTGAATAATAATAATAATAATAATAATAATAATAATAATAATAATAAGGACTGTCTCTACGGCGTATACCTCTGAGGAAGATCCACGGTCTCCATTAACACATGAATCCATAAGCGAAAAATCCCTACAGGGTGTCCCTACATATACAGGAGAGAGAGAGAGAGAGAGCGAGAGAGAGAGAGAGAGAGAGACTGTCACCCTATGCGTTCCACCAATACTGATGTAGCTGGTGCTAAGATAGATAGGCCTATGGATGAACATCACCGACGTAGGGACCCACAGAGCAACCATCAAGGTGAAAAAAAAAAAAAAGTCGTAGTAGGCCTATGCTATTTATGGGTCGTGAAAGCAGTTATATCGACGATTCCAGAAGGAAATTCTATCCCGACGTTAAGGCCTCTTCATTGTAATGCAATTACTGAGAGGATAATGAGCTCAGTCACAACAACTAATATAAATCTTTCTTTCTCTCTCTCTCTCTCTCTCTCTCTGTGCTGTTCTTCATTAGGAAATCATCACTCTCCTAACTTTCTCTTCCTCTTTATCCATTTCACCTGACAAATCGACCGTTTGTCAACTATCATGAATAAAACATATTACATATTAACAACACAAATTTTCCAGATTTAAGAGAGAGACCCGATGCAGTCTGGATGACCATAGAAGCCGTAAAGTGAGATTCCAGTCCTGCCTGGATTTCGATTAAAAATGCCAAACGTTATTTTGTACTCGAGGTGTTTATTAATGTATTAATTCATTTTATATTTTCTGATAACTGTTCTCTTCTTTTTGCATTGCCTAAGACTTTCTGTAACTTCTTTCAAATAAACACGACATTCATTGGAAGCTCCAAAGGGTTCATCTTCTGAACAATAATAATAATAATAATAATAATAATAATAATAATAATAATAATAATAATAATAATAATAATAATAATAATAATAATAATAATACCAACAGAACAAACTATTCGGAACCAACCAGAAAAGACTATACAGCCAACTAAGATGGGAAGACAACCACCCAGAAATTCCTGAAGCCGAACCAAGTAAGAGACTCTGGGAAAACATATGGAGCAATCCGGTATCACACAACAAACATGCAACATGGCTCCAGGAAGTCAAGGACGAAGAAACAGGGAGAATAAAACAAAGATTCACAGAGATCACGGCAGACACAGTCAGACACCAACTAAAGAAAATGCCAAACTGGAAAGCCCCAGGTCCCGATGAAGTCCATGGATACTGGCTCAAAAACTTCAAGGCCCTACACCCACGAATAGCAGAACAACTCCAGCATTGTATCTCAAATCACCATGCACCAAACTGGATGACCACTGGAAGAACATCCTTAGTACAAAAAGACAAGAGTAAGGGAAATATAGCCAGTAACTACAGGCCTATCACCTTCCTACCAATAATGTGGAAGTTACTAACAGGTATCATCAGTGAAAGGCTATACAACTACCTAGAGGAGACAAACACCATCCCCCACCAACAGAAAGGCTGCAGAAGGAAGTGTAGGGGCACAAAAGACCAGCTCCTGATAGACAAAATGGTAATGAAGAACAGTAGGAGAAGGAAAACCAACCTAAGCATGGCATGGATAGACTATAAGAAAGCCTTCGACATGATACCACACACATGGCTAATAGAATGCCTGAAAATATATGGGGCAGAGGAAAACACCATCAGCTTCCTCAAAAATACAATGCGCAACTGGAATACAATACTTACAAGCTCTGGAATAAGACTAGCAGAGGTTAATATCAGGAGAGGGATCTTCCAGGGCGACTCACTGTCCCCACTACTCTTCATAGTAGCCATGATTCCCATGACAAAAGTACTACAGAAGATGGATGCCGGGTACCAACTCAAGAAAAGAGGCAACAGAATCAACCATCTGATGTTCATGGACGACATCAAGCTGTATGGTAAGAGCATCAAGGAAATAGATATCCTAATCCAGACTGTAAGGATTGTATCTGGGGACATCAGGATGGAGTTTGGAATAGAAAAATGCGCCTTAGTCAACATACAAAAGGGCAAAGTAACGAGAACTGAAGGGATAAAGCTACCAGATGGGAGACAACATCAAACACATAGATGAGACAGGATACAAACAAATACCTGGGAATAATGGAAGGAGGGGATATAAAACACCAAGAGATGAAGGACACGATCAGGAAAGAATATATGCAGAGACTCAAGGCGATACTCAAGTCAAAACTCAACGTCGGAAATATGATAAAAGCCATAAACACATGGGCAGTGCCAGTAATCAGATACAGCGCAGGAATAGTCGAATGGACGAAGGCAGAACTCCGCAGCATAGATCAGAAAACCAGGAAACATATGACAATACACAAAGCACTACACCCAAGAGCAAATACGGACAGACTATACATAACACGAAAGAAAGGAGGGAGAGGACTACTAAGTACAGAGGACTGCGTCAACATCGAAAACAGAGCACTGGGGCAATATCTGAAAACCAGTGAAGACGAGTGGCTAAAGAGTGCATGGGAAGAAGGACTAATAAAAGTAGACGAAGACCCAGAAATATACAGAGACAGGAGAATGACAAACAGAACAGAGGACTGGCACAATAAACCAATGCACGGACAATACATGAGACAGACTAAAGAACTAGCCAGCGATGACACATGGCAATGGCCACAGAGGGGAGAGCTAAAGAAGGAAACTGAAGGAATGATAACAGCGCACAAGATCAGGCCCTAAGAACCAGATATGTTCCAAAGAACGATAGACGGAAATAACATCTCTCCCATATGTAGGAAGTGCAATACGAAAAATGAAACCATAAACCACATAGCAAGCGAATGCCCGGCACTTGCACAGAACCAGTACAAAAAGAGGCATGATTCAGTGGCAAAAGCCCTCCACTGGAGCCTGTGCAAAGAAACATCAGCTACCTTGCATTAATAAGTGGTACGAGCACCACCTGAGGGAGTGATAGAAAAACGATCAGGCAAAGATCCTCTGGGACTATGGTATCAGGACGGATAGGGTGATACGTGCAAACAGACCAGACGTGACGTTGATTGACAAAGTCAAGAAGAAAGTATCACTCATTGATGTCGCAATACCATGGGACACCAGAGTTGAAGAGAAAGAGAAGGAAAAAATGGATAAGTATCAAGATCTGAAAATAGAAATAAGAAGGATATGGGATATGCCAGTGGAAATCGTACCCATAATCATAGGAGCACTAGGCACGATCCCAAGATCCCTGAAAAGGAATCTAGAAAAACTAGAGGCTGAAGTAGCTCCAGGACTCATGCAGAAGAGGTGATCTAGAAACGGCACACACTAGTAAGGAGAGTGATGGACTCCTAAGGAGCAGGATGCAACCCGGAACCCCACACTATAAATACCACCCAGTCGAATTGGAGGACTGTGATAGAAAAAAAAAAAATAATAATAATAATTTCTAATGATGTATCCACGTCTATTCGTTTACTGTAACCGAACACTACTTCATAAATATTTTCACACTCTTTAGCCTTATCTTAACAGTCTATTTTCTATTCAACCATCTAATTACGCATATTAACAAATCAGTCATCATTTCTCAAATTATCTATGTTAACGAACCTACTTTTTGCATCTAATTGGCAAGACTTATAAAATGATAATGTGTTTGCACTTTCCCCTTGATTTTTTTTTACTTTTATTTTCATACAAAATTACATCTATATCATATGAATATCATCAAAGTAAAAAAAAATAAATCTTGTTCATCAGATATATAAATAAATACCAAAATATGTTTGTCCCATAATATGCATGTAATTACCGACTGAAGTTCTTAAAACAATGTCTATCAATAGATATATATATATATAATATATATATATATATATATATATATATATATATATATATATATATATATAAAACTAAGCTCAACATCTGAGCACCAACATCAAAACGAAACTGTCTTCACAACTCCCATACAGTACTTCACAGAAATCTCTCTTCTCCGAGGAATCAATGCATGAATCGAAGACAATCTAACACCCCCCCCTTAAACACATTCGCCCACACAAGTCGCAACTCGAATCAGGAAAGGTCTGGACGACTGCGCAGGCGCCAGTGCGCGCGCGCACACACACAAACACCCCAACGGCCTTCATCACCGCCAATAACGATGGCTTTTGTTCTTTACACAGTAACAATACGTCGTTTGAGAAATGGCTCCCCTCCTCGGTGTTCCTAAGTACAGTCTTTCTTTTATATCTATGATTAATCGCTCAATTATGCATCGGCAGCCAAAGCGCATGCGCGCACGTTTCGTTTTGCGTTCTTGGGATGTTGAATGAAGAGTTAAGGGAGGGGTTTTCAGATGTTATTCAAACAGACTTTTAAAATATGTAAAGTGAAATTGTCAGTTAAAGTCATTCCTTGAATGACAAGTCAAATGTCGTATGGAAATTAAACGCTAAATAATGAATATAATATCGATTTTATAACAGTTAAATATATGGATATATTTAATGCATGTCAGGCCTTCCAGTTTTATGGAGATTAAAAAACATGATCACCTCTTCCTTTCTTGTCAAATGATTACCTCATATTCTGATAATCATTCCGGCTGTTCCCCTTCCACCATGATTTCCCTTTTCTTTATTTATTTCCCCTTTTTTGTCTTATCTCGTTCCCCCGTTTCAACATGTTTCCTAAACATTAAATCCAATCATTCGGTTTCTCCTCTTACCTGTCATTCCACTTGTCTACCCCAGTTTTCTCTTTGAATACATCTTACCTGCCAACAATCTCTCCTCCTCCTCCTCCTCCAGCCTCCCAGTCAATGAGAGCGTGACGGCGCCTAGAGAATCCAGGAATGCCCCAATGACATTTGGGTGCTACTGTTTAACTCTCTCTCTCTCTCTCTCTCTCTCTCTCTCTCTCTCTCTCTCCACAGACAGGCATCTAGGCGTACACATATACATACGCTCAAACATGCAGTCAGAAAAGGAGAGAAACTATATTGTTCTATTGCAAAATGATTTTTGCAATAAAGGAATATCGTTCTCCCCACAAGTGTCTAAATAATTTAAGAGCACTGCAGAAAAGTACCTTCAAGCGACCACACAAATACACAAATATATATATATTATATTCATATATATAATATATATAATAATATAATAAATTATCATGTCTATTTTTATATTAAATATAGAAGTAATCATGTATTTGTATTTTTATTATCCGGTATTTATATACATACCATATACATATAAGTATGCATATATATATATATAGTATATATATATATAATATATATATATATAATATATCTAATAAAAGGAGCCCATAAAAAAACACCAAAATGTAGAGAGAAAAGTACTATATTTCAGAGACTGCTGTCTCTCTCTTCAGGTATATGAATGAGAAAAGTTTACAGAAAAGGTGGTATTTATACAAGAGATTCGTCCACAAGTAAGCCAATTTGGTAGGTCACCCCCGCTGATAATCTTCCTTTAAATCTTCTTAAGCGATTTGGTTTGAATGAACACTGCGTCGACGATGTCTGATGTCCAATTCCCTTTTTTTTTGAGATGTTCATACCTGCTTCTCTTTTATTAAGGCCGATTCCATCATTTGACTCTTGTACCGGCAGTTGCTGCTATAAATTACACGTGACATATTCCAGTTTATTCTATGGTTATGTTCATTTATATGATTGAAAATAGCCGAGTTCTGTTGTCCATACCTAACTGACCGTTTGTGTTGTATTAATCTCTGGGGAAGTGATTTACCTGTAAATCCGATGTAAGATTGGTCACAGTCCTGGCATGGGATCTCATATACCCCCGAGTCTTTGGGCGATGTCTTTTGTTGGACGTTAATCAGGGATTTGGCTAAGGTATTTGGGTAGGTAAATGCAAAAGGGTTGGATTTCCCAAGGGTGTGAGTTACTCTCTTAATCGTCTCCAGGTGGGGAAGTTTTTTGATTTTATTGTTGGGTGTGTCTCTGGTCTTGTCTTTAGGGGTCGGTAGAAAATTACGTTTATTGCGTTTTGGAACTTGCTTTTCTCCAAGTTATATGGTCAGGATACTTTAAAGATGAGAGTTGCTTGCGAATTAGTTCAAATTCTTTTTCCAGGAAATCTGGGAACAAATTCGTAAGGCTCTTAAGAATAGGTTGCTAGCTAGACTTATCTTGATAGTATTGTCATGATAGCTAAAGTAGTGAATATATGAAGTGAGAACGTTTGGTTTTCTGTATATGGTAAATTTGTATTCTATCGTGTCTCTGATTATTAAAACATCAAGAAAAGGAATTTTGTTGTCTGTTTCCCATTCAACTTTAAATTTGATGCTGGGCACTAATGCGTTTAATTTGAGAGGAATTCATTAAAATTACCCACTTATTATCCCAAAATGTTAGTATGTCATCCACGTATCTCATCCACAGCATGTTTTTGGGTTTTATTGCATTTATTACTGTAGTTTCAAAGTATTCCATGTACAGATTGGCTAAAATAGGACTTAAAGGACTACCCATACTACACCCGAATTTTTGCTTGTAGAATGATTCCCCGAATGAAAATACGTTATTAGATGCACATAATTCAACTAACTTTATTATTTTGTCAAGTGCCAAAGGGAAATGATCTGAATAGGGGGATAATTTTTCCCTTAAAAACTGAAGAACGTCCTGTACTGGTACTTTTGTGAATAGGGAGTCTACGTCAAGGCTTAAAAGTTTTATGTTGTGAAGTGGTATATGTGCTTCTCTGAATTTGTGACAAAAGTCTTCCGAATGTTTGATGTGACTTAAGAGCCTTACGAATTTGTTCCCCAGATTTCCTGGAAAAAGAATTTGAACTAATTCGCAAGCAACTCTCATCTTTAAAGTATCCTGACCATATAATTGAGAAAGCAATTCAAAAAGCAAACGTAATTTTCTACCGACCCCCTAAAGACAAGACCAGAGACACACCCAACAATAAAATAAAAATTCCCCACCTGGAGACGATTAAGAGAGTAACTCACACCCTTGGGAAATCCAACCCTTTTGCATTTACCTACCCAAATACCTTAGCCAAATCCCTGATTAACGTCCAACAAAAGACATCGCCCAAAGACTCGGGGTATATGAGATCCCATGCCAGGACTGTGACCAATCTTACATCGGATTTACAGGTAAATCACTTCCCCAGAGATTAAACAACACAAACGGTCAGTTAGGTATGGACAACAGAACTCGGCATTTTCAATCATATAAATGAACATAACCATAGAATAAACTGGAATATGTCACGTGTAATTTATAGCAGCAACTGCCGGTACAAGAGTCAAATGATGGAATCGGCCTTAATAAGAGAAGCAGGTAATGAACATCTCAAAAGGGAATTGGACATCAGACATCGTCGACGCAGTGTTCATTCAACCAACGCTTAAGAAGATTAAAGGAAGATTATCAGCGGGGGTGACCTAAATTGGCTTACTTGTGGACGAATCTCTTGGTATAAATACCACCTTTTCTGTAAACTTTTCTCATTCATATCCCTGAAGAGAGAGACAGCAGTCCTCTGAAATATAGTACTTTTCTCTCTACATTTTGGTGTTTTTATGGGCTCCTTTATCTAAAGATGGAATTCTGTTGTTACAGAACACCTTTACCAGTCCATATATAATATGTATATATATATATATTATAATATAATTATATATATATTATAATATATATATATATATGATCTATATTATATTATAATACCATTGTATCTAATAGTATTACAAATACTGTTACTACGTAAGTTCACTTTCTCTTTACTTAGCACTTTACTTTTAGAGTACAAATAAATCTTTAATAATATAAAACTATGAAAAATAAACAAATAAACAATCCATGGCGCCACCCATATAATGACATACCAAACTTCCACTCTAGTCTCAGCCAGACTACCCAGAAGAAAGTTGTTACACAATCTGAACACATGAATAAATTAAGACGAACAGTGTTCCTAGGAGTTTGCAAATACAATAAAAATGTAAGAACAAAAACTAAGGCATCTTGGTGGATAAGCGCCTGGCTATCATTTGTATTCGAACGACAAAGACGACAGCGAGTTGTATAAATACATTTTCCGCTCTCTAAAGAATGCAAAAATCTACTTGTAACTTTTTTCGAGAGCACGTATGCGCACACATACAAATGTAAATACATACATATATGTATGTAAATACTGTGTGTGTGTGTGTGTGTGTGTGTGTGTGTGTAAGGTGGGAGAATGAGAGAGGCTGTTGGGAACACAGAGCATCACCAATACCTCCCCCGGTTCCTTTTCACTACAATAGCTCATAATCTTAGCCGACAATACCCCCATCATACTTCTCCATCTCCGTACTCATATAACATTCACCATAATTTTTTCTAAATCTTACCCAGGAATGCTTTTTACAAACTTCGCCATATATATTTAAACTAGATGCACATACATAATGTGCATAAGGGAAAATAGATTTGCTATAACTATTATTATGATCATTATTATCATTATCATCATTTTTCTTTTTTTTGCTCTATCACAGTTCTCCAATTCGACTGGGTGGTATTTATAGTGTGGGGTTCCGGGTTGCATCCTGCCTCCTTACGAGTCCATCACTTTTCTTACTATGTGCGCCGTTTCTAGGATCACACTCTTCTGCATGAGTCCTGGAGCTACCTCAGCCTCTAGTTTTTCTAGATTCCTTTTCAGGGATCTTGGGATCGTGCCTAGTGCTCCTATGATTATGGGTACAATTTCCACTGGCATATCCCATATCCTTCTTATTTCTATTTTCAGATCTTGATACTTATCCATTTTTCCCTCTCTTTCTCTTCAACTCTGGTGTCCCATGGTATTGCGACATCAATGAGTGATACTTTCTTCTTGACTTTGTCTATCAGCGTCACCTCTGGTCTATTTGCACTTATCACCCTATCTGTTCTGATACCATAGTCCCAGAGGATCTTTGCCTGATCGTTTTCTATCACTCCTTCAGGTTAGTGCTCGTACCACTTATTACTGCAAGGTAGCTGATGTTTCTTGCACAGGCTCCAGTGGAGAGCTTTTGCCACTGAATCATGCCTCTTTTTGTACTGGTTCTGTGCAAGTGCAGGGCATTTGCTTGCTATGTGGTTTATGGTTTCATTTTTCGTACTGCACTTCCTACATATGGGAGATATGTTATTTCCGTCTATCGTTCTATGAACATATCTGGTTCTTAGGGCCTGATCTTGTGCAGCTGTTATCATTCCTTCAGTTTCCTTCTTTAGCTCTCCCCTCTGTAGCCATTGCCACGTGTCATCGCTGGCTAGTTCTTTAGTCTGTCTCATGTATTGTCTGTGCATTGGTTTGTTGTGCCAGTCCTCTGTTCTGTTTGTCATTCTCCTGTCTCTGTATATTTCTGGGTCTTCGTCTACTTTTATTAGTCCCGTTCTTCTCATGCCACTTCTTTATCCACTCGTCTTCACTGGTTTTCAGATATTGGCCAGTACCCTGTTCTCGATGTTAACGCAGTCCTCTATACTTAGTAGTCCTCTCCCTCCTTCCTTTCGTGTTATGTATAGTCTGTCCGTATTTGCTCTTGGTTGTAGTGCTTTATGTATTGTCATATGTTTCCTGGTTTTCTGATCTATGCTGCGGAATTCTGCCTTCGTCCATTCCACTATTCCTGCGCTGTATCTGATTACTGGCACTGCCCATGTGTTTATGGCTTTTATCATATTTCCGGCGTTGAGTTTTGACTTGAGTATCGCCTTGAGTCTCTGCATATATTCTTTCCTGATCGTGTCCTTCATCTCTTGGTGTTTTATATCCCCTCCTTCCATTATTCCCAGGTATTTGTATCTAGTCTCATCTATGTGTTTGATGTTGCTCCCATCTGGTAGCTTTATCCCTTCAGTTCTCGTTACTTTGCCTTTTTGTATGTTGACTAAGGCCCATTTTTCTATTCCAAACTCCATCCTGATGTCCCCAGATACAATCCTTACAGTCTGGATTAGGGTATCTATTTCCTTGATGCTCTTACCATACTGCTTGATGTCGTCCATGAACATCAGATGGTTGATTCTGTTGCCTCTTTTCTTGAGTTGGTACCCGGCATCCATCTTCTGTAGTACTTTTGTCATGGGAATCATGGCTACTACGAAGAGTAGTGAGGACAGTGAGTCGCCCTGGAAGATCCTTCTCCTGATATTAACCTCTGCTAGTCTTATTCCACAGCTTGTAAGTATTGTATTCCAGTTGCGCATTGTATTTTTGAGGAAGCTGATGGTGTTTTCCTCTGCCTCATATATTTTCAGGCATTCTACTAGCCATGTGTGTGGTATCATGTCGAAGGCTTCTTATAGTCTATCCATGCCATGCTTAGGTTGGTTTTCCTTCTCCTACTGTTCTTCATTACTATTTTGTCTATCAGGAGCTGGTCTTTTGTGCCCCTACACTTCCTTCTGCAGCCTTTCTGTTGGTGGGGGATATTGTTTGTCTCCTCCAGGTAGTTGTATAGCCTTTCACTGATGATACTGTTAGAAACTTCCACATTATTGGTAGGCAGGTGAATAGGCCTGTAGTTACTGGCTATATTTCCCTTACTCTTGTCTTTTTGTACTAAGGATGTTCTTCCTGTGGTCATCCTTTGGGTGGGCATGGTGATTTGAGATACAATGCTGAGTGTTCTGCTATTCGTGGGTGTAGGCCTTGAAGTTTTTGTTTTTTGAGCCAGTATCCATGAACTTCATCGGGACCTGGGGCTTTCCAGTTTGGCATCTTTTCTTTAGTTGGTGTCTGACTGTGTCTGTCGTGATCTCTGTGAATCTTTGTTTTATTCTCCCTGTTTCTTCGTCCTTGACTTCCTGGAGCCATGTTGCATGTTTGTTGTGTGATACTGGATTGCTCCATATGTTTTCCCAGTGTCTCTTACTTGGTTCGGCTTCAGGAATTTCTTGGTGGTTGTCTTCCCCTCTTAGTTGGCTGTATATTCTTTTCTGGTTGGCTCCGAATAGTTTGTTCTGTTGGTATCCCTTATTCCTATTCATGTACCATTGGATCTTATGTGCTTTGGCCTTAAGCCTCTGTTTTACATCTTCTATTGTGTGTTAGTCCCCGTCCCCTCTTGTACTTTGTATTTCTTCGTTGAGTTCCTCCTTCCGTTTTCTTGCGACTTTGCCTTTTTTCTGTCATCTCTTTCAGTTTACTCAAGTCAGATCTCATCACCATGATTTGCTTTTCCATGCGCCTTTTCCGAGGAGGTTGCTGTTTTGGTTTCTGTTGGGTTGGTTGTGCTGGTGGTGTTGGTGTTCGAATCCCCATCAGTTCTGCTACTAATCTTCCTCCTGCATATGCCAAGTTATTTGTTTCTGTGATACTGGTGGTGTGTATTATGCTCATTATTTCATTGACCTCACTTGTTTTCTCCCTTAATTTCTTGGGGTTGTAGGCTTTCATGGAAGGGATCTTTGTTCTCTCTGTATCTGGCTTCATCCATTTGTCTAAATCTTTTCTACCCATTCCGTCCTCTCTGTTACTTCGTCGGTGTTTCTTCGTGTGTCGTTGTTTGATACCTCATCATCCCTGTCGTCTTCTGTGGCATCGTCTCTCAGTTCGTCTTCGTGTAATTCTTTGTCGTGTGACATTCCCCTTTCCAGTTCTTCTCTTTCTGTTGGGGAGAGCCAGTTCTTTTTCTTTATGTTCCTTACTTGGTCTGCCAGCCTCTGCTCTATTTGGGGGTGTTATTCCTCTCATTCCAGATGTTGACCAACCTTCTTCTATATCCTCTCTCCGTCGGGTTGCTTCTGATGTAGCATCTCCATATTTCCTTATTTTCTTCTCTTGTCCATTTCTTCTCTGGTTTGCTTCTGTAGCTCCAATCTCAGGCTGGTTGGTTACTGTCGTTGTGGTGGTCAGTTGCTGGATGACGACCTCCAAGTACCTGACCGTCTTCCCCTTCAATTGGGTTGAATACCTGGCTGCCGGACGAAGCTCCTCTGTTGCCAGAGGTTCCATTTACGTCGTTCCATTTCTTAACATCATTGCTGAGCTTTGCTATTTAACCCATAGCTGGACCCTACCCCATCAGGGATAGGTACTCATTTACAGCTGAGTAGACTGAGGAAATTATGGTAAAGATCCTTTCCCAAGGAATCAACGCCAAGGAGAGCTGTCACCCATCCAATGAATGACCAGCCCCAATGTTGCTTAACCAGTCCATTGACGACCTAACCCACTCTGCCACGGCGCCACATTATTATTATTATTATTATTATTATTATTATTATTATTATTATTATTATTATTATTATTATTATTATATTCAGAAGAAGAATCCTATTCATATGGAACAAGCCCACCGAAGGGACCATTGACTTAAAAGTCAAGCTTCCAAAGATAGTCTGAAAGCTTATTAGGGTCCTTCTCATAACTTAATGACTTATAAATTAATTATTGAATTTTAAAGTGTGAGGAAGATGACAATGTAACCAGCACACTTATTATGAGAATAGGTTAAAAGTTGATATTTATACTAACAATCAAGAGACGATGGGATTAAAGATCAATTTCGTCAACAGAAGAAAGGTACTGGGACAACTGGTTGAAGCAGCCACGCTCATGAATAACCCAACTTGACCACCAGACGATTAAAAAAAACACACACACACACAACAGGTAATTCAAGACAGATGCTAACATATACAGAACGATACATATCAATAAGTGGCGGAAACCAACGATGGCAGTACATATGAAGAGACAGATCTGACATTCTTTTGACATGGAATGACAGGGAAACACTATACACGCCAACAGATGGATCACATTTCCACACACACACACACACACACACAGACCCTGAAAAGTTTCAGAAACAAGTCCACTAGCATCACCAGAATGATAAAAAACGAAAAAAAAATCTAATTATCTTAGAAGTTATAAAAGACAAACTGTCTGAAATAACGGCAAGAAAACACAAACACACACACACACACAACAATCGTAGTCAGCCAGTCACCAATCCAAGTCACAGCCATCCCCTTACAAAGAACGAGGTGATTAGGAATGTTCATTAACCAGCTTATATTTGCAATTCTAATAATCTGGCGGGAGAGGGGTGGTTCCGGTTTGGTCTTTCCTCACTTGTATGAGAGAGAGAGGAGAGAGAGAGAGAGAGAGAGAGAGAGAGAGAGAATCCATTTAACTGGAACAATATCTATAATGGGTTATATTCTGTGTATGTAATACCTTCTATGAACAATAAGTATTATTCTTAGGTCCATCAAAAACAGTAAATGCAATTATCCTACAAATACCTCATAAGGTATACGCCCTTTTAGCTTGGTCTGGTGTCTGAAGAAATATGAACAAAACGCCCTAGTTTAAATTGCTCAACTTCTTTTCTCGAAATACTTTATTTGTGTCTAGTTGTGTAAACAAATTTACGTACACACGAAACGCATTTATGCAATCACTTGTGCGCTAGGAGATTATGGAGGGGTCTCCCAACAGCCTCTCATTCCCCCACCCCACAACCTCACCCCACTTCCAAAAGGTAAGCTGAAAGGCCTTCCAAATGCAGGATGAAGTAAGAATGAGGTAAGGG
The DNA here is from genome assembly GCF_015104395.2 of Macrobrachium nipponense. Taxonomy (NCBI): domain Eukaryota; kingdom Metazoa; phylum Arthropoda; class Malacostraca; order Decapoda; family Palaemonidae; genus Macrobrachium; species Macrobrachium nipponense. The sequence goes on from NC_087206.1 coordinate 84,523,477, forward strand.
GGCCAGGGGGACCGGACAATAGGTCCTACCGAAGACGAGAATTTCCTGAAGGTCCATAAATGGAAAAAAGGAGTCCCACCTCAGCAGCCTCCCTGGGGCAACCAGTCTGAAGCTGGATTAGCATGACGACGACCGACGCGGTGGTGGCGCTGGACTTCCAGTCACAACCCAGCTTGAATAAACTGCACTGGACGTCGACGACGACGACGACGACGACGCTGGAATTGAATATCATCATCATATCCACCATCCACCAAAGCCGAAAGGTGGGATCATACGCTATATAAGGGTATCATCGCTTCTACCCGAGTTTCTACCGACGCCACACATTCCGATATTTATGCACGGCATCCGCGCAGTGCTAATTTGGATCTCTGTTCTCGTCGCTCTGCCGGCTTGCTTAAATAGGGTATCTTTTTCCAGTTGACGACGAATTGGGAGTTCGTCTGGGATACGGGATAAAGATTTTAACTTCTTGAAACTTCCGTCAAAAAAAAAAAAATCAGAATACGCCCTCGCGTCCTTGAATTACTAAAGGTATAAAATGGACAATCAAGATATTATAATTATTATTATTATTATTATTATCATTATTATTATTATTATAAAAACCAAGACAAAACTAACGAAAAACTATCCTACTTTTCCTTTTAAAAATATTCCAAGGAAACCGCCGACGAGGCAAAGCCGGTTCTGGTCGCGAGGACAGTTTATGCCTAAAGGGCTCATAAATTGTAAGACAAGTTAAAACCCACCATACTTCAATTATTTTCTCTCATCTCATACACCTAGGGGCCACCACACACAAACACAAGCACATAACATATTGTAGGATCTACAGCAATAATCCTCATTATAAAAACGAAATGTATTTGTTAAATTATATAGGGGTTAAAGCTTTCGTCCATCTTTCACTGGACTTTAGTGATCCAAGTCCATAGAACGATGAACGAAAGCTTTGCATATATTCTATAAATACATTTCGTTTTTATAATCAAGATTATTACTGCCGATCCTACAATATATATAAATATATATATCTATCTATATATATATATATATATATATATATATATATATATATATATATATATATATATATACATACATACATACATGTTCATAAAATTATATATATATATATATATATATATATATATATACATACATACATACATCATACATACATACACACAGACACACGCACATATATATATATATATATATGTATATATATAATATATATACATACATACATACATACATACATACACACACACACACACACACATATATATATATATATATATATATATATATGTATATATATATATACTATATATATATATATATATATATTTTTATATACATAACATTTTCTTCTTCTTTCTTGTTTCTCTGCATCTTTTCCCACTTCCATGTGTGATGTGTTATCGATGTTTCTGACCGCTTTCCTCTACCTGGCTCAGTCAAAACACATCGTCGCTTGACAATTGTTCGTTTCTCTCAGATCTTCTTTAATGACATCCATCCACCGTCGCTTCTTAGGTCTTCGTCCAGCTCTCCCGCCAGGAGGCACATCTCCATCTACATCACTCTCCTCCCTACATTATGTCTCATCTCTTCTCATCACCACCTGGCCATACCACTGCAGGCTTCTCTCCTGGGCCTTCTTCGGTAGTTCTTCGACTTTAGTAGTTCCTCTTATTCTTTCACTTTGTATTCTGTCCATTTTTTGTTACGATACTATATATATATATATCTATATATATGATATATATATATATATATATATATACACACACACACATTTACATACATACATAAACACACACATATATACATACGCACTCACTCATACACATATCGTGAGCAGGATACAAAACCCTTAATTGGATTTCATAAACAAAGAAAAAAGAGAAAGGCCAACAATATCCAAATATGGAATGGCGCTCTCATCCCCAGGCCCACCGTCTCGTCCTTAATAACCCAAAAACCAGTCCTCTGCTCTTGTTGTCTCGTCAAGAGCCAAATAAACCCAGGAAGCAGAATCCTTCATTAACCAAGTTTCCTAAGGTTTACTCGACAGGACCGCTATTAGGTTTCCCAAAAAGGAAATAAATCCTAAGTGATGGACAGTATGGAAGGAATACTTCAAGAATGTACAGAGTAAAATACAGTAAAATGAATCCCGTAGGGAGGTAGCGTCGTCATTGCGCCTCATGCAGTGCACTTGTTGGCATTACTTGAGGCTCTTTGCAGCATCGCTTCGGCACCGAGCTGCAACCACTTTTATTCCTTTTACTGTACCTCTGTTCATATCCTCTTTCTTCTATCTAACTTTCCACTCTATCCAACCACTGTTTCATCGTGAACTGCGAGGTTATCCTCCTGTTACACCTGTTAAATCTCCTTACGCTTAATTTCCGTTTCGGCGCTGAATGACCTCAACATATAAGTCCCAGCGTTCGACCTTTGGCCTAAATTCTATTTTCTATTCTATCGTAAAAATCAAATGGCGCCTTTCCATCTCTTCCATTAATTGGTTACCCAATTATCATGATAGTTTTGCGGCTGATTATGTCTTCCGGGAGCAAGAAAACGCCGCGAGGACAGAGGTGGCAAATAAGCAGAGAGGCGAAAGTCTTTGCGTATTCGACTCCTGCTTCGACCCAAAGGCCACTGTTATCAGTAAGCATCAGATTTGTCCCACTGCCTACATGAGGAATTCCTTTCCCGTTTAAGAGGGATGAAGGTGAATTTTTGGAGGTTAAGCAAATAAGCAAATTAAAGATACTGGACACGATCAAATTACATATGTTGGACAAAATCGAATTAAATATACTGGACAAGATCAAATTAAGTATATTAGGCAAGATCAAATTAAATATATTGGATAAGATCAAATGAAATATACTGGATAAGATCTAATGAAATATATTGGACAAGATCAAAGGAAATATACTGGATAAGATCTAATGAAATATATTGGACAAGATCAAATGAAATATACTGGATAAGATCTAATGAAATATACTGGACAAGATCAGCTTAAATATACTGGACATGATCAAATTAAATATACGAATAAAAATCAATTAAAATATACTAGAAAATATATAATTAAATATATTGGATAAGATAAAATCAAATACACTGAACAATATCTAATTAAATACACTGAATAACAGCAAATTAAATATACTGGACATGATCAAATTAAATATATTGGACACTATCAAATCAAATATACTGGACAAGACCAAAGAATATATACTGAAGAAGATAAAATCAAACTTAATAGACAAGCTCAAATTAAATATATTGTAGAAGATCAAATTATATATACTTGACAATGTTACTCAGATAAAATGGTAACAAATAAATTTTTTTTTTAAATGAATGCGCACAGTCGATGTAAAAGTCACAATTGGGAAATCGTTCACAAAATCCAAACGCTGTCACAGTGGATGAATATCAATGAAGTCGACGCAGCGCAACGAATTGAATACCATGAAGGATTCATTAAAACTATGATATAATAAAATGAATGTATCGTAAAAGGCATAAAAGGCCAAATGGATAACAGGATTACCTATATCCGCATGCATATGCTAATTTCAAAACCGCGCGGAAATTAATAATGAAAAGAATCTATGTCCGCATTCAGATCTCAGAAGACGAAAGGAAGAGAAGGAGGATGGACGTAAATATAACAGAGCATATTAATAATATATTAACTATAAGCTGCCGAAGAATCAAGAAGAAGAAACAAATAATTGAGGACCAATTCACGATTGAGGAAACATAACAAACACGGCGATCACAAGC
>NC_087206.1:84532307-84544807 GCF_015104395.2 Macrobrachium nipponense
ACAGATAAAAATAATCACTTATTTCCTTACAAAGAAGTAACTTGTTTTTAATCAATATTCAATGTACATGCCATAAACACTGAAAATGCATTATCAACGTATACAAATAACAGGCATATTAGTTCATTCATAAATTTGCCTTTCACAGTTTACTTTATTTGCGATGGAAAGTTGTGTTACAGAGCTATAATACAATCAGATCCTACTTATAAAACTGCTTTGATTTTCTTTAAACAAACATTTATTGCTAACGTACCATAAATCAATTCGTTAAATTAAATAAAGGAATACCTATCAAAAGTGGGGCAAGTAACAGAATAAAATAAAGATAACATTTATACATAATATATATAGATTAACGTTAGAAGATACATAGCAGCCAACCATCGGAATGCAGCTATTGAATCCAAAGTACAACTTCATTTTAGAAGCTCAGAAGACCATCCACTTCTCTCTCTCTCTCGAGTCAGGGTCACTCAGAACTCCAGAGAGAGAGAGAGAGAGAGAGAGAGAGAGAGAGAGAGAGAGAGAGGCAGGCCCATCACCTATCGCCCTCCAAAAGCCCGAAATAGGGCCACTTACGAGACAAGCTTTAGAAAGGCCTCGAAGTGGACAACCAAGGAACTTTGACCAGAGAGGTGGCGTACCGTAAGGTTCGTATCCCAGTGTGATGTAATGTTTACCCTATTCCATGCTCAACTTGGGTCATTGTCGAATGCGTATGGTACGGATTCATATCTTGAGAAAATCTTTTTCACATTCCTACTGGGTGTCCGGGCGCTGTCCTTTTGTATATACTACCTTCAGAAGGGGAAGGATAACCTCTCTGAGTTCTCTAATTTCCTTTATATACAAATCTAAATCTACATTACTCGTGGAATCCTTAAAGAATAATATTGAGCATTACATAGATGTATTCAAAGTTAAATGTAATATACATCTGGATTGTATTTGAACCTAGCACCGAAAACAACAAAATCTTTGTAAATAACGCAAGGTGAAAATACTTATGACTGTCACAATCAGGGCACGAATGAAGGTAATTTTAGCCATTTAAGCCATAATACGCTCTGTAAAGTCTTCAAATTTCCTCCTTTTAGCAAAAAATTTCGAAATCAAAGGCTCTCACTTTCCATACCAAATTCAAAGGGGTCTCACTTCACAGATTTCAGTTCTAAGTACTTTTGTCGACTGCATTTTTATCTGAATGTCTGGATTCGATGTGTAATGGCAAACTGCAATTCTTTAGATGGAATAAACGTCAAGTGGAGTCCATTTAATTCAAAGTAATCTCAGAAGTTATTGCTTGAAAAATTTACTTCTTAGATAAACAGGTTTTCATGATATAGCTTCAAAAAATTCCTTACGTTAGACTCTCTCTCTCTCTCTCTCTCTCTCTCTCTCTCTCTCTCTCTCTCTCTCTCTCTCTCTCTCTAAGTAGTTTTGGATTTCTAACTGTGGGTATAGATTACTTTTATCCACTTAGAAAACGAGAGAGAGAGAGAGAGAGAGAGAGAGAGAGTTAGTTAGTCTAGCATAAGGAATCCAACGAATATAACACATGAAAGCCAACAGGAGCATGTTACTAAACTAGAGCAGAGCACAGTTATCCAGTGACATTTCTTGCCAAATACAATCCAGTCATTCACCTGCGAACACGGACTACACAATGCATCTCAGGAATCCTCAACCGCATCCGGGAATCTGGCTAATATATTAAGAGGGCCATCTGGTAATAGCCTTGTTGGAACTGGATACGCCAGGGGACCACCACAATGTGACAGTGAATGAATTGAGTGAGCATGCAGATTAACAAAAAAAAAAAAAATTAATAAATAAATGAAAAAAAATCACACTAATTGGGACCGTGGGAATTACCAGACGTATAATAGCTAATGACTAAGTGTGTGTGTATATATATATATAATATATATATATATATATATATATATATATATATATATATATATATATATATATATATAGACATATAAAATTCCACAAAGCATATTACTCCAAGATTAGTGAATGCTCCTTTTTAATGAGTAATAAGTAAACCAAAATTCGACTTTACTTCGAAAAAGTTTATTCTCTTCACACATAACTTTACAAATCCGTCTTTTTATCACTTGGAAGTATAATAAAAAGGCTATAAAATTATACTAATTAAACATATTAAAGATTTTATCTTCTAATGATATAAATAAGAAATGCCATTTTGATGATCTCTCAATGAATGAATCCAAAACACATTATTTTTTTGTGTGACGTAAACAAACCAGTCAACATTCATCCACAGAGAATACATAAACTACTAATACGAAAGAATGCAAGAAGGAAGGGCCAAGGTCACCAGGGAGGTAATATAGAGGTCATCATACCCCAAGGTCAAACAGATCCGCAAGGATGAGGATAGGAGAAATGAATTAAGGATGGGCTTTTCGTTTTCGTGTTCTTCACGGTAAAACAAAAATCGCCCGTCTCCAATACCATAAACTAAATGTAGATATAATCAGAGGATTAAGAGAAATCATGATAAATTACCAAGATTATTGTTTGACCAATTATTCTTCCGCAGCACATTTTAGCGGAATGAAAGTCTCTCTCACTCTCCCTCTCTCTCTATATATATATATATATATATATATATATATATATATATATATATATATATATATATATATATATATATATATATATATATATGCTTAAGAAATCCCAGTAGATGCATGTGACTTCATTAAATAAGCGAATACCACAGGAAAATGATAGACAGAAATCCAAGCGCTTTCGTCTTTACAAAGACATTGTCAAGGAACAATGTCTTAGTAAAAACGAAAGCGCTTGGATTTCTGCCAATCATTTTCCTGTGGTATTCGCTTATTTATTTATTTATATATATATATATATATATATATATATATATATATATATATATATATATATATGTTATACGATGACAAGTAACACGTGAAGATTGTATATCAAGAGCCAGCAGGAAAAATGAAAAGCAGCAGTACCTAGCGCTTTCGTGTATTCTTGATACACCTCATCAGGGTACAATATATATTGTACCCTGATGAGGTGTATCAAGAATACACGAAAGCGCTAGGTACTGCTGCTTTTCATTTTTCCTGCTGGCTCTTGATATCCTATATATATAGAATATATATATATATATATATATATATATATGATATCTATATATAGATTGACACACACGCACACACACACACACACACATATATATATATATATATATATGTATATATATATATATATATAGATACACACACACACACACACACACACATATATATATATAGATATATATATATATATAATATATATATATATATATATCACATCATATATATATATATATATATATATATATATATATATATCACACATCTATATAGTATAATATATATATATATATATATATATATATATATAATATATATATATATATATATATGTATATATATATATATATATATATATATATATTAAATATATAAGTATATATATGTGTGATATGATATATGTATATATATATATATATATATATATATATATATATATATATATGGCACAGATGACTATAGTCGCATAGACATAAACGACGCTTGATATAAACCAATCAATCAACCACTCCCTTACTCCACTGGAAACGTATCCTTACAATTGAAGTTCCAGCTACCTTCCGCGTTACTAATTCAACATTTAGAAGACGTCAGGCCTAAACTGGACAGATAGAATATAGAATTGAGGCCAAAGAACAAACGTTGCAACCTACGAGGTCATTCATCGATGAAAGGATAATTGAGATAAAGTGGTTGAAAAAGTGCAACAGAGGGAAAACATCGCAGTTTCACTAAGAAACAATTTATAGAAGATGGAAAGTAAGATGGGAGGTACAGTAAAAGGAATGAAAGTGGTTGCTGCTATAGTAGATTCACATCAACCGTGCATCTGATGCCTAGGCCAGTCCCTTACGACCATTCTGATTGGCTGATGATAAGCCAATCACAGGGCTGGAAGCTCTCAGTCTCTCTCGAGTGTTCACATAGGCAGCATGTATGTTTCACCTCTGCTGAGGGATACTTTTGAAAGCCGTATCCCTCAAGAGAGGTGGAACATAAATCCTGCCTATGTGAACTCCTGAGAGAAACTGAGAGTTTCCAGCCCTGTCATTTTCTTATCAACAGCCAATCAGGAGCGTCGTAAAGGACTGGCCTAGACATCAGATGCACGGCTGATGTGAATCTACTATAGGAGCCTCAGGAAGGAACGCTGCAAAGAACCTCAAGTAATGCCTACAGCGCACGACGTGAGGTGAAACTGACGGCACTGTTCCCCTAAGAGGTCAGGCCTACACTGTGGTCTGCTGGGGATAGACAACACGTCGCCGTCGACGCCGTGTCATGTCTGAGACAATTTACCCAAATGTGACACTTTTTGGCGTCTGCTACCCACGTCTCGGGTACTGTTGCTGATTTGGCTGATTACTTCTAACAGCTTCAACCTTTCGTCTTTATTCCTCTTTATTTGTCGAGCGAAAACAAAGTTCAGTTAACCCTCTGGTCAGTTCTGGAAACGTCATTGGCTGGTGTGGCTTTCAGAATAGAAGTAAATGAATGAGACCTACTTAGAAGTTAACGGCAATTTTTAACACCCTTTTCCCTTGTAAGGAGAGAAATATGTGTGTTATCTTGAAACATAATGCGGAAAGTGGGTTGCTACGGCGATTTCTGTAACAATTCTACAGAAAATATCTATCTGTGCAGACAGAGAGAGAGAGAGAGAGAGAGAGAGAGAGAGAGAGAGAGAGAGAGAGAGAGAGAGAGAGATGCATGTCAATGGAAGGGGAAACAAAACCTGACAAACGATAAAAAAAAAAGAAGACAAATTTGAACATTTAAAGGCCCACAGTAAAACTGATATCCTTATTAACGAATATATCACAAAGTCTGCTCTCTGGCGCAGTGATGCAGAGATCCAGTCGCCGTTCTTGACACATATTTACCCAGAGACAACACCCAGCTCACCCATCGATTAATATACACCCTGGGATCTCTGCAATTCTAATTCGCCCCGGTCAACAAGTAGACAAATGACCAGACGTGCTATTTACAGCACGTGGAGAATTAATGAAAGCAACTGTCTATTTTTTAGTGTATAATTTACATAAACTACATACAAGCAGTTTTACATAATGGAAAAAAAGTTCTAAGACAATATAGGTTGATTTTTTTTTTTTTTTTTTTTTTTTTTTTTTTTTTTTTTTTTTTTTTTTTTTTTTTTTTTTTTTTTTTTTTTTTTTTTTTTTTTTTTTGTAAATCAACGGCTCAAGCGCCATGGTCATCCATGAATAAAATGTGGTTTTGCAATAATTTGAATGAAATATCTTTACGAGAATTCATCCATAAAAGTCATTATCTTAGCGAGAAATCATCAATATGTTTGAAGTAATTATCTTTATAAGAAATCATCAATGTGTTTGAAGTAATTATCTTTATGAGAAATTATCAATATATATGAAGAAATTATCTTTAAGAGAAATCATCAATATGTTTGAGGCAATTATCTTTGAGAAATCATCATTATGTTTGAAGTAATTATCTTTACGAGAAATCATCAATATGTTTGAAGTAATTATGTTTGAGAAATCATCAATATGTTTGAAGTAGTCATCTATACGAGAACTTATCAATATATTTGAAGAATTATCTTTATAAGTAATCATCAATATCTTTGATGATTACTTATAAAGATAATTCAATATCTTTGAAGTAATTATCCTTATGAGAAATCACCAATATTTGAAGTAATTATCTTTACCAGAAATCATCGATATGTTTGAAGTAATTATCTTTACGAGAAATTATCAATATACTTAAAGTAATTTTCATCAAAGAAAATTATGGTGAAACAAAAAAATCGTAATTCGCACAGACAAAATATAACATCATAGTACACGGACAGACAGGAATAAGACCATGACATAACCGAAAGAAACGATGGAATATGCTGCACTGGGGAGGGTAATTTGTCAAGAGCTATTAGACGTTTCATAATGAAAATGAGGGTTGTGGAAGGGTACGTGACCGGAATGTACACGGTTTGGTGTAAACTCAGGACTTCGGAAAGGGGAGTGTGTTGTCTCCTCTCTTGTTAATATTCAATGAATATCATTCACCCGTATGAAGACAGGAATCTGGAAACAGCAAGAGATGCAACATAATTAAGTGATCTTGAAAGGGGGGTTGTTTACATACCGAATGTGAATGATGATAGCTAATTGGAGAGAGAAAGTGGCAGTTGCAAAAACTGGTGGAAGATATGCAAGTATGGAGGCCAGGAAGCTGGATTTATGGACTTTAGAATTGTTCCTCTACAGGATTAATCCGTCCACCACCCTAAACCTGTCATTACTACTACTACTCCTGAGAAGCGATCCGTCCATTAAGGGTTAATATTAACTTGCAAAAGAATGGAGTGGTCAGTGTGTGTATGTCCTTGGAATTCACAGATGAAGGTAGAATGAAAATTAAGAATCACAGAGCATCAGGGCAAGGAAAACAAATAAAGTTATGAAAGACTTGTTAGAAATAATATTAGCCCACTGTACTTTATGGAAATGAAAATGGTTCCTGGTTGGGAACAGAGACAAAAGAGATGTACCGAACGTGTTACAAAATATCATATAATTTTTTTTTTTTTTTAGTTTTCTATAAGGTGTACATTAAAAGTACCCAGATAAACGTCGAAAATACCAAAAACACTTGAAAACCACACTAGTAAGAAGTTAGTGAGATGAAAATATAGATGCGTTTTTTAAATCAAGAGAGAGAGAGAGAGAGAGAGAGAGAGAGAGAGAGAGAGAGAGAGAGAGAGAGAGAGAGAGAGAGCAATGCAAAGGGGAAAGAAAGACAGGATTTCTTCAGTTTGGGAGACCGGCAGGAGACGACCGTTGTGAAGATGAAGGAGCGATGAAGGAATGCATCCTGTAATGAGTGACAGATGACCTTCTTGCATGTCTTATAATATATTCTCTCTCTCTCTCTCTCTCTCTCTCTCTCTCTCTCTCTCTCTCTCAGGGACTGAGTTACAACACAAGTAACATAAGAGGTTAATGATAACATTAATCTTAAACAAACACGATGCATTCATTCCCAACAGTCGAAGTAAGCTTTTGTTTTCTTATCCTTTAATAATTTTAATCTGCATTTTTGCCTTCTATGAAGGCAATGCTGAAAAGCATCCGTAAATATATGAGTGTAAAATCCATGTTACATTAGCTATAACAAAGTATATGCTTACTAATGGCTAATGAGAGAGATGAGAGAGAGAGAGAGAGAGAGAGAGAGAGAGAGAGAGAGAGAGAGACTTGTTGCTTGCTAAGGGACAACACACACACACATATATACATATATATATATATGTGTGTGTGTGTGTGTGTGTGTGTGTGTGTGTGTGTGTGTGAAACAGACGTATAGGCCCAAAAGAAAGTAACTTCGTCTATCTTGCTCATATTCTATATTTACATTATATATATATATATATATATATATATATATATATATATATATATATATATATATATATACATATACATACTATACATATATAATAACGTACACAACGCACCAAACAATATGGCCGCCATGTGTAACAAAACAGAAATAAACAAACAGAAAAGACCATGACAAATGGCACCACTAGAACAGGGACTACGTACAATAACAAGGGAAAACGGAGTGATTAACGGTTCGCTTGACGAGAGAGAGAGAGAGAGAGAGAGCCAAAGGCGTGAAGAGGCAGAACAGATGATGATGATGAGGGTGCGCCGGAGGAGGAGAGAGGGAAATGTGGGTGGGGGGTTGGGAGGGAGGGGGTATGGGGAGGTCCTACTTCACAGGGGAATTGGATGGAGGAGGAGGAGGAGGAGGGTTTAGCATAATGGCGAAGCATACAATGTGATCATAAAAAAAAGAAGTGCGCTTTTCTGTGCGTGAAACCTCTAATCTCTTCTCACTATTTATCTCTCTCTTCACTTCTCTCTCTCTCTTCACTATTTATTTCTCTCTTCACTTCTCTCTCTCTCCTCACTACTTCTCTTTCCTCACTTCACCCTCTTCTCACTACATCTCTCCTCATTTCTCCCTTTCCTCACTACATCACTCTCTCACCTCACTATTTCTCTTTCTCCTCACCACTCTCTCTCTCCTCACTTCTCCCTCTCCTCACTACTTCTCTCTCACCTCACTGCTTCTCCCTCTTCTAACTACTACTTCTCCCCTTCTAGTCCTGAGGTGTGTTGGTCCGTGTAGTTGATTCCTGAACAATACTCATTATGAGAGTCGTCGATGGACGAGGGAAATCCACGGAGGTTAAATAATCATCGCCGCCGGATGCTGGGCGGGGGAGTGAATTCGATTGCCACGTGTGAGACCGAGGATCCTCCTCAAAGGAGAAGGACGAGGACACGCTCCAGTTACAGGAGAAGGTGAGGAAAAGCTAAGCTGCAGGTACAGGAGGTGGGGAAAAGTCAAGTTGCAGTTACATGAGAAGGCGAGGAAAAGATCCACCAGTTACAGGAGAAGACGAGGAAAAGCTGCAGTTACAGGAGAGGGTGAGGAAAAGCTGCAGTTACAAAAGGTGAGGAAAAGCTGCAGTTAAAGAAGGCGAGGAAAAGCTGCAGTTACAGAAGGCGAGGAAAAGCTGCAGTTACAGAAGGCGAGGAAAACATCCAGTTACAGGAGAAGACGAGGAAAGCTGCAGTTACAGGAGAAGGTGAGGAAAAGCTCCAGTTACAGAAGGTGAGGAAAAGCTTCATTACAGAAGACGAGGAAAATCTGCAGTTACAGAAGACGAGGAAAGGCCGCAGTTACAGATGGTGAGGAAAAGCTGCAGTTACAGGACTAGGTGAGGAAGAGATCCAGTTACAGGAGAAAGCGAGGAAAAGAAGCTTCGGTTACAGGAAAAAGTGAGGAAAAGCTGCAGTTACAGAAGGTGAGGAAAATCTGAAGTTACAGTGAGGAAAAGCTGTAGTTATAGGAGAAGGTGAGGAAAGGCTGTAATTATAGGATATGGTGAGGAAAATCTGTAGTTATACGAGAAGTTGAGGAAAAGCTGCTGCTGTCTAGGAAATAAGGAAAAATACAGAAAGTAACAGTGAGAGACAGTGAGAGTTTGAAGTGTGCGAGGAAACGAAATTATAAAATACGAAGTAAATAAGAATTCAACGAAAAAGGAAGTAAGAGATACTAAAAAAACTTCGAGACTAAAATATATCAACTGAGGAATAACATACAAACATTTTATATAATAAGGTGAGCAAACGACCAAATATAAAAATGAAGAAACATTTTGATTAAAATACGCGTTCAGAATACGATAAATTTCAATCACCAGAAGAGAACAAACAAAGTTAATGAAGAACGACAGAAACACGAAACTGAAGAAATAATTTAAAAAATAAGTAAAAATTCACACAAGTTCAAACTCAATGAAACACAAAAGGAGAAACGAACCCAGAAAATAAGTGGAAGGAAAAATAAACACAGATGGTCAAGGCAGATCTTGTGTTCACAAAAGCCATCCATCCATCCGGACTTCTCTCCAACACACAAGCATTCTCTCTCTCTCTCTTCTCTCTCTCTCTCTCTCTCTCTCTCTCTCTCTCTCTCTCTCTCTCTCTTTATGCATTCTGTTTGGAACCGAGTTCCTATAAGATTACTTAAGTAATTCAATTTAGCTCTCTCTCTCTCTCTCTCTCTCTCTCTCTTCCTCTCCTTCCTCTCCTTCTTCTCTCTCTCTCTCTCTCTCTCTCTCCTCTCCTCTCTCTCTGATTTTTATTGTTGCTATCTCCCTGCTTCTTCCTACATTTTTTAGTGTGGAATGTAATTTCTAGATGTGTATTGCATTCTTTCTTCTACATTATTTATCTTTGTATATGACACTGAGCTGAAATAAAGGATATCATGATTACTATATTGTATTCATCAAGTTCTTATTTCCCTTAATGATTTCATTCGAATTGGGATACAAGCATTCACAAACATTCCGTAAACATATATCTCAACCTTAAGCCCTTTTTTCCCCCATAGTTAAGATGGCGCCAGAGGACGTTACTTACAGACTTTCATACAGATTTACTGGATGAGGTTGCAATCTCAGAGCCCTTTCCCACGGAAATTCAAGAGACATATGTGTCGTCTATAACAATATGCCTTTGAATTTCATTCAAAATATTTATGCTCACTCTCACAAAAGTCAGATAACTTACAAACCACACGAATAATACAAACGCAACTGAAAGCACAATGTGCATGAACATGCTGACTGACATAAGGCAAGCACTTGTTGACGACTACCCCAGAATTCTGAGGGTCATACCCTATAATATCACGGGGTACTATACCCACTCATTTTGAGACTTGGACGTCGTACCCAGTGCCTTAACTAACATGAGCAGCCTCGTAATCCCTCCCTAATAATACTCCTTAAGGGAGGATAAAGCTGTCGCGTACATCCATGTAAACTTGATACCAGGGGGAGCTAACCATCGCTTAAGTCACCGATACGTAACCCGTATTTATTGGAGGCAGTTGCCATGATGTTCCCTTAGGTCTCAGCGAGGGAGAGAGAGAGAGAGAGAGAGAGAGAGAGAGAATGAGGACTACCAAGCTACATGGTAATAGAGAGGGATTATAAAGTGGGCGGAGAATTCGTCGTGGATGGAGGTGGGCGTGGGTGGGGCGGCATTAGGCACAGAGTTATGTGACAGTGGAGGATGATGTCATATTGAAGTAATGGGGGTGGTACAGTAAGCCTTTTTGCCACATTTGACAAATGTTGACAATGAGAGAGAGAGAGAGAGAGTCTGTGGATGTCGGTGCACATCCTAGAAGAAATATGAAGTGTATAATATGGTTAATTCGCAGCGTGTGTTCTCTCCATGCCTGGCGTGTTGAGAGTTACATTGCTTTTAAATTTCATGACTGCCAGGATTACTTGGGTGAATTCTTGGAGCATCGATGTACTTATTTGAATTTTTATGTTCTTCAGTCTATGATGGTATTAGGATTCTGACAGTTTTCCTAATTTTTCTTTATCCATTTGCCTCCTTCGCTTCGTCTTGTTTTACCCTCCTGCTTGACTTTTTATCATTTAATGCACGGTTTTCTCTACGCGAATTACGTCATGCCTGCTTCAGTTCCTTCCATATTAATGCTGCGCACTTTATTATATTTGGCAATTATTTCCATCGTCCAAATAATCTGCCGCGCTCCTAACTACTGTTTTCTTGTCAATATCCTTCATTTGGGGTGGGGGGTGGGGGGGGGGTGGGGGGGGGGGGGGGGGGGGGGGGTGGGGGGTGGGGGGCGCTGCATTCCTCAGTTCTTCTGGCCTGTCTGTTCATTCACGCCATTCCGTATACCATCCGCTTTGCGCCACCAATTTTCAAACGACCGTGAGGTCCTTCAGGTCTGTACGCCTTTCAAATTCTTCCTATTCCTCTGCACATTCAGTTTGTTAGTATAAAGAAAATGAATTCGACGTCTAATTCTATGCCTATCCAATTTCGAAACGTTTTCATTTTTTCACTTTTCCTTTCTTCCGCGTTCTCGTCGCCTTACTTCTTCCAATCGTAAACAAGAACTATAGCATTATCAAACTCCCGAATATAAAACATACTTCGTAAACAAGACTAAATCGTTGGAAAAAATCGCAGCTGCAGAAGACTTAGGTGATGCCACGATATAATTTCCTTGGTAAGGACAATACTAGATATGTTTCCTTAGGAAGAAATCTGCGTCAAAAAAGAAAGAAAAAAATTGAAATAGTTCTCTCCTTTAGAAAAAACTAGTAAGGTAAGGACATCTCACTTTTTGATTGTGGAGTCATACATTTCAATAACCTAACAAACGATCTGTTTGTGTTGACCGTACCTTCATTACAATAGAACATCCCCGTAACGAGGTAGTGGCCGCAGTAGACCTCATGTGGTGCACTGCAGGCGTTACTTAAGGTTACTTGCAGCATTCCTTCGGCCCTTAGTTGCAACACTTTTTTATCCTTTTACTGTACCTTCTTTCATATTCCCTTTCTTCAATCCTACTTTCCACCCTCTCCTAACAACTGACTCATAGTGCAACTGAGAGGTTTTCCTCCTCTTACGCCTTTCAAACCTTTTACTGTCAATTTCTGCTTCAGCGCTGAATGACCTAAACCCTAAATCCAATTCAGCAACAGAACACCAGACGATACAAAACAGTCATAGCAAAAAGCTTCAATATAAAAGCAGAGGACTTAGCAAAAGGCCCACTCTAAGTATAAAGTTTGAGTAATTTGAACCGATAATTAAATCAGCAAACTCTGAGGTAGATTTAAATTTTCGATCAGAACTTAGTGGAGTACTTTCAAGCCCTCAGGTATCTTCCTCCCAGCTTGATCTCTATTCGGGGTCGCCGTTTTTAATGAGTCTC
>NC_087206.1:84547307-84577307 GCF_015104395.2 Macrobrachium nipponense
GGTGGGTTTGATCCATAAAATCACGCATATATATATATATATATATATATATATATATATATATATATATATATATATATATATATCTGCAGATCATCATAGCTCCAAAAACTATAGTGCCATTAATTAATGGTATAAATCTGACAAAGTCAACTTAATAATTACATCCATCATACAATAGAGAAAAGTTGTTTAAGTAGTGTTACTATATGGTAGGTGTATTATCTAGTGAGCAACGTTAATTGTTAAATATGTTAATATTGATAAAAGCTAAATCTAATCTCTAATACAAGCAAGTTTCTACACTTAAACTTAAGCTTCTTGTTGAATGATACTTAAGAAACATTCAAGTTGTTCAATCAGCGGGGAAGAGGTTTCAGTAATACCAATAGTGGTTGAGTAATAAATGATAATATTAAGATAAGATAATATATTATATATATATATATATATATCATACATACATACCTTATATATATATATATATATATATATATATATATATATATATATATATATAATATATATATATATATATATATAATAAAGGAACAACTGCATTTTAGGACCCATCACTTAATAGTTAATAGAATAAAACAGAATATACAATTTAGACCAAAGGCCAAGCGCTGTGACCTATAAGACCATTCTGCGCTGAAAGGGAAATAGAGAGTCAAAAGGTCTGACAAGTGCAACAGGAGAGAGAATATGGATGGAGGTAGAGTAAAAGGAATGAAAAGGGTTGAAGCTAGGGGCCAAGGGGACGCTGCAAAGAACCTTCAAATAATCCTTACAGTGCATCGCATGAGGTGCACTTACGGCACTAGACCCCTACGGGGTTAATGGAAGCTTATTTAACTTATTCCGCCTTTTAACCAGGCATAACCTAACAAGACATATCATCCTTCCCTAGCCGTAGCCTTTGCTTCTGAATTATTTCATATCTAGACAATCTCATAAACTTCTGCATTTACTTACATCTACACATCTGATATCACACCCCAAAAGTGCGGTTAACGCAAAGTTAGGGAAACGGTATAATCATAGATAAAATACAGTTCATAAAAATTAATACATGAAAAAAAAAATGGTCAAGTTAAATAAATATGAATTAGCCCCGATATACAAAAAAACTGAACAATACAACAGTAAATGTACAATCAAATTTATTATTATTATAATTATTATATTATTATTATTTTATTATTATTATTATTATTATTATTGAGAAGATAAACCCTCATATAGTACAAGCCAACAGGGCCACTGAACTGAAAATCAAACTTCCAAAGAATATAGTGTTCATTTGATAAAATTTTCAGAAAGGAAAGACAGAAAAAAAAGATATATATCAGAAAAGAAAAAAAATAAACATTACATGGGATAATACCCAGAAAGCACGTTCAAAGAATATGCAGCCGAAGAGACAAAAGAGAGCGTGAGAGAAAGGCAGACTTGTGAATGACTATATATAGTTTTATTATCAAAGGGACCGCAGCCAGGTCCAAGAGTTGCACCACTAACAGGTGGCAATTTGAACAAGTCCAGTGGTGGCACGGAGGCATGTTATGTTTATTCCCTTAAGATAAAATTAATTGGAAGACGTCGTCTACACACACACACACACACACACACACACACACACACATATATATATATATATATGTGTGTGTGTGTGTGTTTTGTGAGGTTATATATATATATATATATATTATATATATATATATATAAATATATATGTATATATATATATATAACACTATTATATATATACATATATATATATATATATATATATATATATATACACACAAACACACACACACAAGCTATCATACTGAATGGAATACCCTATTACTGCATATTTATTTAATTAACACAAATGACAATCATCACGGAATCCAGCATACCCGGAGCTATATACGCACATACAAGGACAATAAAAACAAAAACTGCATTTCCAATTAGTCTTACTACTGGGAGTCCCCTTGGCCTTCTGAAACACGATAACTCAGAATCAAAATTTAAGATAATCAATTAAACTTCTTGCCTAAAAGAGTGGAAGTGAAACGCGTCAGGCGGGTGTTATTTAAAGGCAATGAAGTGGCAAAGACGACTTACCACCCGAGCAAAGTCAACTTGGATGGCAAACACACAAGTGCACGCGAAGCAAAATTAACTTGGAAGAAGAAGAAGAAGAGGAAAAAAGCGATGTTTGCTGACAAACAATTCATTCTTACCTGGTGCTTCTGAGGGAGTCGCTCACTCGTCTGTTATCCGGCAAAGGTAAAGTCCAGCTGATGATCTTTTAAACTGATCCTTCAGACGCGCGCTAAGTTTCCTTCCACTTGTTTGTTCACAAACATTTCACAGGAAGAACCTAAAGACACTTGACGAGCATTTAACCTTTTTTTTTCAAGATCTTATTTATCTTGAGTAAATTCTCTACGACCACAGTGACTCGACTTCTTTCGAGAAAACTCAAAAGTAGCGTTTCCGCAATCAATCAATCAATCAATCAATCAAGAGAGATACACGAAGAAGGCGAGAACTATTTCCAGGTTCGTCTCGTCTCCTCAAAGCCGATCAACACCTCAATTTCTCACGAGAGCGTAAGTAAATAGCGCTCACATTTCACATCACAAAACACACAAGCGAGTAACAAGGAGGAAGGAGGGGGAGGGGGTGGGGGTAGGGGAGGGACCCCCTAGAAATATACACAAGTGGGGGCGTGGGGGTGGTGAGGGTAGGGTCTCCGATAAGGGCGGCCCTGTTCACCTATCTCTTAAGGCCTCCTTAAAACACAAGAAGCAGAAGAATAGATGACGTTGACTTGAGCCTGACTGGCGGAAAGGGCAGTTTAGCTCCGCCAAAGAAAAAACCTTAATGACAAAAACATCGAGTCTCGCAAGGAGGCGTCCACCAAGGGGGCTTGTGGGGTCTCCGCTCCCTTCGACGGGGGTCCTAAGGTAACATTTGATGTTTGCTCTATCGAGTGGGGTCCATTCCGACCACAAACGACCCCACCGTGACCGCTAACCGATGCCAAACGACCGCATGTGCAGAGCAAACAATCGCCGCACGTCTGACTCGTCCGTCCGCCGCGACCCGACTTAGTTACAATCTCTAGCGGTGGCTGCTCGGCCGAAGTTGATCAGGGGATTCGAACGCGCTCGTGGTACGAGGGATGCCAAGACACTCTTGAGTATCAGTATTACTCAGTTTGAGCTCCGATACGAAGCCGTCTATATAACTCTGGCCGTCGCACGGCCAACGTTATCATCCCAAGTCACAGGGGATATAAGTCTTGACGCAATTACAACGCAATACTAATATAAATAAAAAATAATACATAAAATAGATCTCCCTACATGGCAACTCGAATGCTAAAAAAGCGGGATACCCTCAAAACAAGCAGTCTCTCTCTCTCTTCTCTCTCTCTCTCTCTCTCTCTCTCTCTCCTCCGGAAACATCTTGAACTACTTCCCGTAGATCTTTTTTCCAAGGGAACCAAAACAAACATATTTAAATGGAAGATAAACACAGAGATTACCACAGTCATTAACTGAGTGCGTATTTATCGGTAAGAAGCAGTTTGATCTCGTTACATACAGGCGTTAATGTTTACTGGTTAAGGAATTTGAAAGTAAAATGAACACACATACAAAAATACAGACACACACACACACACCCACATGTATATATATATATATATATATATATATATATATATATATATATATATATATATATATGGGTGTGTGTGTGTGTGTGTGTGTGTGTGTGTGTGTGTGTGTGACAAATAAACACAAAGATGTATATTTTAACAAAATGCTATTTTTCCACTATCAAATAAATATGAACACGAACTCTTGACGAGGAATTAAGACATATTCCAGAGAGCGACAAACAGCTTATATCTGATTAGCAGGAGGTAGTAGTGATTTATACCGTAATTTTCTCCATAGCAAGTAACAATAATAATAATAATAATAATAATAATAATAATAATAATAATAATAATAATAATAAAATAATAACATTTATTGGGCGTCACTTAAAATAAACGAGTAAAAACACAAAATAAATACATCAAAAAACGAAAAATATGGGTACGGAACGGGAAGAAAACCCTTTGCTACAGACATTTCCATACACCCCACGCCCATCATCTCGAAGAACACGCCCACGGTCCGACCATCAACACTTCCTCCCAAGCCGTGACATTAACGCCACGGACTTATGATGGAGTGGAGGACGGGCCTAATTCTACCTCAGCCCTTCCCGAATGATGGATGGAAAACGCCTGGAATCCAGGCACAAGCTCTGGCATTGGTTGTTAAACTGGGGGGCGCGTCCCCCTAGTGGGGCCTCAGCAATTTCCAGGGGAGGCGCGAGCCTCAGGGAGAAAATAAAAAAAATTCTCTAATTATATTCCTTATTCTCTTAAGAGTGAAGAACTGAATTTGTCAAACTGGGGGCGCGCCCCCCTAAGGGGGCCTCAGCAATTTCCAGGGGAGGCGTGAGCCTTAGGGAAAAAATTAAAAAATTCTCTAATTATATTCGTTATTTTCTTAATAAGAGTGAAGAACTCATATTCAGAGTTCATGAAAAAAATGCGAAAGTATCGCCTTGTAACGTTAGTTTCCTATAGTCTACTACTCTGGTTAGACTGATTGGGCTTATCGTGTTTTGTATTTATTCACCTCCCTCTCTACCCCTCGAAACCCCTTCTCTTTCTCTTGTTTTTCGTTTTCCTTTAAATCTAGGAGGGAATCTCACTCACAGATGCGAGGGGGGCGTGGAGTGAAGGAGCAACTCTTAAGAGAGGGCGTGGTAATAAAATGTTTATTAAGAACCACTGATCTAGTTTCATTTTCCAGCTGCTATAACGTTTCTGTTAGTGTAACCCCTAAAATGGCAGCTGCATGACATTGGCGGACAATGTACAACATTTGGATACCTTCTTTGTTCATCTATGCTCATCTCATTGTAAATTTAACAGCATGCTGGAATTTTGTCGGGTGAAAGTTTTGAAAATTCTACATCCAAGAACAACTACATCCTAGAATAATAATGTATTGCACATTAACAACATTAGTTTCATTGCTCAGACACGTAGGGTATAAACACAACTACTTGCTCTTCTGGTTTTCGGGACTTATTATAACCCACTGCCATTGGCAATAGTCTTACTAATATTCATCTTTTGTCCCCAGTTGGAACCGGAATGAGGGAATAAAAACGCACAGACATACAAATATAACTTCATAACATATATACATCATATATATTTATACACATTTATGTGTATATATTTATATAAAATATATATACACATTTATATATATATACATATATATATATACAGAGAGAGAGAGAGAGAGAGACGGAACGATGAGATTCAACCGAGAGAGAGTATGACGAGAGAGAGAGGGAGAGGAGAGAGAGAGAGAGAGAGAGACGAGAGAGAGAGAGAGAGAGAGAGAGAGAGAGTTTCCAAGCAAGCTTAAGTATATGTACATCACAAACACACACGCACACACACAGTACACAGCGTAGTTTCCAAGCAAGCACAAGTATTGTACTACTTCATAATCAATCATATTTATATATATACACACACACAGTAGATACATGCCTGCTCTAACAAAATATTCATACATTGCAAGCAACCAAGCACTTATAAGGTGAATGTACATATGTTTGCAGTGTGAAGATGTGCCTGCAGAGAAGATAACGATTACCATAGTGAAATCTAAAAGGGAGGGATAACTTTGACAGCAGGATGGACTGTGATAAGAGGATAAGGCTGAGGTTACTCTGTGCTTTAGAAATAAACCAATTAAAATTAAATCTAATGATACAACGATAGCCAAAAAAAAAAAAAAAAAAAAAAAAAAATTAGTAAATTTGGTGCGTTAAAAAAAAACTCCATAGTCCATTAAAGGATGGCCTTCTTGAAGAGTTTATTTATTCAAAGCTTTTTTTTTCTACTTTTTTCCCCATCTGGAGAGGCCACACTTCAATCTCGGAAAATGATGGCTATTAAAAGCAGAGGAAATTTTAAACAATATTAAAAAAATTAATTTACTAAAAATAACTAAAAGCTTCATCTTGAAATATGGAATATGGGGATTTATTTTCGTTGACTGATATATATAAAAAAAAGATTAGCTATATCCTCAGTGGTTTCCTTATCAAGCAGAGTTCTAAAATAACATACACCAACGCTGCATTGTAATGTTAATGCTCTTTCAAGAACATATTCTAATTACTGAAATTCTCTCTCTCTCTCTCTCTCTCTCTCTCTCTCTCACACACACACACACAAATATACATATAAATATATATATATATATATATATATATATATATATATATATATATATATATATGTGTGTGTGTGTGTGTATGTATGTATGTATGTATGTATGTCTGTATATATATATATATATATATGTGTATGTGTGTGTGTGTAAAATATAATATATATATATATATATATATATATATATATATATATATATATATATATATATATATATATATATGTTTGTGTATGCTGAATTTTGGTTAATGAAGATAAAAATACTCATAAATGAATCCTTTCTATATAGGAAGGCTAAAAGATAAAAGGAACTGTTGTATGAGAGGAGCCGAAAAGGAACGCAGTGCGCGCACATGAACGCGCGCACGCACACACACATTATATATTCGTCAAAAGTTGACATCAGCTTTCGTTCGCACCGAACATAATTCCTGTCCAATAAGCATTTAAATCTTAGGCCGGGAAATGATTTACACCAAACCTGAAAATTCATGAAGGCAACGCAGCTCTCATGAAAATGTATAAAAGTCATAACTACATACTACAAAGTTTGTACGTACACACACACATACACACACACACACACACACACATATATATATATATATATATATATATATATATATATATATCTATATAATACACACACACACACAAATAAAAAACACATATGTAGAGACTTCGACCAGAACCATTTCACCTCGGGAGCAGGCGAACTCCAGCCACTTCAAATCGCCTTAAGGGCGGCCGGGGCCTTTCATATTCTCGACCCCGAGAATGCCCACCACTTAGACAAGGCAAAGGAACCATTGCAAAGAAACGAAGGAACTAAAAACAAAAGCTGTACATAAACAAAGGCTAAATAATCTCGCGCATTGAAGCGAATCAAGCGGCGTTGTTAAGAAATCACAACAGGTGTCATGCCACTCCCTGAATACGCAAAAAGAGCCCGTGACGTCATGCGGTGATTTCCTCTTCATTTTTTTCAATAGAGTGATAACGACCTCACTCACACCTCACATACCTACCGCTGTTTCGCGCTCACCTACTATACGGACGTGTTTGCATCTTGCAGCCTGCATGTGACGTAACACTTGCCTATTATTACCGTACTGTTAGTTTCGGCACTAACGCATAAAAGATATATATATATATAGATATATATATATATATATATATATATATATATATATATATATATATATAATATATATATATAATGAGAGTAGCTGAGATTCTTCTTGGTTGTTTACAAAGAATAAATCCAATCCTTAGAGAAAACAGTCCTAAACAATATACCGAATAAATGGAAAAAAAAAATATCCTTAAAGACTTAAAGAGGAAATCATCCATTATCAATGCCTGTCAATCAAACAAAAAATTTTCCATTTCCGCTATCGATCATTCTTCATTTTCCTTCGGGTTCGTCAGAGGCCATAAACAGCGAATAATTGCAACAAAAGTAAATACAAAAGAATGGTAAATACCAAACGGGTGTTCACCTGCTGGGTGCGGACCTCTTATCAAGCAGGCAACATTTCACCCGTTATATGAAAATGCCTCTCCGCATCTTTTCCCTCAAATAAATTCTCCTCTCGGCCTTGAGAGAAAGCTACGAGACCCGAGAGAGATCAAGGATAGCATTGTGTGTCCTGATGGCTGCGAGAAAATTATCTACTGAAACAATAATAATAATAATAATAATAATAATAATAATAATAATAATAATAATAATAATAATAATAAATACCACCCAGTCGAATTGGAGGACTGTGATAGACAAAAAAAAAAATTATTATTAATGGTAACTGAGGTTACTGAAAATCGTGCATTATTCTCTCATTTGCTACGGTATGAGATGAGAGAGAATAAAGACACTCCCAGGAAATGTAAATAAAGAATTAATAAAATGCTTTAATTATACCCTCTTGATATCAACGCTATATGAATGCTGGTGTTCCGTTATAAATATATGGTCATTAAATCATTAAAAATTTAAATAAACAATTGTTTTTCATTTTAATGCAACACTGTTGAATTCCATATGAAAACTTGCCTAAGAGGTGTGTGTGATATCTACATAATTATCAAGAGCAAACACGAATAAAGACTTACGAGAGGAATTTTGTTACATGACCTTGTATTATTCACAATATCACAATAAGGACAAAAACCAATCTTATATATACGTACATGTGTCTACCATAAAAAAAGCAATGGATATTTCAACAAATTATACATCATATGTAGGATATGTACATATTGTATATTATGTACTGATCTAGCAATCTTTGCTGAAGCATTTCCTTCATCAGATACAATTAAATTCAAAGTTGTAGAAAATCATAACAGAAAACGAAGTGTATACGCCTCTCCGTCACAGACCCCATGTAAACAAACACGCCCACATTCCTCTACGTCAGAAATTACAATACAATAAAACACAGAGAAGCAGAAAATAAAAGACCATTTAAAACACTGCAACAGGCGTAACCTCTGCCTGTTTGAACATGCATCAATTAAGCAAGTCACAGTTGACTTAGTTGAACCCGTGAAAAGAACCATTCGGGAACAGAGAATATAGGATTTAGGTCTAGGTCAAGTGCTGGGACCTATGAGGTCATTTAACGCTGAAAGGGACACTTGAGAGTAGAAATGTTTGAAAGATGTAACGGGAGGAAAACCTCACAGAAGAGGGTGGAAAGTAAGATGGGAGAAAGAAAACATGAAAGGAGATACAGTAAATGGAATGAAAGGGGGTCGCAGCTAGGGGCCGAAGGGAAGCTGCAAAGAACTTAAAGTAATACCTACAGTGCACCGCGTGAGGTGCACTGACGGTTTGCGTTAAGTACTTGCTTGAGTTACCGACAAATTCAGCCAACCACACCACAAAGCCCTAATGTCCAAGTCCCGGGGGCTACAATTAGCGTCTCCGCCAAACTGTGATCTTCAACATGCATCTCTCGCCCGCTTAACGTACTGCATTGGACACCTGCCGGGACATAATTATAGTGTCTCCCGAAGGTGCAATAAACAGCTACAAGAATACGTCACTCCCCCCGTCAGGGTGACGGTTCTTATCTGCATCAGCGTCTCAGTGGAGATAACCTCAGGTAATTTCGGTTTCTTTGGATACCCAGCATTGCTCCCTCTATTTTTACGTTAGCTTTCATTCATTCAGTAGCTATCATTAAAATATATATACATATATGTGTGTGTATGTATGTACGTAAATATATATCTATACATATATATTATATATATGTATGTATTTATATGTATACATACATATATACAGGATGTAGTATATGTATGTATACATACATACATACATATATATCTATACATGGAAATTTATAAAAGGCAAGAATGCGATATTGATAAAACATTAATCCCCTTCCCCCCAACTATCTCTCTCTCTCCTCTCTCTCTCTCTCTCTCTCTCTCTCTCATAAAAAATCGACAACTAATCTGGGAACAGCTTCACGTCGTATTTATCGCTTCTCGTTAGGGAGAAATCCCCGGAAAGAAATACAGAAAAAGACGAACGATCAAATTCAATTATCAACGAAGATGATGATGCCTAATTTGGACTGAAGGTGAGATTGATTACCTCTCGACGTCAGTTGCTTTTGTCGGGGAGTCTGAAGGACAGATGGCCCCCAGCGGAGACTGGAATTTAATCGCTGACGCGATGGCATATAGCGTCGTACCTCATACGGTGCCTTCGACTGCTACGAAGCGGCTCGATAATGAGATTGCTAACCCTGACCTCTTCGCAAAGTAATGCTTTCCCGATCGTGAATTTCAATTAGTTTTACTTACCATCTGAAAATAATTCTCCTTGTATTTTCGTCATTTACTTACATTTCTATCAGTTTATTTACTAATTTGTTAAATCCTTTCTTCTCCAATATCTGATCTCTTCTTTTTGTATTTCATGTTGCGTTCTGTAACTTCCCTTAGATGAAGACCATATTCTTTGGAATCATGAATCTCCAGCCACATGAATAGAGTTCATCTGATTCATTCATTTCTTTTTATATATCAAATTTCTACCAGTTTCAACTCGTGTGACTTTAGTTACTGAAATCAAACTGACATTTCTGACCAAGAACACGAGGCTTCCAACTGACACAGCCAATTTTATATAAAATTCAGCTATTCATCCCTTCAGATATTGCAGAAAAGCGAGTCTGCGGGCAGTCTGATACCTCACGTTCGTTAACTGACAAGTTAATCAGGATCCTGGAAGCGGTTTTACTCAACCATAATGCAAAAGTAAATAGTAAAATATTTATACGTGAAGGGAGGAAAGGCAAGTAAGAGGCATCGAAGTAATGCAAGTAATAAATCAAATATGGCTTTCTAATCGGAACTGAAATACCTACGTATATATAATTCTCTAATTTTCCTTATTTGTTATATTTTTTAAAAATTCCCTATATTTTTGCATGTTCTAAAGATAGTCAGGTGGAAAAATATTAAATAAAAGAGCATGAAAATAGATGAATTCGAGGACGTTGTAAATACAGCCAGGTGGAGGGCCATTAAATAAAATGAGCATAGAAATATATGACTTTGAGGACGTTCTAAACATAGCCCGATAGAAAGCCATAAAATAAAACGAGCGAGAAAAAAGATGAATTTGAGGACGTTCTAAACACAACCAGTAAAGAACAACTTATTAAATAACATGATGAATATGAGAACGATGACGTCTCTCGGCTGAAACGGATCCGAAATAAAAGTGACATTAATTCCTGGATAAAAAAAAGTAGGCGTGACCGAATTCGCACAGGATGCATAATAAGGGAAGAGCAGAGGGGGCGGAAAGCGGATGCTTTCAAAGCCCCGCCCTTTCCACCAATTGCGAAAGGTCGTGACCTCACGAAATGAAAATGGCAATTCACGAAATGAAACGCTAGCAGCCAATTTATGAATAAATTCTTAAATGAGCGCTCATATTAATTTACGGCACAAGCCAACAATTACGTTTGCATTTTGAAAGGATAATGAAATAAAGTGCCTATGCACACACACATACACACACACACACATATGCATACAGACAGGGGTGGTGAAACTCTACGGGAATAAGCAACCAAGAACTTCCCGTTCTTTCGTTTTTTAACAGATGTTTTATATTTTAAATATATTTGCTTTATATTCATTGTTATGCAACGGCTAACTTATATTAACATTGAAGTCCCGAGTTACAGAGAAGAAAAAGAATAACAATTATGACCATCAAAAAACATACAGGCGATATGCACGGCTATAAAAGTACAATTGGGTTATTGCAATTTTATATAATACACACTATTTTACATATATTTAATACATCGCGATATGTTTAAAATGTTTACACATGCTGTAATGTATGAGTAAGTCAGAGGAAAAGCCAGATATATATTTGATACATCACTACATGCTTAAGATATTTTTAGTCATGCAGTGATGTATCAATACGTCAGGGAAAGGTAGGAGGAACTTTGTAGGAAGAAAAATGGGTCGCAAATGAGGTGAAAACGTGTAAAAGCGTCTCATCTTTGCAGATGACACATGGTTCGGGATTGGTGATAGTCAGGGAAATTTGCAGACTGGCCGGAAAACTTTGGAAGCATGAAGAGAATGTTGAAAAATGTTGAAAAGTGCAGATTCGAAGACAGATATACGTGAACAAAATTTAATGGCAAAGGACCTGAATGACAGAAGGGATTTGTTAGATAATGAGAAAGAAAAAAACTAAGTAGCAATTGCTTTCCAAAAGACTTCAAGCCGCAACGGAATTTAAATGGAAGATAAAGTTGGAATGTGTGGAAAGACTATTACGTCAACTCTTCGTGTTGGAAAAAAAATAGCAGATGTTAACTGAATGGAAAAGAAAAGTATATACGATTTGTCAGGATTAATTTTTTGTACTATATATGAAATAAGGAGAGTGCAATGAGCCAGAAATTTACAGAAAACAGGAAGGAAGATGGATAAATCATTTGATTCGAACTGATATACTGAAAAGAATGAAAGATGATCAATTAGTAAAAATGTTTAGTTGGGAACTTCTTTGAGAAGGAGGAAGAGTGCGCGAACGTTCTTCCTAGATCGAAGGGAAGGGCCATAATACCTAGAACACTCTAGAACACCTGAGAGACGAAGGTAACTGACAAATTGAGTGTAGTAATGAAGAGTATTCGCTGTGGACCTATTCAAGTTAAATGCCTGATACTACGGTAGTTTTCTTTACAACTGAGGGACCATACAACATTCAGCAGTTACAATACAATTTTGGCAGTGATTATTTACCTATTTTTCACTGTAGCCATAGTGAATTACAAGGAAACGGGTTATTGAATTGACATACATACATCGTCAGGACCGTTAGGAGATGCTACTATCTACTCTATCTATCTGTCAGTTAACATACACACATACGTACACATGTGTGCATGTCTGTTGTCTGCGTATGTTTTTATGTATGTATATTTTTATTCATGTTTAATCAATAAGCCTTTTCCTATAATTCATGGTGACTTCAGAGGAATATAGATATTTAATCACTGCCGCAGATGTCTCTCAACTTCACTGACGAAAGATAATTACGCAATCCACATATATATACACATACAAATGTATGTATGCATGTATGTATGTCCGTATGTGAAGTTACCATGAATTATAGGAAACTGCTCATCGATTAAACATCAATGCAAAGATACATACATAAAAAACATATACAGAACTGACATACACACATGTGTACGTAAGTGTGTATATAAACTGACAGATAGATAGATCGTAACATCTCCTAACGGTCCTGACGATGGTCTTTTCCCTGCCCTTCATTTTTGTGCCTCCCAGGGGATACTGGGATTTTTACGGCCTCTTAACCTACTTCACCACACCACTTGGCGATGGCCGCTGTATCCCCCTTGTCAGGACAACTTCATCATCGTCGATGGTATCTAACGGAGGACATTATAGCTTGAAATGGACGTGTAACCGATTTTCAAAATTGTTCCTGCGCTTACCTAAGTTCTTGTCTAATTTCTTTTTATTTTTATTTATCTATATATTCACTTATATGGATGGTTTTCGTTTTGAACAACCTATTATTATTCAAAAGACCTTTAAGCTGACTTTCATTAATAATACTACCAAAACGTGCACACTTCACTTTGAAAGCGTCCATAAGAGCCACTGATTTACAGGTATGGCGCCTACTTGGCAGTATATAATTCAGTGGTTGAAGTTACATTTAATTCTTTACAATAAGTAAAAGCACAAGAAACTGCTCGATTTTTCTAAGAGGAATAAATGTTATACCTGAAAATAATATTCAAGCAAAAATTATTTTATAACTGGATATAAAACCTTTATCCGTAGATTAATATCAATGCAAAAATTTAGGAAATATTACAATTACGCTTATAACATGTAGTGACTTCTGAATGTTAGAGGCTGTTAGACGTATCCTCTCTCTCTCTCTCTCTCTCTCTCTCTCTCTCTCTCTCTCTCTCTCTCTCATGTGCATCCACACCATGTTTTAAACATGTCACATAAACTTACGTCGGCACCTCGTCACACAAAAATCACCAACAAGCTGAACAGAAATCAACGAATTATGAGTCATCCTAACCAGTGCTTCATACATTTGTCCAGCATTTGCCAAAGGTTCGTTGTACATTTACGGTCGTTGAGTGTAAATATCATAAATAATTTTAACAAAAGGCATGATTATATACAAAACGTACAGCATAAGTCAGTAAATATTTCGGTCGCCGACTGGCTGGAACCAGGCCGCGATAGTTATCTTCAGTCTTGCCCATATTTATACTAAAATACAAATATCATTTGATAGTCATTAACTTATGAATTACCCACTTTAAAAAGTGGCGTGATGTACGGTATTGATTAGTCAGTCATCAAAATTTCCCGTTTTCTGTATCATCCGCCGAAACCGTTCTCTTCCTAAAACTATATGGTATACTTTAACAAAATTGAAACACCTTGAGACCTTTTGGATCCAAATACGAATTCAGTATTCCAGACAATAAATAAAACGGCTTTAAAAACAGAATAATATTGATCTCATTTTCTGAAACGATTTTAAATGCTACATGTCTCGTTTACCTCATGACAACAGCTTAAATAACTATATATAATAAAAAAAAATTTAAAATCTAACTCTGGTTGTGCTTTAAATTATTCGTGTTTCATCAACTATTCCACCGTAAGCGGCTGACTTTTGTATTGTTTCACTCATGCCAAAGGAAGATGCAGTTGCACGTATAAAAGGTAAGCAAAAAATCTTTAAAAACGCAGTAGCAACGCCATGGAAAATAATTAAATTAAACGAATTCAGTGAATGAAAATTGAAAACTAAGTATAGCTTACAAGGCTGTCTAAACAAGTAAATTCCCAAGAATTACTGGCCCTTAGTTGAGCTTCATCTACTGCTCAAGCCTTTCAAAACATTAGAGTAATTAACAAATTATTTTATCTCCTGAATTAAATATTTTGGAGAAATTTACAATGACCTCGTATCATACTTTTATTAGGGGCATCGCTGTCTCACCTTAGGTAGAGAGAGAGAGAGAGAGAGAGAGAGAGAGAGAGAGAGAGAGAGAGAGAGAGAGAGAGAGAGAGAGAGATGATGATGATGATGATGTTTTCAGTTCCGTGCCATTCTACATCCTGTTTGTGACCAGCCCTGCTTGAATGCCTACCAAAATCAACAAAGATTTTTCAGGCCTAAATCGTTCCTGCCCAGCCAGGATAAAGTAAGGACTCTTATTGTGCTAAACATCCTTTTGATTATGTTCGTTATACACTAATGAAGAAAATGGTAATGTACACAAAAGACATCTCAAAGAATTTAATGTATGCCACTAGTAAAAACAAAAAGTGTTACAAATGCAACAAAGAAAAGGCCGCGTCAATGATGGTGATATTATAAACACTGGTACTGGTATCGATGTCAGACGAGTCTGTGATATGCGAGAGGATTTATGACCTAACCTTTTCTTCTGTTAGTGAGATATTGGTGGACATGATAAAAAATAAAACAAGGATGCTGTCAAAGGTAATATCTGTGGGTTGCAAAACGAATGCGTATTAAGAGAATGATCACTGTATAGTGTACCGCACTGAGAAAAAAAAAAGGGACGTAAACATGCAAATTTTATAAGGCCATAAAATTCATACCCAAGCTCCAATTCATATATGTGCTTACAAGGACAACGGTGCCACTGAAAAAAAATTCAGACAAAATCCGTCCTGTCCTGAGCAACGCACGTAAACATGACTGCAGCGATGTAATAAATATGTGTGAAAGAGTGAGGTTTTAGTTGCATGCACACACATATATATATGTATATATATAATATACATAAGCGAATCCCACAGGAAAATGATAGTCAGAAATCCAAGCGCTTTCGTCTGAGTAAAGACGAAAGCGCTTGGATTTCTGACTAACATTTTTCTGTGGGATTCGCTTATTTATGAAGTCACGTGCATCGCATCTACTGTGATTTTTTAAGCATATAATATACATATATACTATACATATGCATACGGACATATGTAAGAACTAAGCGAAGATATTCAAAGTATGAACAAACTAAAAAGAAATAAAAGTATTATATAGATTTAAAAAATGACATCAATACTTGTAAACGTCTATCCTGAAAAAAGGCTAATAGAAAATTTGTGGACTTTTGCAGCAACGGCCGTACGAAGAATTTCTCGTAACACACACACACATACACACACTCACAAAATCCTGGCTAATTCTTTCCGGTTTCTTTTATCTCCTTGAAATGAAATAAGGGAAAATGTAACGGAAGTTCATGCTATCCACACCTCGAAAAATTATCAATTTTTTTTTAATCTTTAATAAATGAGATCTCTTCTTTCTGTACTTCCATTTAACTTCTCTTATTTCCCAATGAGAACCCTATTCTTTCTAAGCTTGAATTTCAAGTCAATGGCCCCAGTGAGCTTGTATATATATATATATATATATATATATATATATATATATATATATATATATATATATATATATATATATGAGGTTGTAGTAGTCCACAAGGGAAAAGAAAAGCTGAAATTCCTTTTAACTCAACAGTTTTGGCCTCCATTGAACTTTATAGAGAACTGTTTATTAACAGTTAATAAACAGCTCTCGATAAGGGCCAGTGGAGGCCGAAACTGTTGAGCTATAAGGAATTTCAGCTTTTCTTTTCCCTTGTGGACTACTACAACCTCATGTATCTATTATTATTACTATTATTATTACTTTGGCGATGAACCCTTAATATATATATATATATATATATATATATATATATATATATATATATATATATATTAAGGGTTCATCGCCAAGTAGTAGTAGTAATAATAATAATAATAATAATAATAATAATAATAATAATAATAATAATAATAATAATAATAGCCATACCAACAGCTATCCAAGTCATTTAGCATGACATTACGTTTTCCCCCAAAAGAACAAAGCAAGCACACCACACAAAAAGCACTTAACATTAAAATACCAAGTCTCAGAGTCCCAAGCAGAGAAGGCATCTACGCGAAGTGTGAGGAACATTACTAACGCCAGCAGAGAGCCTCCAAGGGAATATCTCTCATGTCAGGCTACAAACACCAGACCACCATTAAGATAAGATACACTTTCACGTCGAATGCACAATGGGGTAACCACTCGGTGAAAACTTGTGGTGTGGGGTGGGGTATACTGACTGCATGTGTTCTAAATAAGCAAGACAATAAAAAACATATCCTTTGGATGCCTAAATACGAATACTTAAATGCATAAACATTAAAAGTAACAGAATGAAAGTGCTCACATAGGTGTAATAATCATAAAAAAATGCTTGACAATAAAGGGAATAGTCAATAAAGAAATGCAATTAGGATTTCTACGATGTTTATGTAATGCAAAGGTTTGAAATTAAAATATCAATTCAAAATATTCCAAGCGGAAACATTACCACCACCATTGGTGTTACTAAAAGAAACTGAATCCTTTATGCAGACCAGTGTTAAATGTTTCCTGGTATTAACAAGGATAATCAAGCCAATAACATTCATTTATAATATTATAAAATGGAAATCGGACCCCCTGAATATAAATGACGTCGTATTTAAAACGTCTTGCATCCGGCTACTGCAATTTGTGCATTGGGTAGCGAGGTAAGTGACACGGATATAGGAGAAATGGAAAACGCTTTTTTGTGCGTGCGCTGAAACCTAGAGCCATATCGCATCAATTTTTTTTATACACACAAACACACACACTATTATATATAAGTGTATATATATATATATATATATATATATATATATATATATATATATATATATATATATACTACGTATTTCTCTCTAAGATAAATGTTCTTCGTAACAACAAACAATTTAAAGCCGTCTTATTCATCACCAAACGACTTGGCTAAAACACATTGTTCACATTCATAGACTTTGTAAGACCAAGAGACTTAATGTGCTTAAGAATGAGCAATCTTGAAGCGATATATAAAGCTGTCAAAATTTTAATATATATATATATATATATATATATATATATATATATATATATACACACGCACACACACACACACACACACACACACACACACACGTATGTTACAAATTATTTACACTTCTGTACCAGCAATGAAAGTGATGATTTACCCACGAGACTATTTCAAATCTCTAACAAAAAATGTACTTCTGGAAACTTTGATAAGGATGAATCACGTTTCCCAGCAGACAAGTCATGCAATGTGTCATTACTTCGAACCAAATCCCCATCAAAGGTTTATGACCTTTTGAAGAGCAAATGCCACTACCTACTCATTAGTCAATTTACAGCTTAATTCCTTAACCCAGTAGGGGCATTCACTGTTCTTGATATAAACTGACCAAAACTCTTAATAGTACAGCTAATGTGAAAAGGGTAAAATTATCTAAATAAAATTTCGTGTTATATCCTCTTTTTTTCTAACCTAAATATTGCTTTACACCACTTCACTAATCATATGTTCCACTCCAAACGTTTATAAATTTATTTTAAGATATCATTCTTAATGGTACAATCTGTTGTAAAAAAAAAAAAAAAAAACAGTTGTTACTGCTAGACAATCTGACTTGCTGCTCTTTAACCACTGACTTCAACAGACTTGAATATGTCTACCTCTGTCGTAGGGTAGATGAATTTCGTTTATATACAAATAAATAAAAATCATAATTCACGTGAGAAAGTTGGAAAATCCGAAAAAAAGGTAGTACAGTATATTTAGTAGCAGATAAAAAAAACTTAATTAATAAAAAAAACAACGGGGATATTTACAAGCACAAGAAGAAAGAGAAAGAAGATGGCTACTCACCTGAGCTTTCCGGAGGTAATTTTCGATTTCTGTGTAAGGATCCTTTTTGGGAGGGCCGATTTCGAAGTCCTTGGCTCCCCTACCCTTCCCGCGGCCCTTCCCTTCGCAGGCGGCCATTTTAACACCTCCAACACCTTCTTTCAGGACCATGCTAGCCATCTGGGCTGACCAATAATATTCTTCCTTATTTTCAAGTCTATATGGAAATCACAGAGGGTGGGGTGACACTACAGGAGGGGGGAGGGGAATGTACTGCGTTTCTTCATCATAACAATTCATATGTTAGGTGGAGCGAGGGGGCGTCGCCCCCGAGGAGGCCTGGTCCCTTGTCTGGGGAATCCATCGCGTCTGTCTTGGAGGCTGAAGTCTTCAGACCAACATCTGAAATGGAGAGAAAAGTTCATTAACGATATTTCTTAATTTACTATAAAGGATAAAAAATATAACCTTACACACACGGGCACATACATACATACATACATACATACACACACACACACACACACACACACACATATATATATATGTGTGTGTGTGTGTGTGTTTCTGTTTATGTAGTATACAGAGTAGGGAGATACGGATGTTCAGTGTTATTTGTGTGTGTGGGGGGGGGGGGGGGGGGGGTTAATCGGCTCCTTAAATTAGGTTAGGAAGGAAGGTCTGGTTAGGTCAGGACACGGCATTCTAGGACAAGTGAGGATTTCTCACGCCGACCCTTTTTTTTCCGTAGTCTGCATCCGATAATATAATTGATATATATATATATATATATATATATATATATATTATATATATATTTATAGATAGTCCATACATCTTATATTCGTTCTTATTATTGATTGGAGTCACCTAGAGCGTACAACAAATAGCGTGTCCACTGATCTATTATATATATATTCTATACTCTGTTTTTTTCTATCTGTCCATCCGCTGTGGTGTTTTTGTATGGTAACACTGCGTCCCGGGCTTTAAATAGTTACATTCAGCTTACATTCAACGATTATAATAATATCCTATTTCGAATATTAACGGTGTAATTCGCATACAGTAAATTATTAAAACACTTTTCAGTTGCAAATGTACACCCAGATATCCTTTTATTTACCTAAAACTTACACATAGCGTAACTATCTAAGCCCGGGACGCAGTGTTACCATACAAAAACACACAAGCGGATGGACAGATGAAAAAAAACAGAGTATAGTTATACTTTATTCAAAATTGTGTGGACCAAAGGTGTTATTTCTGAAGTTACGTAATTTCCTTTGTAGAAAGCACAACTTTTTTTGTTGAATCTGGAATCTTAGCAGCTTGTTTTGTTTCTTAATAATAATAATAATAATAATAATAATAATAATAATAATAATAATAATAATAATAATAATATAATAGAATTTAGGCCAATGGTCAAGCGCTCAGACCTTTGAGTTCATTCAGCGCTGAAAGGTAAATTGATAGTAATATGTCATGAAGGTTGAAACAGGAGGAAAACCTCGCAGTTACACTGTGAAACAAGTGTCAGTGGGTGGAAAGTCAGACGAAATAAAGAACATGAATGGAGGTACAGTAAAAGGAATGAAAGGAGTTGCAGCTAGGAGCCGAAGGGAGGCTGCAAAGAACCTTAAATAATGCCTACATTGCACCGCATGAGGTTCACTGATGGCACTAACCCCCTCCGGGGAAATATTAATAATAATCAAGCTCTGCTATATATATACGTGTATATATATATATATATATATATATATATATATATATATAGATATATATATATATATATATATATAAATCACATCATTCTTTTTTCTAAACTTCCTATATCAACAACACTTAACCAGCACATCCAACAAGGACAAGCATCAAGCCCAACATTCAAACATTACGAAGTGTTAGCCACATCATTCAAAAGAAATCCTACGAATACAGGCGACAGGTGAAGAGAGAACAAGGCTAAGTGACAGATCGAAAACGATCTATTAATCACTAATTAGCACCGCGGTTATCTCCCACGTAATTTGCATCACGGAACTTCGCGGCGACCTATAAACCTGATAAAAAGCGTTGCTTCACGAACTAATTCGATGAATCATTTGGGTGCCCAGGTACCAAATGTGCCGATAAGTCTATATTAATATTTTATTGCGATTATGCCCAATTTGGCCACATTCACGGATAACAAAGGTCTTCTATTAATATATTATTGCAATTATGCAGAATGTGGCCTCATTCACAGATAACAAAAGTCTTCTATTAATATATTATTGCGATTATGCAGAATGTGGCCACATTCATGGGTAACGAAGGTTTTATATTAATATCTTATTGTAATTGTCCAGAATGTGGCCATATCCGTGGGAATTATAGGTTTTATATTAATATCTTATTGTAATTGTCCTGAATGTGGCCATATTCATGGGAATTATATTTTTTATATTAATATCTTCTTGTAATTGTCCAGAACGTGGCCACATTCATGGGTAACAAACGTTTTATATTAATATTTCACTTCGATGTGCAGAATGTAGCCACATTCACGAGTATGTGACAGTGGGAAATCTGTAGCAAAAACAATAACAAATTTAAATAAAATAACAAGTAAATAAATGACATTACATAAATACGTAGAAATGGAAGTAAAAAATTAAACAAAACGGTAAAAGTTACTTTAAAGTAAATTGCATCCACTGAGCATCAACGTCAACAATACTTGCTTGGAAAACTTTTCAATGTATCATGAGTATGCTCTAGATTCAACGGATTACTATTTACTTCGTCTGGTCACGATTTTTGGAAAGAAATTCCAGTTTTATTTATCCCGGTTATCTGTGGTCTTGATGCTGAGTGTAGAACCTTATTGTTAGAAGAAATTAAACGAATATTTTTTTTGTTTGAGAAATTCTTATTCATTTTTGCACATAGTGCAAAATATATATAATATAGACTCAAAATCTAACACGAAATATTATCTAAAACTTTACGAGAAAAGAAAATTATGCTAAATAACATCAGAGAAAGGTAAACAGCGTCGGGATGGAGAAGGAAAAGATATAATGAAGGAAAAGTGACCGATAGCTAGGACAATATTAACTGTCACAGACAGCGTGGCTGACGATAAATTCACACTGTTGTAAAATAGTGGGGGAGAAATATGATTTTTCCTCCTCCTCCTCCACTTCTTCTTCCTGAATACCACGAAACGGGGATCCAACAGTCCACACACTATTTCACTAAGTGCCGAAGGAGAGATAGGGGCAATAAAAAGATAAAATGCGGGTTTAACAAAATGCTAAATGAGACACACGGGGCGAACATCAAACCGAAACCACTCCACTCCCGAAGACACGAAGCAGATGCCCCAAGATGGCGGGGTTCTAGAACACACGCACACACACACATACACGTACACACGCAATATACGAGGTTCGTGTACTTACTTTCATCTGTGACTTTGACCCCTGCTAATATTAACAATATCAACACCATTTAGGTCTTAATCTCTCAATCGAGACTCGAAAGTGAGGAGTGGTCGATGAAATTATAGACAAAATCGCCGGAGTTCATCGGACTTTCAACAAGCAACTTGCAATGAAACCTATCTTCATGGTACTTCTCACCAACAGAGACCGCTTAAAATAGAGAGAGAGAGAGAGAGAGAGAGAGAGAGAGAGAGAGAGAGAGAGAGAGAGAGAGAGAGAGAGAGAGAGAGAATTTTAGTTCTACATCACGGTGTTTTGTTATGAATTGTATATAAAACGTTACTGCAATAAAAGATATAACAGTCCAATTGAACTGTTTTGTTTAAGGGACATCACGAACAATAGTAAAAATACCGAACAAGCTGAAATTCTTAGCAAAGTTTCAGGAAAATTGAGAGGCAATTCCTGAAATTCAGACCTACATTCATGAACAACAAAATACAGCACAACAACACTTTACGAAAAATACTTAGTCACCAGTTCACACTATCAAATGAAAATTCATAATCTGACATATTTTTGTAGAGTTCAGTGTCTGAAAGTATGACCAATAACAACCTATGCAAGGAAACTGCAATGACTTGAGCTTTTCTGCACATATTCTGCCAGCTCCCGGGGATTATCGCCAAATTAAAACTTCCTTCGTCCATTCCTTACCAATACTACGAATTTAAAACCTAACATCGATACTGTAACTGACCGGTATTCAGTACAGCATCTGCAATGACTTTCGTATATTTTGTGATATCACAGACTACTATTCCTT
Organism: Macrobrachium nipponense; assembly: GCF_015104395.2. Lineage (NCBI taxonomy): Eukaryota > Metazoa > Arthropoda > Malacostraca > Decapoda > Palaemonidae > Macrobrachium > Macrobrachium nipponense. The sequence continues at coordinate 84,570,300 of NC_087206.1, forward strand.
TTGATAATGGAAAACTTCTTTAATTGAATTCCGAAACAAGAGCAGGATAAATCCATGGAGGTTCAGTGCAGTGGCAATGCCTGGACTTGACATTTATATAAAGCAATTAGTTACTCTAAGGCTGTCAGATCCATTAAATACTATTTCCTTTTAAATGAGTTAGACGATTACACAATCATTTCAGTAAATAAATAAATCATTGATACCAATTATGACAATAATCTCTATGATTAAAATTCCAACTATACTCCTACTGCCACCGCTGCTACTACTACTACTACTACTATACTACTACTACTACTACTACTACTACTACACTACTACTACTACTAATAATAATAATAATATAATAATAATAATAATAATAATAAATACAAACAAATGGTTCTCATTTATGATAACAAAAGCAACAGAGAGAAAAGAAGCAATCTGAGGATTGCTGATTTCCAAAGTAACTGTGGTACGATGTGACCTGTCGCGTGTTACAGGACCGTCTAAGATGAGGTGAAATTCCTAACCTCAGGCCACTGGGGTAGCTGAATTAGATATGCCAATAATTCCATCTTGTCGCTGAGAGATATGGAGGAAGAAGTACCCATACATATGATACCACTGTTCCTAACAAGGGACGCATAAAGCTCATGCAAAGCCTCAGAAACCAGGGTCAAGTTATTAATGAAATTTAAAATTTCAACAAAACACCTAAATTTAATTTTGACACAAACTTAACTGTCTGAACTATATGATCCCCCCAAAAAAAGTTTAACGTATCCTAAACGCGACGTAGGTAAGAGACGAGAGTAGACACATTAACAGGTACGAAATATATCTTGGAAGCACAAAACGCAACTGAGTTTCAGGAACCTCACTCAGATTCGTTCTCACAATCATGGTACAAATGGAGGACAATCTTAGACTTAATAACAATGACAAACAAAGTCAAAGAATAAAAGACAGGTTAAGGATAGAAATATAAGGAGCGCTGCATCATTAGCAAAACCACGAATGAGAAAAGAAGCAGACTGACAAAGGCCACCGATAAAGAGGAGAGAAAGAGTAGGAGAGAGAGAGACACAACCCTGAGGAACACCAGTATAAATTGGAAGGGAGCAGAAGGTGAGCCGCCGACAGCACTGGAGATAAAGTTGTTAGGCGAACATTTAGAAAGGAGTTTGAAGACAGAAGGGGGACCAAGGTCAAAGTATTAAGTGTAACTCACATAGCCTTGCGGCAACCTTTATCGAATGAACTGAACCAAATTCAATATAGAATTTAGGCCAAAGGCCAAGCACTGGGAGGTCATTCGGCGCTTAAACAGAAATTGTCAATAAAAGGTTTGAAAGCTGTAACAGGAGGAAAACCGCAGTTGCACTATGAATCAATTGTTACGAGAGGGTGGAAAGTAAGGCGGGAGAAAGAGAATATAAAAGGTTGTACAGTAAAAGGAATGAAAGGGGTTGCAGCTAGGGGGCGAAGGGACGCTGCAGAGAACCTTAAGTAATGCCTACATTGCACGGCATGACTTGCACTGACGGCACTAACCCCCCTTTTGGGACCTTTATCAAATGGCTCTGGGGTATCAGGAGGACATGACTCTCATTTTATTGCTCATAAATATTTCATTCTTATTTATTCTCACTCTCTTTTATTCCTTAGGCTTGTAGCAATCTTCAATAATAATAATTAATTGGAAGGAGGTCTTCTTTTAGGGCAGTTTCACTAAAAACAAATGCTGTGTCAACGGCATTTAGTTTGCAAAATGTATATCTGCAAACTAGAACATAATAAGAAGAACAGAGAAGACTCCAAAAGCTAAATACTGTTGAAACAGCAATTATTTCAGAAATAATAATAATAATAATAATAATAATAATAATAATAATAATAATAATAATAATAATAATAATCATCATCATCATCATCATCATGTGGCGCCGTGGAGGAGTGGGTTAGGTCCTCAATGGACTTAAGTCAAGTTAAGCAACATTGGGGCTGGTCAGTCGTTGGATGGGTGACCGCTCTCCTCGGCGTTGATTCCTTGGGAAAGGATCTTTACCATAATTTCCTCAGTCTACTCAGCTGTAAATGAGTACCTATCCCTGATGGGGTAGGGTCCAGCTATGGGTTAAATAGCAAAACTCAGCAATGATGGAAAGAAATGAAGGAATAAACGACAACGACGTAAATGGAACCTCTGGCAACAGAGGAGCTTCGTCCGGCAACCAGGTATTCAACCCAATTGAAGGGGAAGACGGTCAGGTACTTGGAGGTCGTCATCCAGCAACTGATCACCACAACGACAATAATCAACAGCCCGAGATTGGAGCTACAGAAGCAAAAAGGAAGAAATGGACAAGAGAAGAAAATAAAGAAATATGGAGATGCTACATCAGAAGCAACCCGACGGATAGAGGATATAGAAGAAGATTGGTCAACATCTGGAATGAGAGAAATAACACCCCCCAAACAGAGCAGAGGCTGGCAGACCAAGTAAGGAACATAAAGAAAAACAACTGGCTCTCCCCAACAGAAAGAGAAGAACTGGAAAGGGAAATGTCACACGACAACGAATTACACGAAGACGAACTGAGAGACGATGCCACAGAAGACGACAGGGAGGATGAGGTATCAAACAACGACACACGAAGAAACACCGACGAAGTAACAGAGAGGACGGAATGGGTAGAAAAGATTAGACAATGGATGGAGCCAGATACAGAGAGAACAGAGATCCCCTCCATGAAAGCCTACAACACCAAGAAATTAAGGGAGAAAACAAGTAAGGTCAATGAAATAATGGGCATAATACACACCACCAGTATCACAGAAACAAATAACTTGGTATATGCAGGAGCAAGATTAGTAGCAGAACTGATGGGGATTCGAACACCAACACCACCAGCACAACCAACCCAACAGAAACCAAAACAGCAACCTCCTTGGAAAAGGCGCTGGAAAAGCAAATCATGGTGATGAGATCTGACTTGAGTAAACTGAAAGAGATGGCAGAAAAAAGGCTAAGAAGCAAGAAAACAAGGGAGGAACTCAACGAGAAATACAAAGTACAAGAGAGGGGACTAAACAACACAATAGAAGATGTAAAACAGAGGCTTAAGGCCAAAGCACATAAGATCCAACGGTACATGAACAGGAATAAGGGATACCAACAGAACAAACTATTCGGAACCAACCAGAAAAGACTATACAGCCAACTAAGAGGGGAAGACAACCACCCAGAAATTCCTGAAGCCGAACCAAGTATCACAAACAAACATGCAACATGGCTCCAGGAAGTCAAGGAAAAAGAAACAGGGAGAATAAAACAAAGATTCACAGAGATCACGACAGACACAATCAGACACCAACTAAAGAAAATGCCAAACTAGAAAGCCCCAGGTCCCGATGAAGTCCATGGATACTGGCTTAAAAACTTCAAGGCCCTACACCCACGAATAGCAGAACAACTCCAGCATTGTATCTCAAATCACCATGCACCCAAATGGATGACCACAGGAAGAACATCCTTAGTACAAAAAGACAAGAGTAAGGGAAATATAGCCAGTAACTACAGGCCTATCACCTGCCTACCAATAATGTGGAAGTTACTAACAGGTATCATCAGTAAAAGGCTATACAATTACCTAGAGGAGACAAACACCAACAGAAAGGCTGCAGAAGGAAGTGTAGGGGCACAAAAGACCAGCTCCTGATAGACAAAATGGTAATGAAGAACAGTAGGAGAAGGAAAACCAACCTAAGCATGGCATGGATAGACTATAAGAAAGCCTTCGACATGATACCACACACATGGCTAATAGAATGCCTGAAAATATATGGGGCAGAGGAAAACACCATCAGCTTCCTCAAAAATACAATGCACAACTGGAATACAATACTTACAAGCTCTGGAATAAGATTAGCAGAGGTTAATATCAGGAGATAGCCATGACAAAAGTACTACAGAAGATGGATGCCGGGTACCAACTCAAGAAAAGAGGCAACAGAATCAACCATCTGATGTTCATGGACGACATCAAGCTGTATGGTAAGAGCATCAAGGAAATAGATACCCTAATCCAGACTGTAAGGATTGTATCTGGGGACATCAGGATGGAGTTTGGAATACAAAAATGCGCCTTAGTCAACATACAAAAAGGCAAAGTAACGAGAACTGAAGGGATAAAGCTACCAGATGGGAGCAACATCAAACACATAGATGAGACAGGGAATACCTGGGAATAATGGAAGGAGGGGATATAAAACACCAAGAGATGAAGGACACAATCAGGAAAGAATATATGCAGAGACTCAAGGCGATACTCAAGTCAAAACTCAACGCCGGAAATATGATAAAAGCCATAAACACATTGGCAGTGCCAGTAATCAGATACAGCGCAGGAATAGTGGAATGGACGAAGGCAGAACTCCGCAGCATAGATCAGAAAACCAGGAAACATATGACAATACACAAAGCACTACACCCAAGAGCAAATACCGACAGACTATACATAACACGAAAGGAAGGAGGGAGAGGACTACTAAGTATAGAGGACTGTGTCAACATCGAAAACAGAGCACTGGGGCAATATCTGAAAACCAGTGAAGACGAGTGGCTAAAGAGTGCATGGGAAGAAGGACTAATAAAAGTAGACGAAGACCCAGAAATATACAGAGACAGGAGAATGACAGACAGGACAGAGGACTGGCACAACAAACCAATGCACGGACAATACATGAGACAGACTAAAGAACTAGCCAGCGATGACACATGGCAATGGCTACAGAGGGGAGAGCTAAAGAAGGAAACTGAAGGAATGATAACAGCGGCACAAGATCAGGCCCTAAGAACCAGATATGTTCAAAGAACGATAGATGGAAATAACATCTCTCCCATATGTAGGAAGTGCAATACGAAAAATGAAACCATAAACCACATAGCAAGCGAATGCCCGGCACTTGCACAGAACCAGTACAAAAAGAGGCATGATTCAGTAGCAAAAGCCCTCCACTGGAGCCTGTGCAAGAAACATCAGCTACCTTGCAGTAATAAGTGGTACGAGCACCAACCTGAGGGAGTGATAGAAAACGATCACGCAAAGATCCTCTGGGACTATGGTATCAGAACAGATAGGGTGATACGTGCAAACAGACCAGACGTGACGTTGATTGACAAAGTCAAGAAGAAAGTATCACTCATTGATGTCGCAATACCATGGGACACCAGAGTTGAAGAGAAAGAGAGGGAAAAATGGATAAGTATCAAGATCTGAAAATAGAAATAAGAAGGATATGGGATATGCCAGTGGAAATTGTACCCATAATCATAGGAGCACTAGGCACGATCCCAAGATCCCTGAAAAGGAATCTAGAAAACTAGAGGCTGAAGTAGCTCCGGGTGGGCCTCATGCAGAAGTGTGTGATTCCTAGAAACGGCACACATAGTAAGAAAAGTGATGGACTCCTAAGGAGGCAGGATGCAACCCGGAACCCCACACTATAAATACCACCCAGTAGAATTGGAGGACTGTGATAGAGCAAAAAAAAAAAAAATAATAATAATAATAATAATCATAATAATAATAATAGGGTCATACGTGCAAATAGACCAGACGTGACGTTGATTGACAAAATCAAGAAGAAAGTATCACTCATTGATGTCGCAATACCATGGGACACCAGAGTTGAAGGGAAAGAAAAGGAAAAATTGGATAAGTTTCAAGACCTGAAAATAGAAATAAGAAGGATATGGGATATGTCAGCGGAAATTATACCCATAATCATAGCAACACAAGGCACGATCCCAAGACACCTGAAAAGGAATCTGGAAAAACTAGAGGCTCAAGTAGCTCCAGGACTCATGCAGAAGAGTGTGATCCTAGAAACGGCGCACATAGTAAGAAAAGTGATGGACTCCTAAGGAGGCAGGATGCAACCAGGAACCCCACTATAAATACCGTTCAGTCGAATTGGAGGACTGTGATAGAAAAAAACAAAATAATTCTCTCAAGACCCTGACATAAATGAGATAAGAAAGCAGGATATCCGGTGGAAATTAATGAAATAATCCACCTGTCGCCTCGTTACCTATACGCTTCTCTTATAGATACTTGAAAGCTTCTATACAATAAGAAAGAGAATCTGATCCATTTATAGTAACCAATTTCCGCTCCAATAGCGAACTCTTTTTGTTACTCCAAAGTAATATATTCTTTGAAGACAAGGCAATAATTTGAATATCTACTGTGAAGTAAAACGTTGTTTTTCCTCAATATTTTCCGATCAGGTAAAAGTGTTTGATGCAAAGTAATTGCTTTAAAACAACGCCACTGGCTACCTACAAATTGGCATCAAGACATTTCATTTCAATAACTAGAATTTTATTGCCACATACATTTCAAAAATCCTGTGAATAACCAGTTCACTTTTAAATCTTCATCAATACTACTGCCTTAGAGATAGCAAGAGTTGGAGATAAGAGTCTTTAATCTAAATAAGTATATAGTATATATATATATATATAATAGATATATATATATATATAAAGTATATAATCATACTATATGTTATAACGTTATATATAAATATACACATGCATATATATATATATATATATATATATATATATATATATATATATATATATAAAGTAAAAAAAAATATATATATATGTGGACTTTAATCTATATAACATAAATATATATGACTCTAATCTATATGATACCTTTAAAAGATCTACACACGCACAGATGTGGCACTTCTCCCCGGACCTAAATACCGTATATGCAAATTGCCTGCTGGCGTCTCGGGTGAGTCAGTTAACCAAACCTTCATCTGAGCATTGGTTATCAAGAGGGAGAGATTACGTAAAACAGAAAAGTACTATATTTATTGTGGATTAAGTTAAGTTCATTCTAATAAATCTAGAATCTTTAATAAGGACAGCTATTTGTACTGTTATACAAACGTCCATATGTATACTAATAGCATATATGTAGAGATATATATATA
>NC_087206.1:84579807-84589807 GCF_015104395.2 Macrobrachium nipponense
ATATATATATATATATATATATAATATATATATATATATATATATATATATATATATGTATATATATATATATACATATATATATATATATATATATATATATATATATATATATATAGATACAGATATAGACTATAATATTAAAAATATCATAATATATCTATAAAATGCTTAAGAAGGGTCCCTAGACGGAAACGTATTCAAAGAAAACACCGAGATAACCAAAGCGATTCCTGAGATAATCGAAGAAAATCTTAAGATAATCTAAGCAAATCCCGAGTTAATCCAGGATAAACCCCGAGATAATCTAACCAAATCTCGAGGTAATCGAAGAATAATATGTGCTAATCGAATAAAATTCCGTGATAAGAGACGAAAATTTCGAGATGATAATAATAAAAGAAAATCTCGAGACAATTGAAGCAAATCCCGAGAAAATCGGCGACAATCCCCGAGATAATAAGAGCAAATCCGGGATCATGGCAGAAAATCCCAAGGTATCCACAGATTAGAGGTGACGAGAAAGTCTACTCATTGTAATTTTACCGCAATGAACAAAACCCTCAACTGTTAATTAAAAAGAAACAAAATTCGCAAAAGTGATGAAGCGTAAAAGTTCACTGCATGTCACTGACTACACATACCAATATTTTCCAAGATCCTGGAAAAGGAGGAGGAGGAGGAGGAGGACGGGAAAGGGGGGATAGGAGGGAATTGCTGGACCTTCTCCCTATCCTAGGATTATTTTACCTGAGATTCAGTTCCACAAGTCTAAAGTGACGACCGCAGACTCGTAAGAAACACGTTTTATTTTTTTCGGTCTTTCTTTTTCAACACATTCGCGACATAGAAGATTCTCTCGGGAACATCGATTGGCGGTCTGTTAAGTGGAAGGGAATCTCTCTCTCTCTCTCTCTCTCTCTCTCTCTCTCAAACTACTGATTATAAAATAGCTGAACTTTCATGATGTAGAAGAAAATATGTTGTTACAAGATATATATATATATATATATATATATATATATATATAATATACATATATATATATATATATATATATATATATATATATATATATATACACACACACAGATGTATGTGCGACCGTGTGAATGTATTATACAACGCTTTCTTAAAAATTAAATTACATAGCATTTTCATAGAAAGTTTTATTTCTGATGAATAATCCCATCCCTTAAATATCCAAAGTTCTTTAGTCGTCTAAAATTCCTCTGTAAGAAACTTTAATTTCATTTAAAATTCTGATGAGGCCATTTGCGAAAACGCAGTACCCTCCAAAGGCCTCAAAGCGATCTCCAACAAATTCGATCCGAAACGAGAATGTCTTTTTTTATTATTATTAGAACCTGAATGCCCCCTTTTTTTTTCTTCTTTTACTTTTATGATTGAAACGAGAATGTCTGGTATGCGAGCAACTCTTCACTGCAGCATCAGTTGTGTTACTTATGAGCCTTTTTGTTGGATCCAGCTATCATCAGTTGTCAAACGGGACTCTTTTAATATCAACAGTATCCGTTTACACGCCAACAAGACCTCGCCATATATACCCATGGAGTGTTTCTTATTTCAAATGCAGAGCATGAAAAATGCAATATTTCATAGCAATCGCCTTTGTGTCATATAACAACCTTGAACTGTGGAACAGCCTCCCTCCCAGAGGATGTCGTGCAGTTGGAACCTCAGAAGTTGAAGCGAAGATGTAATACATTAGTACCCTGAAACAATTCAACTTGTATATTCTAATAATATTTTACTTACATTGTTATTCATTCATTAATTCCTTAATTTATCTTTTTTTCTAATAACAGATCTCCTCTTTCTGTATTTCCCATTAATTTCTGTTACGTCTTTCGAATGAACACCGTATTTTCTGAATAGGGTTCATCTTCTGAATAATAATAATAATAATATAGATAGACTACAATACTAACAATGTCAATAAACATCTGAACTCAACAATAAAGTTGCTAATTAATTATCAGTACAAAAAAATAGCCTATCCAGACACTCAGTACATAACCGATCTCACAGATATCTGACATTGGATCTCAACTTTGATCTGTCAGGGAAAGAGCAGATCTGATTTAGATATCTACCAAGGATTAGTCGACTGCCATTTGAGGATTCCCACAATCAGCCCGTCGAGTCTACTCTCCTGTTTCGGAAAGGATAATGACAGCTGCTGTAACCTAGATCTTGGCTGCAACTATTCACTCTTGTTGATTTTCTCGCTCGTATCTGGTTTCTCCCAGCGCCGTAAGGGGGGCTAACGCAGCCAGTGCATCTTATTTGGTGCACTGCAGGCAATAATACAGAGTTGGCTTTTCTTTTTCTTTTTTTTTAACACCTCCATTCCCGTTTTCTTTCTTCAATCTTCCCTTCCACCCTCTCGAATTATTCTTTCTTTAGATCCTTGTACTTCACATCCTTTATATTCAGGGTCCCTTTATTTTACTGTCCAACCTCTCTAACTCCCGCTTTCCTCTACCAAAAGTGTTGGAAGGTCGAAAGTGTCCCACTACTTGGCTTGACAACCTAGTTTATATATAAATCATAATTTCTCCGAAAAAGCATCGGCACCTCCTCTGATTTCAATAACAGGGTTATATGATTACTATCTTCTGTTTTCATACGTTTTGCGAAAGTAATTTGTTTTAAGGTAACCGATATCTGATCGGCATACACACACAAACACAAAAATACATGTCTTCCTTGAGGCTAAAACTGGACTCTAGTTAATAATATCTTCTTTGAGTAAATGAACGCATTTATAATTTGTACAAATGGCAATATTATGAAGCTTTATTTGAGAGAGAGAGAGAGAGAGAGAGGAGAGAGAGAGGTTGTACTGAATACCCTAACATATAAATAGGTGATTTTAGCGAGTGCCTTGCAACTTATGAAATTAGTTGCTGTTCTCCATAATTCAATTTACAGATATAAAGAAATGAAATTAGAACACCCTTACAACAGCCAAAAGAAAAAAAATAAAACCTTGCTCCACAAAGATAAAAAAAACAACAAACAAACAAAAGTGAAGCCCTATCGTATAAGATAAATAAATCCGAAGATAAACAAATAAAGGCCTTATTGCAGGCACAAATAAGAAAAAAAAGAAAGAATGAAGAAAACTTGAGTGAAGGGAAGGAAGGGGTTTCCCTATTTAGCATATGAATCCGAGCGGCCCAAAGTCCCAGCAAGGCCTAAATCCTTCGGGCCTTTGAATGTCCACCTTGTTCTCCTTTGGGATCCCGTCTAGGATGTGGTCTCGGGCTGCTGCTATTCAGGATACTCTGACCGACGGATCCTTTTGCAATGGGTCTCCCCCCCTATCCTTTGTCCGTGCGATATAACTTTACAAGGATAAATAATAGTGAATAATGGAGATGAATAACATGTCTTGTTTCTCAATGCCTTAACAAATTCGTCAGTGGAATTTTATGACAATTACCATCATTTACCATTCAAAAGTTCATACCCAAAATTCTTCTACAAAAAAAGCATAATCTTTAATAAAAAAATTATCTATAATGTTTTTAAACATTAACAATAACCATGACATTTTAATACGAGAGATCTCTTCTTTCAGTATTTCCCTTTGCGTCGTCTTATTTCTTCCTAATAAACAGCATATTCTTTGGAAGCTTGAATTCTAAGTCAATGGCCCCAGTGGGCTGCTCCATATGAACAGGTTTCATCTTCTGAATAATAATAATAATAATAATAATAATAATAATAATAATAATAATAATAATAATAATAATAATAATAATAATAATAATAATCTATTCTACATTCACCCTAAAAATACTATATATGTACTATAAAACATACAAATTCAATCCACAATTTTTCCAAGACACTACCATCGTCCCTCATAGAAAATTTACGTCAGTTTCAATCAAATTATCACAAAGAATAACTAAGTAAAGAGAATTCAAGTTTGTTTCACTGGGGAGGGGGGCTATACTCCCACTCAAGGGGAGGTAATTTATCATTTTTTTAACGAATCCATCAATGAAAAAAATCTATGCATTATTGTCCAACCGTAAATGTCCATCAGTAAAAACAAATGTCAGTCAATAATTTTTTATGAAACCTAGCGTCATTCGCCTTATATATATAATATATATATATATATATATATATATATATATATATATATATATATATATATATATATATATATAGGTATGTATTATGTATGTATATGAGCATCCAAAAAATAATTCCGTGTGGAAAATAAGGCATCAATTCGCCATACTTTCGCCACCGGAATTCTCTCTCTCTCTCTCTCTCTCTCTCTCTCTCTCTCTCTCTCTCTCTCTCTCTCTCCTCTCTCATACACACACATATACACACACACACTCATACGCAAACATTCAGTCCTAAATTTCTCTATATACGTTATGTATGTGAATAATTTTTACTTGCATATTCATCGAAGCCTTTCTCATATATATATATATATATATATATATATATAATATATATATATATATATATATGTGTGTGTGTGTGTGTGTGTGTGTGTGTGTATGTGTGTGTGTGTGTGTGTATGTATGTAAGTATTTGTACACATGCATATATTTACCATACTATATATATATATCTATATATATATATATATATATAATATATATATAAGTTCCCGCAAACATCACCTTGTTCATACCTTACGAGATTCCTTCGATCGAGGGACGATTTTCGTCTCTGGTAAATGTAACTTGAACCACCGTTGTAGGATCCTAAACGTATTCAAAAGGATCCCATTCCCATAATACATTACTTATACATTAATGAAGGGGGGTAATGCTGACTTTGTATACCATGCAATAATGAACATGTCATTTCAGGAGGTCCTTTATTCCTCACATTTTTGGACTGTGGAACTGAACTGTCTTCCTGAGGGTGTAGCGCAACTGGCACTAATAGAATTCTTTAAAAATCTACTAACGTTTTTATTTACTTATTTGTTAAGCTATAATGAGCTCGTCTTTCTGTAATTCCTTTTACCGTAATATGCTTTGGAAGCTTGAATTTCAAGACAATGGCCCCCGAAGGCTCGTTCCACATGAATAATAATAATAATAATAATAATAATAATAATAATAATAATAATAATATAATAATAATAATAATACATTCCAGCTGATATTTATACATCCCACTACATTCTAAGTTATTATTTCACTTTAACTGCAAGTAAAGTTAATTTCTATAACAGTGTCTCTCAGTATTTTTCTCTTATATTCCTCTCCCCTCGCATATGGGCATCCCATTAAGTGGAATCTATTAGGAGGAATCTTTATGCGACAAGGTAATGGTCTTTGTGGCCTGTTCCATAAAAAGGACTGCACATTATGAATAATGGCATACATGTTATCTCCATCTGCCTCTCTGTACCTACGGATTAGGAAAATCGATGGCTGCATTTAGGTATATTTACTGAGCCGTTTCTTTCCATTAGCCTTACGGACTCATCAGAAATACTCTTCATTTTTACTTCGGTAATGTAACAGTTATGGTCGCTAGGACTAAGCCGAAACTGATATGTTCACTTCAAATATATATATATATAATATATATATATCATATATATATATATTATATTATATATATATATTTATATAATTATACAAATTATATACATATGCTTATAAATATAAAAAACATACACGCCTACATATATTTGTGTATATGTATATACACACACATATATATATACTGAGAGAGAGAGAGAGAGAGAGAGAGAGAGAGAGTCTGCTAACTACGAAATGAGAAAATGGTCTCCAGCTGAAGCTGGAACTCGAATATGAGGCCCAGAAAAAGAACAGGCTTTTCGAATACTAATTCACCTGTGGCCCAGCCTAGGCCTATCCAGCCTTCGGTGACGTTGAGGTGTGAAGTGGAAGAGTTTTAATTTCATTTAAATGGAACCTGTCAAGTCATTTAACTTCCTCCTTCCTCTGGAGAGAGAGAGAGAGAGAGAGAGAGAGAGAGAGAGAGAGAGAGAGAGAGAGAGAATATTACTATTTATAAATATGTACGATTATTGGCGTTCATAATAATCATTCAAATATTTATTGAGTCAACGGGGATGAGACACGTTAGATCAGGGAGTTCAAACATCGCAAATACTCCTTTCTTTTTCAAACACCGAAATGTCGGTTTCAAATACAAAAGGTTTGAATATCTTCCTGGAAAATTCATCCTGATTCTTCTCACATTATCTATATGTTAATGATTATGACAAGTAAATAATAGTGAGGTCTCTACGGTTGATCGTAGATACATATCGGAAGGTCTCTCCGTTGAAGAGATAGTAATTACCGTCGGACTGTAACATGTTGGAGAGAACAGATATTAAGATAACAGCGGGGTAGATGATGAGGTAAAAAAAAAGTAGGAGAGAGAGGAGAGAGAGAGAGAGAGAGAGAGAGAGAGAGAGAGAGAGAGACGCCTAGTCGCAAAAATAAAAAAAGAAGTAGGATTTCTTATCCTTTATTTCGTTTACATTTATTACATTTAACAGCAGAAGAGATAAGAAATTTTAATTTCCTCATCCAGCAAATGTTGTCTTGAGAGAATAAAGGAGGGAGATGGCAATAGTATAGGCGTTACACAGCAGCCAAAATATGTTCCATTATTTAATTCAGCTACTAAATCAAGGCAAGTGTACTCCCGAGAAAGCTACAATATGCGTTACTGGACAAGATGCTTCGTATAGCCTATAATGATTAATTCAGTGCCTATAACTTCAAAAAAGGAAAAGAGCGAATAAAAAAATGAAATCAAACGGATTGGGAATGATTTAACGAACAAACTGTATTCCTTTTTTATTCTTATAGGTTTCATGTCACTGAAGACGGATGCGTTAATTTAAAATGATTCAAATTAATTTCATTCAAGTGAGTTCAGCTTATAGGTTGAATATAAAATCCTTTATCCGCAAGTAACGCTAGTGACGTCCACTGCCCTATCTTATCTTACATTTATACATATACCTCTAACTGGCATTCTATAACAAATCTAACTTGATATCTTTTCCATTTTCTTCTTAAGACAAATTAGTCTGTCATCGCCGATGGGGGAAAAAATAAATAAATAAATAAAGGAAAAGGAGTTACTGTTTCCTGGTATGGAATCGACGTCACTGTTGACATTAGGTACTGTGAATACTGAATTCTGGTAGTTTGAATAGGGATATAATCTGGAAATCTATGTTCCAGATTATATCGCCATTGAAAATACCAGCATTCAGTATTCACGGTATATACCTAATGCCAACAGTGACGTCGATTCCATACCAGGAAACAGTAACTCCTTTCCTTTTTTTTTTCTTTTTTTTCTTTTTCCCCCATCGGCGGCGATTCACATAAAACGGGCAAAGCAAACCCGATCCGCATCACGTAGAAAAAAATAGTGTTAAAGGAAACTCAACCTCTGTACCTAATGGGATTACATAGGTTAACGTTATTTTCGTGAGGTGAATAGACGGGAAGAGGAAAAAAAGTGAGAAAAAAAAAAGACACCTACAGACGAGCCCACGGTACTGAGAGAGAGAGAGAGAGAGAGAGAGAGAGAGAGAGAGAGAGAGAGAGAGAAACTACGGAACATGCTGTATTAAGGATAAGTGTCCACTAGCAACAAATATAAACACTGAAGTTATATCAGGAAATGAGAGATTGATTGGTAAAAATGTTCCTGCAAAATAGTTTTATCTATAAATAACTATATAAGCCTCTTGAAATAGAGTGCTTTTGCCAATGAAACTAAATTCATACCAACAAAGAGGAGACTTAAATAAATATACATATAAACCAAAGGTGTCAATCAGGACATAAATATCCATCCATTTAAAATTCATCCTAAATAGAGATTCCGATGAGAATGCTTTGAAATTTAATCAACGTCAAACACGTTTACTAACCTGAATGTTGCCTCCACTGTCGTTCTAATCAACAGAAAACATCGAATAGTAACGGCAATTAAAGAAGTTAAATACAAAATAAATGAAAAATAAAAAAAAGTCTAACTTTACCAGACTCTTAAACATAACGTAAAAAAAATTATAATTTTACCAGATTCTTAAACAGAACCCTAAAGATGGAATTCTATCATTTGGACACAGGAGGAAGTAACCACAACTGATTAACGGGTGAACAGCTGACCTCCACGTAGTGGGTTGAGAGGGGCGTGGCCTTGCAGGCGTTATAAGGTCACTTTAGAGGAGGATGGATTCTGTCTCCCATCCCAACAGAACAATGGCCAAAGGAGAATCAAGAGTTAAAGCGAAGAGATCTCCTATATTAATCCTGGGGGTTACGTTTAAAAACCTTTAGTCGTGATTCAATTCTGTTACAACAGACAAGAAGAAGGCAATTCAGCTGTATACGGAATCTATCACAAAGCGACTCATAAGGTCCCTATGCAGCGTAAGTAACTGTTGGCGAATATAAAGGCTCACATGATTTGAATAGAATAGAATATAGATTTTACGGCAAAGGCCAACCGCTGGGACCTGCGATGTCCTTCAGCACTTAAACGGAAATCGACAGTAAAATGGTTTGAAAGCTGTATTAGGAGAGGGTGGAAAAAGATTGGAAAAAGAGAACATAAACGAAGGTGCAGTAAAAGGCCTTACAACCCATATCCATAAGCTAGATTAAATATAGCTGGCCTAACCTAGCAGGACTCCTTTGCACTTCCAAAAGCCCGTATCACAATGAAGAATGTTCTTCACAAGCTGGTAAGAGAATGACAACATACGTTGTACGACTGTAAAGATGTTAAATAAACGGCTGCGAAAGACTGTACATAGCCTAAGATGCACCCTCAAAGTCTAGTCTACGTCTGCAAAGTCTAGTCTTGATACGTCCGCAAACCCTTGTCTAGAGACTGCGAGAAACTTATGCGTACAGAAAGTGATGACATAATTCTCCTTGAATACCTACTACGGAGATGACCTCAGATAAGAAAGAGAAAATCCACCCAGGTGATCTTATTATCGAAACCAATGCTTGTGATCCTAAACATCGCATGATAAAGAGTTTAGCTTGCTGTGACTTCCCGACCAATTTGGGATATATGTCAAGCACATGTATCTATAGTTTATTCAAACGGAATTCCAGAATTATAATATATGTCAAACACACTATAAAGCATGTCTTAACTTTATTCCAGAAATATCAACGCCAAAGAAAATTATAAACTAATGTTCTTAAAAACCACGCCGCGACGAAAGCAATTTTAGCTGAAAATGACAAATTTTCTCTGGAAGAAAATTTATTATTTCTACAACTCTGCTACCTCATAAAAAAAACTGGACCTTCAGAAATTCAAGCGAAGATGCAATGCATTACTCCCTAATACAACTGAACTTGTATTTTAGCCTTTTACTTACATTTTCATTTGATTACTAATTTGTTGATTTACCTGTTATCCCAATAACTGACCTGCCCTTTCTCTATTTCCCTTTACCTTATGTTACTTCTCCTAATGAACACCATATTCTTTGAAGGCTTGAAATTCAAGTCATTGCCCCTCTTGTGGGGTTGTTCCATATGAATAGGGATGAACTTTTGAATAATAATAATAATAATAATAATAATAATAATAATAATAATAATAATAATAATAATAATAATAATAATAATAATAATAATAATAATCAAGATCAGGCCCTAAGAACCAGATATGTTCAAAGTACGATAGACGGAAATAACATCTCTCCCATATGTAGGAAGTGCAATACGAAAAGTGAAACCATAAACCACATAGCAAGTGAATGCCCGGCACTTGCACAGAACCAGTACAAAAAGAGGCATGATTCAGTAGCAAAAGCCCTCCACTGGAGCCTGTGCAAGAAACATCAGCTACCTTGCAGTAATAAGTGGTACGAGCACCAACCTGAAGGAGTGATAGAAAACGATCACGCAAAGATCCTCTGGGACTATGGTATCAGAACGGATAGGGT
>NC_087206.1:84597307-84627307 GCF_015104395.2 Macrobrachium nipponense
GATATTACCTTGACTTCATCCGATTTCTCGTCGTTTGCAATAACTATCTGTTTTCTGTTGTGTAAAAATTCTTTTAACCATCTTCCTACTTTATCCACGATATTGTGTTTTCTAATTTTCTTCGCTAATATATTATGGTCTACTTTATCAAAAGCTTTTGCAAAGTCTAAATAAACCACATCTGTTTCATTTCCGCTTTTCATATTTTTGAATATGTTCTCACGGTGGACTAACAGTTGGGTTTGTGTACTTTTTCCGGGTACGAAACCATGTTGTCCTTTATTAAACAAATTATTTTTTATTAATGTTCATAATATTTTTCTTCATTACCCTTTCATAAACTTTCATAATATGTGATGTTAGACTCACAGGCCTATAATTACTTGCCTCTAGTCTTGATCCACTTTTGAAAGTAGGGGTGAATATATGCTAATTTATGCTCATCATAATCTTGCCTGTATCTACACTTTGTCTTAATAATATTGCAAGTGGCTTTGCGATAGAATGACTACTTTCTTTAACAAAATAGTAGGAATTCATCAGGCCCTGCAGCAGCTCCATTTTTAATTTCATTAATAGCCTGCACAATATCAGCTTCATTAATATCTATGTCAGCTAAATATTCACTATTTTCATCCCTTACTTCTATATCATTATCTTCATTATCTATTCTATTCTAGGGGTGAATTCTCTCTTATATCGTTCTGCCAGTATGTTGCAAATTTCCTTTTTTTCATTCGTTAATCTCCCTTCAATTCTCAGAGGGCCTATTTCTATTCTTCTTTTATTCATCTTCTTCGCATATGAGTATAATAGCTTGGGGTTTTGCTTGATATTTAATAGGGTTTTTTCTTCCAAGTCCCGTTTTTCATTTTCTTTTGATTGTTATAATCTTTGTTCTGCATTTTCTATCTTACTTTTTTAGTTCTATAAACTTTCCATGCATTTTTTTCTTTTGCAAGACCTTTTTTCCACTTTCTGATTTTCTGGAACAAGATCCTTCTGTCTCTTGTATGCATGATGATGTTTTACTTTTCTTCTTCGGTATATATTTTTTCCACTATTTTCTCCAATATTTTATATAATATCTCCGTATTTACCCTTTTATTGTCATCAACTTACGAAAATGTTATCCCAATCTTTTGTTTAATTCTTCATTAATTTCTGACCATTTTATATTTTTACTGTAGAAGTTGTATTTTCCATATCCTTCCCACTTTTTCATTTCTTGCTTATCTCTATTTTCACTTGCTTTGGAATGAACTGTTAATTCTATGACATTATGGTCTGAAATATTCGCATTATAAACTATTATTTCTTTAACATAATTCATCTCGTTCACAAATACTAGGTCTAAAGTATTTTCCTTTCTTGTTGGCAGGTGATTTATTTGTTGAATGTGTATTCTAGTAGCATATCTAATAGCTTTTCAAATTGCCTCTTATCTTCTGCACTACTATTACTCTCTTTTTTATATGTATAAGTACAACCACAATCTCCTATTCGTTCTTTCCATTCTACGAAAGGAAAGTTGAAGTCACCAGATAGGAGAATAGTCCAGTCCTTGTGATTTCTACATATATCATCCAATTTTTCAATTATTAAGTCAAACTCTTTAGTATTAGGAGGTCTATATATTACTATGTTCATCAATTTTTCAGATTCAAATTCTACCGCTATTAGTTCACATTCTGAGTTACTATATTTCTCATATATTTTCCTTGTTTTTTTTGGCTTCCCAATATATTGCGGTTCCCCCTTGATTCCTATTTTTTCTATCTGATCTATAAGTTTGGAACCCTTTTATTGATCATCATTCCCAGTCTCTTGGGAATACCAGGTTTCACTTATATTCATTATATCTATTTTCTTTTCATTTTGGGTTAGTTCTTCTAAGTACTCTATTTTTCTTTTTGAGTTGACTCGTAACTAAACCCTGCGCATTCATCACTATGATGGTTTGCGTGTTTTCTCCTTCATTTAATACTGGTAGTAATAAGGATTTTCCCATGTCTCTTTCCTGTTCTGGTATGTTGTCTTCATTTCCAGAAATTCTGACATTAAAAAATCCAACTTTTCCATAATATTTGATCTTCCTTCATCATAATTATTCATTTTGTGTCTGAAATCTGGCAATTTTCTCCGTTTCTGCAATATCCTCTTGCATAATAAATACAGTTATTATCTCTTGAGTAGAATTTCGGAGCTGATGTTTTGAAATTTTTTGCTGACACCTCTGCATATCTCATTGGTGGTTTGCTTTTCTCTTTTACCTGATATTCTTGATTTCTCTCTTTATTTGTTTCTTCTTATTTTGGATTTTATTACTTGGTTGGTTATTTATTTGATTATGATTCATGGCTACAGGGGTTGCATATATTTGCCAATTTTTTGTCGAACTTACATCCTTTTCCCTTCTTTTAGGTTTACATATTTTTGGGATGCAGATCTCTGCAAATCATCCCCATCCATCTAAGTATGCACATTTACCATATATTCATAGTTTTGACATATCTTAGGATGTTTGTAGTAACATCTTTTCTCCAAATCTGCAATTCCCTCTTTTCAAAAGGTTGCAGATTTTTGTCTTTCTTGTCTATTTTTTCCTCTTTCCCGTCATTGTATAGATCTGGGTAGAGCCTCTTCGGGATTTGCTTTTCTGTTGTCATATCGTAATTTATTTCTTCGTAGGTATGCTGCTTTATTGCCTCATATGTAGTATCAATGAGTATCTCTGCATCCATACTTTTATCTTGTTTCTTTGTTTTCTTCCTTATTTTTTCTGTCATTTCATTTTTGTTTACTTCTCTTCCGTTTTCCTCTTCTTCTTTTTCTTCTTCTTCTTCCTCTTCCTCTTCTTCTTCATCCTCAACTATTTGTACATTCAATCTTGATTTAATAACATTGTCTATCCATGATAGACATGTTGAACAAAAAATTCTTTGTATCTTTTCTCAAATCTTGTATTTACCTCAGCCACACTGTGGATGGGTCGGAATGTTGCATGCAGCACATTTTCTGATTAGGTTTTGTGGATTGACTATGCTATACCAAACCTTACACAGTTTGCATGCTTTTGGCATTCTTTTTCCTAATGCATCAATTAGGATATTCACAAGATTCACCTTATTCATTTTCTTTGTCGGAATATGTTGGTTTATGTATATTTTCTTTATGAGTCTCTTGACCACTTGGATTTTATTTGGAACTTCTTCAATTATTTTCAAGATGTTTTCATTTAGATTTGTTCCAGTTTGAAGGATTATATCCTTCTAATATATCTATGAATGCTTTTGTATCTTTTTGGTTAGGACTGTTGCTGATTTCATAGATGAGAAATGCCAGTTCCCTTCCTGCTACCTCATCGTATTGCGAATCTGCTAGACACGCCAAATTACGCCACCTCTTCCCGCAGTTGGAACTTACTGCCATCTTGTTCTGATTTTATAGTATTACACTTGATAAACTAACTAACTTAGAAGACGCTTTATCCTACTATTTTCACACTAATCTTATCACCGATAGTTCACGAACACTTCTAGATATTTCTCAAATTCTAGTCGTATGTTAAACTTGTGATATCTGTTGATTAATCTGACTTCACGCGGGTACGACTCACCAAGCAAGATGGCTACTTACGAGAGAGAGAGAGAGAGAGAGAGAGAGAGAGATTTAGAGATTTAGCTTGACCCTTTAGAAATTCGATCTAATCACTGAAAAGATGAACACGACACGTAATCAACCTTTCCACATGTTCCATCTTTGGAGGGAAAAATAACACAGAAAAAAAATAGGACGGGATACAGGTGGGGGAGGAGGGGAGGAAGAGGAGTCCTAACCGGGTCAGAATTTATAAGTATTATTTTGACATTTCTAACATTCTCTTTGGTACCTAAGACATAAAAGATATCCAGTCGACTGTTAGGAATCATTTTAGAATCTTTGTGGAGTATAGGAGTAAAACAACTGGGTATTCCGATGCGTGTGAGCCTCCTCAGTGGGAAAAAACTAAATTACCTTCAAATGGCAAATAAGGGATCCTTCATAAAAGCAAATTTAATTTCATATCAACAGTCTCTGAGTGTACCCAAGAAATTTTCGCAGATTATTCTTCGACCATACTGTTCGTAAATTCATAACTTGTATTAACCGCGAATAAAATTTCTTTTTACTATTATTATTACCTTCAATGCTAACTATTCAACTAATTTCCAAGAGCAACATCTTTCAAAACTCGGACAGCAGACAACTCGGACCGTGCCTACTCCAGTGACAATGAGAAGCACCTCGTAACAACGTCAATACATCTTTTTCTTGTCATGAGCAAAAAAGGGCAATAGCTCCTTGTAACATACCTACAGTAAGTTCCATTCACTCAAAATTCCTCTCCGCCTACCGTACGCAGGCCTACGGAATCTACATTACAATAGAACATAAAAAGGCCCGTGAATGGGCAACTCAATCTACGCGAGAACATTTCCGAAAATGAACCTTTCATATTCCGCACCATTAGGGCGAAGCGGGTTTGAGATTTCAATTGCTGGACGAAAACAGAATAGACAGTAGATGAGAGAAGATAAATAGCGAGCGATTTATCTAATATACCGCAACAGACACGGCAGGGCAACATAAGTGCCCGTAGAAGCTAAGGTTAAGGAGTACGCGACTGGAAGGAGAGAGAGAGAGAGAGACCACCAACACTTCGGTCTTGGAAATAAGCAGCAAAATATACAAAAACGTCAAGGCTGTAAATCTCTACTCTGCCCTTAAGAACATGGACCTTACGCCAGCGATGGCACCCCGGCGTAACGAGAAGCCCTTCCAATAGGAATACATGACCCTTCAATTAACATGCCCTACAGGGCATTCCTAAACAAAAACAACAAATAGTACAACGGTGGCTCCGACGACAAAAGGAACCTATCATGTAAATCAGCTAGACTTGGGACGTTCATAAAACTCAAGAAGGCGACGTAGAAATATGAAATGAATATCAACGAACCCATTTATGGTGCCGGAAGGTGATGCCTGTGTTCCTCTATTCGTTAGTGCAAAAATTTCTAATTTATTAATATACATATACATAATTAACGATTACACAATAATATATATATATATATATATATATATATATATATATATATATATATATATATATTTATTTATTATTCGAGCTACAAATGTCCCTTAATATCTAATTCGCTCTACCTCGGAATTGATATATTTTCATATATGTAAACCGAAGGGGAATTTTTTAGTTAATAATAATTTCGTCCCCTCATGGGATCGAACCGCCGTCCAGCGGACAGGAACGAAATCAGGACGGCATTGACGTTAACCGAATCGTTAACGTCAATGTCGTCCTGATTTCGTTCCTGTCCGCTGGACGGTGGTTCGATCCCATGAGGACGAAATTATTATTAACTAAAAAATTCCCCTTCGGTTTACATATATGAAAATATATCAATTCCGAGGTAGAGCGAATTAATATTAAAGGACATTTGTAGCTCGAATAATTTATATGAATCACGGTGATGTGATAATTATATATATATATATATATTATATATATATATATATATATATATATATATAATATATATATATATATATATCTTCACACACACTGAGTGTGCGTAATTATATATCATTTCAGTCAAACTTGTATATAGTTTTCATTAAGTAAGGTTTAACATTTTCATGTTCGGATTGAATTGAAAACGGTTTTGTAATTCTCGACGTCAAAAAGAAATTGGTCCATTCACATCTGAAAAAAAAAAAAAACCTCCATTTAGCTTCCGTTCGTGATAAATATGGGAGCTGAAAAAAAAACTTAAGACTCCCTTCAGAAAGGGGTTCTTTAAGTGAACATGAGTTGGATGCTGATTAAAAGTTGCTTTCATATGCTAATGTGAAAGTGGCTGGATAACACATTCTTGTTAGGCGATAAGAAACCTTAGAGATGTGTTGTATGACAAATGGATCGTTAATATCTAGGATGAAGAAAAAAATGAGAATCTTAATTAACGAGGTGTTAATCGTGATTGGAAGTAGCGCCTGCTGTCTTGTGAGATTCATGGAATCTGCCTTATCTTTTAATGGGAAAATGCGACTCTGGAATGCGTTAGGTCTCTGGGTCTTTTGCTTTTTCCTTGTTAGGCAATGGTGGGATTCTTTATTGTTATTTAGGACATTAATTTCCTTTTGCTATTTATTTTATCGGAGGATTTATGATTTTCCTACCTGATATTTTAAGCTCATTGTCTATCTTTATTGGTGTATATGTACACACACACACACACACACACACACACACACACACACACACACACACACAAACTAAGAGACGTTACAGGAAGCTAATTAACGCTACATCTATAATAATTGATAAACGTCATACATCGAGCGATAAATAACCTTACGTGGTAAAGAACTATTCAACACGACGTGGCTAAAATCGCAGCCCTGAAAAAACTAACATTCAAGACCCTGACCCACAAACATTTGATCAAAAACAACGCAGAACTCACCATTACACAAGAGAAGAGTTTTATACCGCAAGTCAAGACCGCACGTTTCAGGAAGGCCAAACCATGGAGGTAAATACCATGACTTTCAACACAAGAAGCAACGACCATTAAAAGAAAATGAAAACGGAAACCATTTTCACAAGACTTCATGACTAAGACCCATCATGAACTGTGTAAGAAGTGCGATTTATTAGTTTTCCCAGTTTTCACTTTTTTTTTTCATTTTTATTCTTAGTTCTAAATTTTTGTTTTTGTTTTTATTCTTTGAATTGATCCTTGTTACAAGCCACAGGCAATTCTACGTAAAGCATTTCCCTTTCTTCCTCTAACATCCGAAATGCAATCGAATTTATCCATACTCTCTTAAGAAGACTATTTCTTAGTTATTTAAAATCTGGGAACACAAGAAAAGGAGAGACATTCCTAAACTATCAGTTTAGTAAATAGGTTGAATCGGTTTATCATAAAAATAAAAATACAATTATATCTTCCAACGCGGAATGCGTGGAAAAATTACGAAAATTAAAACAAATGAAAAAAGGGAAAGCCACGCGTTTGAGAGAGAGAGAGAGAGAGAGAGAGAGAGAGAGAGAGAGAGAGAGAGAGAGAGAGATAATCTCCAAGTCACGAGACAGTTTCAAAGAGCTCTCCTTTTTCATCGTGATATGGGTTGGTAAAAAAAAAAAAATGACAATCCTTTCTCCTCGTGACAAAGTGTACCAATGGGCTGAAGTTCGTTCGGACTGAGAAAGAAAGTTCACTTCGAAATTTTACCCTGAAACGCCGTCAGCCCTGTTCTTAGTTCTCTTGGTGGTTGGTTTAAATCAAGATAGTTTTACAGATTCTAAAACCTGCACTAAAAACTAACAAACTAAAGTGCTTAAGAAAAAAAAAACAAATGAATGAAAAAGCGAAACACACATTAACACACCTTAAATGCTGTCAGGGTAAGACAGAAGCCAGAATTCCCACAAGAGCAGATGGCCAATGTCTTGTTACACATATCGTTCGCCAGTACACTCGGTGAAGAAATTAAGGGCCTATGTTTATTGCAAGGAGTCGCGCTCCGCCCAGAATCAAGCTTCTCTCTCAGTAAGGGAGTTCTCAGAATACTTTTCTAACAAATTTTCAGATTTCATTCCTACTAACTTCTGCTGAATTTTTTACTGAAAACATCTTTCGCGCACATTAGCAGAATAAATTTTTAAGCCCTTTTCACTATACATTATCAACAAACTTTCACAGAATACAATTTTAACAACCTTCCATAGAAAACATTTTCAACAGACTTTCGCAGACTACAATTTTAACAACCTTTCACTGAAAACATTTTGAACAGACTTTTCGCAGACTACAATTTTAACCACCTTTCACTGAAAACATTTTCAACAGACTTTCGCAGACTACAATTTTAACAACCTTTCACTGAAAATATTTTCAACAAACTTTCACAGAATACAATTTTAACAACCTTGCACAGACTACAGTTTCAACAAACTTTCTCAGAATACAATTACAACAAACTTTCTCATAATACAATTTCAACAAACTTCCACAGAATACAATTCCAACAACCTTTCACAGAATATATTCTTAACACAATTTTGCTCAATTTTCTACAAAATACATTTTCAACAAACTTTAACGGAACACATTCTAAAGCCACTTGCACAGTGCACATTTCCGAGCCATTTTCACAGCGGACAATTTCAACAAACTTTCATCAGAGAATACGTTTAAAAGATATTAAAAGACATTTTTCAACTTAATTGTTACCCACCACTGCTCACAACAGCCTCCAAAGTCCTGCGAACTGCGACTCGTATTTCATGTACACTCCAAACGTGCAGACGCATAAATAACAGATACACACACACATAAGCAGAGTACAAGAACCATGAACTGCAGTTTTAAATAGAAACTAAACTCTTAGGAGAAACCAAGAACTGAGACATTTTACATATGAATAAAAAAAATAAAAAATAAATAAGTTAAAAAAACTATTCAAATTGCTGGGGTGCGAAAAGCTGAAAATTTTAGATAAAAATAATAATAAAAAACTTAGCAACACAAGTAGGCTATATACACGAAAATTAAAATAATCAATTTATGAATAGATAAAAATCAGTATGATAAAATACGTAATGTCTTATTGAGAAATCATCAAATCAAATAGGTACCTACTAGTTCGCTGCGGAGAGAGAGAGAGAGAGAGAGAGAGAGAGAGAGAGAGAGAGAGAGAGATTCCATCCGGCGATAAAATCGTCCTGCTTTCCGAATATATCGTCTGTCCTAATTGGAAAGGAACCCACAGATAACGATAATTAGAGAAACGGTTACTGCGGCCGATAAGGGACTATATGGCCCGTTCGGCATTTTATCTCCTTTATCGAGATTCTGAGAAATTTTGATTGAGCGCCTCGCTTCCAATTAGACCTCTCGCGACGGTGTCTCTTCTATATTACTGCTTTTCCTTCTACGGAGAAAGTTCAAAGAATTTCTTCCTGGTCTGTGACAATTCCTTTGTCCTATAATAATAATAATAATAATTAATAATAATAATAATAATAATAATAATAATAATAATAATAATAAGCAGCAGAATCAACCATCCGATGTTCATGGACGACATCAAGCTGTATGGTAAGAGCATCAAGGAAATAGATACCCTAATCCAGACTGTAAGGATTGTATCTGGGGACATCAGGATGGAGTTTGGAATAGAAAAATGCGCCTTAGTCAACATTAGTCAACATACAAAAAGGCAAAGTAACGAGAACTGAAGGGATAAAGCTACCAGATGGGGAGCAACATCAAACACATAGATGAGACTGGATACAAATACCTGGGAATAATGGAAGGAGGGGATATAAAACACCAAGAGATGAAGGACACGATCAGGAAAGAATATATGCAGAGACTCAAGGCGATACTCAAGTCAAAACTCAACGCCGGAAATATGATAAAAGCCATAAACACATGGGCAGTGCCAGTAATCAGATACAGCGCAGGAATAGTGGAATGGACGAAGGCAGAACTCCGCAGCATAGATCAGAAAACCAGGAAACAAATGACAATACACAAAGCACTACACCCAAGAGCAAGTACGGACAGACTATACATAACACGAAAGGAAGGAGGGAGAGGACTACTAAGTATAGAGGACTGCGTAAACATCGAGAACAGAGCACTGGGGCAATATCTGAAAACCAGTGAAGACGAGTGGCTAAAGAGTGCATGGGAAGAAGGACTAATAAAAGTAGACGAAGACCCAGAAATATACAGAGACAGGAGAATGACAGAGAGATCAGAGGACTGGCACAACAAACCAATGCACGGACAATACATGAGACAGACTAATGAACTAGCCAGCGATGACACATGGCAATGGCTACAGAGGGGAGAGCTAAAGAAGGAAACTGAAGGAATGATAACAGCGGCACAAGATCAGGCCCTAAGAACCAGATATATTCAAAGAACGATAGACAGAAATAACATCTCTCCCATATGTAGGAAGTGCAATACGAAAAATGAAACCATAAACCACATAGCAAGCGAATGCCCGGCACTTGCACAGAACCAGTACAAAAAGAGGCATGATTCAGTGGCAAAAGCCCTCCACTGGAGCCTGTGCAAGAAACATCAGCTACCTTGCAGTAATAAGTGGTACGAGCACCAACCAGAGGGAGTGATAGAAAACGATCAGGCAAAGATCCTCTGGGACTATGGTATCAGAACGGATAGGGTGATACGTGCAAACAGACTAGACGTGACGTTGATTGACAAAGTCAAGAAGAAAGTATCACTCATTGATGTCGCAATACCATGAGTTGAAGAGAAAGAGAGGGAAAAAATGGATAAGTATCAAGATCTGAAAATAGAAATAAGAAGGATATGGGATATGCCCAGTGGAAATCGTACCCATAATCATAGGAGCACTAGGCACGATCCCAAGATCCCTGAAAAAAGGAATGTAGAAAAACAAGAGGCTGAAGTAGCTCCAGGACTCATGCAGAAGAGTGTGATCCTAGAAACGGCACACATAGTAAGAAAAGTGATAGACTCCTAAGGAGGCAGGATGCAACCCGGAACCCCACACTATAAATACCACCCAGTCGAATTGGAGGACTGTGATAGAGCAAAAAAAAAAAAAAAAAAAAAATAATAATAATAATAATAAACGGTGTCTCTTCTATCTTACTGCTTTTCCTTCTGTGGAAGACAGTTCATTTAGGTTCTTCGTGATCTGTGAGATTTCCCAAGTAATTTAATAATATAATAATAATAATAATAATAATAATAATAATAATAATAATAATATGAATAAGAACAGTTTCGTTATTTTTATAACGTTAAGTCAACAACAACAACAACAACAACAACAACAATAATAATAATAATAATAATAATAATAATAACAATAATAATAATAATAATAAGTGTTAACCCTTCATGTACCAGCCAGTCTCGCTGAGGATGCTGTCCAAGAGCCTCATAAGATCAAGCGAAGATGCAATGCATTACTACCCTAAAACAATTGACCTTGTATCGCAATCATTTATTTAAATTCTTACCTATCAATTCATTAATTTATCTTTTCTCCTTTCTAATAACTGGCCCATTCGTTCTGTTTTTCCTATATTCTTCTTTTACTTCTTCCAAATGAACACCATTATGCTTTGGGTGCTTGAATTTTTGTAGTAGTAAAAAAAATTGGTAAATATTAACATTTACCATACACGCTTATCCGTATCATTATCTCATTCTAAATGTACTACAAAGCCTCACAGCTACATTGTAAAATTCGAGTGATTTTCTTCGTTCCAGAATTAAAAGCATATTTAAATTTTCCACTCAACTCCTCCCTACCTGCTGTAACCTTCTGTGATTTGTCGAACGTAACATCAACTCAATGAAAGCCAATTAACTTTAATTAGTGAATTCCCCTTGGAGGTAATCTGTTAATTTGAAGTGAATTCAATTTCAGAGCTGAAATTGGTCATAAATTGCACAAGCATCGTAATTAGACCATATCAAGAGTGAGGACCAGTACTTAATAGCATCTCTAGTTTACGAGAATACTCATCTAATTCTTTGGTATTGTATCCCAGCTTGGTGGGTTTTGCAACAGGCCTGCTCTCTCTCTCTCTCTCTCTCTCTCTCTCTATTATATCACAAATTGATGAAAACTCAATAACAACCTCTCTCTCTCTCTCTCTCTCTGACAAACATACAAATATACACCTAATGTATACATACAACGTTAAATTAAATAACTGTATAAGGAAGGAATTTAATGTGAATTAATATTTTCTCTGTCACGGCAAATGAAGGTGTCACATAATAACCAGAAGCTGAAAACAGTCAAAACTGTATGATGACCACATTTCAAATCAAGAAGATATGCAGTTGAAAACAGGCTAAAAATTATTATTATTATTATTATTATTATTATTATTATTATTATTATTATTATTTTTTTTTTTTTTTTTTTTTTTTTTTTTTTTTTTTTTTTTTTTTTTTTTGCTCTATCACAGTCCAAAATAAAATTCGACTGGGTGGTAGTTTATAGTGTGGGGTTCCTCCGGTTGCATCCTGCCTCCTTAGGAGTCCATCACTTTTCTTACTATGGGGTGTTTCGTTTCTAGGATCACACTCTTCTGCATGAGTCCTGGAGCTATTCAGCCTCTAGATTTTCTAGATTCCTTTTCAGGGATCTTGGGATCGTGCCTAGTGCTCCTATGATTATGGGTACGATTTCCACTGGCATATCCCATATCCTTCTTATTTCTATTTTCAGATCTTGATACTTATCCATTTTTTCCCTCTCTTTCTCTTCAACTCTGGTGTCCCATGGTATTGCGACATCAATGAGTGATACTTTCTTCTTGACTTTGTCAATCAACGTCACGTCTGGTCTGTTTGCACGTATCACCCTATCCGTTCTGATACCATAGTCCCAGAGGATCTTTGCCTGATCGTTTTCTATCACTCCTTCAGGTTGGTGCTCGTACCACTTATTACTGCAAGGTAGCTGATGTTTCTTGCACAGGCTCCATGGAGGGCTTTTGCTACTGAATCAAATGCCTCTTTTTGTACTGGTTCTGTGCAAGTGCCGGGCATTCACTTGCTATGTGGTTTATGGTTTCATTTTTCGTATTGCACTTCCTACATATGGGAGAGATGTTATTTCTGTCTTATCGTTCTTTGAACATGCCTGGTTCTTAGGGCCTGATCTTGTGCCGCTGTTATCATTCCTTCAGTTTCCTTCTTTAGCTCTCCCCTCTGTAGCCATTGCCAATTGTCATCGCTGGCTAGTTCTTTAGTCTGTCTCATGTATTGTCCGTGCATTGGTTTGTTGTGCCAGTCCTCTCTTGTTCTGTCTGTCATTTCTCCTGTCTCTGTATATTTCTGGGTCTTCGTCTACTTTTATCAGTCCTTCTTCCCATGCACCTCTTTAGCCACTCGTCTTCACTGGTTTTGGTTTTTCAGATATTGCCCCAGTGCTCTGTTCTCGATGTTTACGCAGTCCTCTATACTTAGTAGTCCTCTCCCTCCTTCCTTTCGTGTTATGTATAGTCTGTCCGTATTTGCTCTTGGGTGTAGTGCTTTGTGTATTGTCATATGTTTCCTGGTTTTCTGATCTATGCTGCGGAGTTCGCCTTCGTCCATTCCACTATTCCTGCGCTGTATCTGATTACTGGCACTGCCCATGTGTTTATGGCTTTTATCATATTTCCGCGTTGAGTTTTGACTTGAGTATCGCCTTTGAGTCTCTGCATATATTCTTTCCTGATCGTGTCCTTCATCTCTTGGTGTTTTATATCCCCTCCTTCCATTATTCCCAGGTATTTGTATCCTGTCTCATCTATGTTTTTGATGTTGCTCCCATCTGGTAGCTTTATCCCTTCAGTTCTCGTTACTTTGCCTTTTTGTATGTTGACTAAGGCGCATTTTTCTATTCCAAACTCCATCCTGATGTCCCCAGATACAATCCTTACAGTCTGGATTAGGATATCTATTTCCTTGATGCTCTTACCATACAGCTTGATGTCGTCCATGAACATCAGATGGTTGATTCTGTTGCCTCTTTTCTTGAGTTGGTACCCGGCATCCATCTTCTGTAGTACTTTAGTCATGGGAATCATGGCTACTACGAAGAGTAGTGGGGACAGTGAGTCGCCCTGGAAGATCCCTCTCCTGATATTAACCTCTGCTAGTCTTATTCCAGAGCTTGTAAGTATTGTATTCCAGTTGCGCATTGTATTTTTGAGGAAGCTGATGGTGTTTTCCTCTGCCCCATATATTTTCAGGCATTCTATTAGCCATGTGTGTGGTATCATGTCGAAGGCTTTCTTATAGTCTATCCATGCCAAGCTTAGGTTGGTTTTCCTTCTCCTACTGTTCTTCATTACCATTTTGTCTATCAGGAGCTGGTCTTTTATTATTATTATTATTATTATTATTATTATTATTATTATTATTATTATTATTATTATTATTATTATTATTATATTGACCAACGAGCAATTTATACATAACCATATATGAGAAATCGTTTGTAAATTATACCCCACATAGGAAATGATTTGTAAACAACAAAACATGTAAAGAAATAACACAGAAAAGCAAACAACATGAAAAAAATAAACTGTAAGATACTAACTAATGTGAGATCTGGAAGAGCGAAACCTGAAGGAAAAACAACAGGAAAGAGGAGAGTCAATAAATGGAGGCGTATCAAAACAAGAGGAGCAATTTGTAAGACGAATGTGAAAAGTAATTTGAAACTTTATAGTCTAAAAACTACTCACTGCTGAATACTCAGGTTTATCATTAACCATAGCAAGCACTCTATTATGCTTTCATGCCAGCTGTACCTGAAACAGAAAAACAAACCCATTAATTTGGAAATGGTAAAGTAAATTTTCAAAAAATAATCATGGACACGTGAAAGGAGACAAAAGGAAGATATACATAAAACACTATATATTAAGTTATTTTTGGTAACCATATGCATAATATACTATCTGTGGCTTGTAAAATAAATTCGCAGTATACAGTGGGATGCTGCAGGGTAAGGTTTTGTCACCTACGGTGTTTATCCTTGTATTTATAATAAAATAAATAGTTTGGAGGTAGAAAGAAGTCTAAGAACGATCGAAACTTGACAAACTTAAAATATATAGGCATCGATACTTCCAGTTTATGGTTTTAGCTTATCTGCTCCGACACCTGAGCAATGCTATTCGAAGTTTTCATACCAAACTGATAACATGTCGGCAACACGGCACACCGTTCTCTCTACTTTAATATTTGCTCCAACAATGCTAGTTGTATAAAGTTATGTCATTTTTTTCACCGACAGATAAGAATCTTGACTTGGGCCACGGACGTGTAATTGTACTATACTTGAATGGAAGTGTAACAAGTGTGAAGACAGAGAACATCCTCAAACGACGCTAACGAGAGATGGCAATTAAGATAAACAAAAGAGTGGAATGCAGTTGGGAACAAACATTTGAAAGAGTGTCACAGTAATCGAGAAATCTAACTGGGAGGAAAACTAGATGGCATTCGAGACCAGACGATAAGCTGACACCCCTTTGTAGTTATTTCTTCTTCATTCTAAGACATCGCCTTCAATTTGATACAAACGTTCCTCATAACAAAAACATCATTTACTTCCTACCACTGCCAAATACCTATTGAATATAATCATACCAAAGGCAAAATTCATTCAATGCTATTGCACAGTGAGAAAATAACAAGTATAACCCTTACCTAATTCAAAAACTTAAGCGTTGACAAAGAACGTTCAGCACAAAATATACCAACAAATGAAGTTTACATTTAATATTTATTATAAGTAGCATGATTTTAAATTTTCACTTATTTACTCTCTATTATTCATTCGAAAATTATCAAATATGAATGACATTTTTTGTATGTCGACGACTTGGAAGCAAAAATTTGTCAGCAACACTACGAGATGGATCTCACTAAACATATTATTATCATTACTGGGTTTGTATCTGTCAAGTATACTATCTACTTGATAATTAGACATTTGCTAAATAGTTCGCATATGTACGAAAAAAAGCTGCTTTATGATAATGGTGGTAATATGTTTAGTGAGATCCATCTCGTAGTGTTGCTGACAAATTTTTGCTTCGAAGTCGTCGACATACAAAAAATGTCATTCATATTTGATAATTTTAGAATGAATAATACAGAGCAAGCATGCGAAAATTGAAAATCATGCTACTTATAATAAAAAGCGACGAAAGAAAGACTAATCTGATAACCCATTTTACAAATCTTAATTTCTCTCAGCATTCAACTTGCAAATGAATAATATATTTGCAAAATTACACCAGTTTTGTCCACTGCCTATGTCTCATATTAAGTTGGTGTGTGTGTGTGTGTGTGTGTGTGTGTGTGTGTGTGTTAACCTGCGCGCGCGTGTTAACCTGCCATTTAAAGTCGAACATTCACAGTTCACTTAACAAAAAGGTCACTGCCAAAGATGCGTAATGACATACCCAACTTGCCGTATGAATAATCAATGCACCTTGTCCGTTCAAGAAAGTATGTACCGACCTATCTTCAACTTACCTGACCTTTCGCTGAGAAGGAAAAAAAAAAGATGAAATAAGTCAGGCACAAACAATAACCCGTTTTTTGCCCGTCAGCGAAAGTAAGAGACAAACGTTAAAAGAAATGGCGGATTAAGGGAGGTTCTTATGAAAACATTAAAAGTTCTGTTAACATTCTATAAGGGGTGATCCAATGTCAAACAAAACCAAACTAAGAGAAGAGAGCAGAGAGGATGGAGAGTGAGCGAGAGAGAAGAAAGTAAACTGATAAACCGTTAAACAGAGATTGAGGGAATAAGGGAATTATTCCTGAGAAATATATATAACAAAAGTTTCCACAGACGTGCTCTCTCAATTCCTCTTCAAACGCAAACACACACATCAACACCCACCACAGTACACAACAACACAGAGAGAGAGAGAGAGAGAGAGAGAGAGAGAGAGAGAGAAAGTAACTGATAACCGTTAACAGAGATGAAGGAATAAGGAATATTCCTGAGAAATATATATCAAAAGTTACACAGACGTGCTCTTCATATTCACACACACACACACACAGAGAGAGAGAGAGAGAGAGAGAGGGGGGGGGGGGGGGGGGGACTAATGCCCCCATCTACACGACAGCCACGTATCATTAGTGCTGGCGAAGATAAAAAGCAAAAACCCGCAGAATGAGGATTGAATTGCACTCTTATGGTAAATACAATAGCATCAGGAAGACAGCCTCTGACAGGTGAGTTTTCAGGCCATTAAATGAACTAAAAAGAAAAGAAAAAAAAAAGTATATGGTTGTAGGGCGCCACGCAGTCTTCCCTCACAGGCCGGTTTTTCTGAGAGAGAGAGAGAGAGGAGAGAGAGAGAGAGAGAGAGAGGCACGCCAGTCATTTACCTTACCAGAAACGTTTTCTCCATAAAGTATATCAAATCTATCTATCTGTCTAACTACAAATACATATTATATATGTGTGTTTTTATGTCTATATATAAACATATGTGTGTAGTATATCAAATGTACTTTATGCAGACAACATTTCTGTTACGGTAAATGACTGGCAAACTCTCTCTCTCTCTCTCTCTCTCTCTCTCTCTCTCTCTCTCTCTCTCAAAGGGAAAGGTAAATATGAAGAATAATGTAATCCCTCAAATAAGTAAAGAACAAAGAATATGTACAAGAAATATGTGGGGGAGGAAGATGTGGTTGAAGAATAGGAGGATGGGATGGAATGAACAGAAAGGGGGAGGGGGAGGAGGGAGAAGGAGGAGGAGGAGGTGGCGGAGGAGGAGGAGGAGGAGGAGGATGAGAAGGGTGGGAGGGAGTGAATAAGACCCGGGGGATAGTTCCTACGTGCTTCGAATCTTATGACGACGAAGTTGGCACAGGAATCTTATCCACCTGTTCCTTACTCAACAAACTAGTTATCTCTCTCTCTCTCTCTTTTTTTTTTTTTAGTTTTGACCTATTATAACCCTGAGGGCGAAGTGTCTGCTTTGTAAGAAGGCTTATATATATATATATATATATATATATATATATATATATATATATATATATATATATATATATGTATATATATATTATATATATTATATATATATATATATATATATATATAACCTAGATGTTTTTAAAACGGTTGATTTTCATTCTTGGCATAAGAAGTTTTTACACCTTGCCGAAGGTATGAATGATGCAAGAACTCCAATTGTAAGGTGTTCTAAGCTAAGTACCAAAGTTTAACAATAAACTTAAGCAAGTCAAGAACTACATCGATTGTCTTTTTATAACAATCAACAACTGTATTTCCCATTACCTACACTTACTTCTTTCGAATGAATACCATATTCTTTGGAAGCTTGAAGTTAAAGTCATTGGCCCCTTTGGTGGGCTTGTTCCGACTGAATAGGGTTCATCTTCTGAATAATAATAATAAAAAAAATAATAGTATTGGCAACTGGGGTAAAACTACAGTTAGATTACGGACATCTGATGAGAACTAAAGAACTATTCAGCATCATTCACTACAAAGATTTTAGAAATAAGGATGTGTGTGAACTGTCGGTAAACGCACGAGATATGTCAAGTACGGAATAGAAGAATGTGAAACATGGAACAGAAGAATGTCAAACAGGGAACACCAGAGTCAAATATGGAACGGCACACTGCGAAGATAAGAACTCCCAGACAATGAACAGAATTCATCCTTAATATGACGAACTGGTGTATGCCATTTTTTTCCCAATTCTGAGAACATGCGCTTCAAAGATTTTGATATCATTCAAAGCTTCTAATCAGTTCATCTTTTGAGTAAATCTGGTTTGAAAATGTGACAATGCAGTCAGCTGAAATTTTCACATGTTATAGAGTATCAAAACCGATACAATATAAAAGAAGATGGGATACGGTAGTTCGTTAAAACAGGGACGAATTGCTGTAATGTCAAAATGGTAGCGATTTACTGCCCACAAAGGAAACGGACTGTCAGGAGGCTGTTGTTTAGAACCCCATAGCAGACAGTAAAGTACTTCAAGAAAAGTCGGTTACAGATAATTTATTCCCGGCTGGAGTCATAAGTACTCCCTACACAAGCTTGGTTTATAACGACTGTTCACGCGATGCGGCTCTACTACGTATGTACATGGACAAGATATGAATACAAATGCAATGCTGATTCAGAGAACAGGAGATACTGGCTGCTGAATGCAAGGCAAGTCCTGTGAATATATCCACACTCTTATCTTAGGTATAAAGTAAACTTAATAATCAGTTACTTCTTTGATATTTTGACATATATCAAACAACCATAAAAAAGGAGCATTAAAAAACTGTGAATAAATAACATAACAAACAAACGAATGAACAGAAATTTAGTTTTAATTTATTCA
Source organism: Macrobrachium nipponense (assembly GCF_015104395.2). Classification (NCBI taxonomy): domain Eukaryota; kingdom Metazoa; phylum Arthropoda; class Malacostraca; order Decapoda; family Palaemonidae; genus Macrobrachium; species Macrobrachium nipponense. The sequence continues at coordinate 84,616,320 of NC_087206.1, forward strand.
CCGTGATTGAGGTTACATAAAACGAAAAAGTGGATTATTTACAGATAATGCGAAACAAGAGAGGACTATGGAATCCAAGCGGAATGAAATGTGATCATAGAGAATAAACAAAATATCACAACGCTAGAAAACTAATCACATGAATCAATGAAGAACTAGAAAAGGCACTGTTGGAAAATGAAGTAAAGAATAAATTAATTCCATGGCGAACAGAACTTCTCTATTTTTGCCCTAATTTCACCACCGAATCTTCGTACCTTCAAGAAGCTTAATCTTCGCCTAACCTGCAGTAATAAACCGTCTTCCTTTTTTTTTTTTTTTTTTTTTTTTTTTTTTTTTTTCTCCAAGGGAGCCAGACAAATGGAGATTTGAGTGAGTAAGACAGAGCACAGGAAAGACCGGAGAGGCGGAATTTCACAGAAGACCTTTGACCTTAAATAAACTTCCTACAGCAGAGTACAATATCATGAGTAATAGTATAAAAAAATATCGCAAACATTATGAACTTATGATTAATATCATTACATCCAAGTCAACAGTTTAATCAAGGTTTCTGCAACTACATAAACCCTTCAGGTAAGAAGTTCTAACCCTCTATTCTTAATCGGACAACAACCGGTGATAAAATAAGATCACGACTTCATTATCTCCACAATGCTCTCAGCTGATCGAGGCCTAAAGGGATTTCAACGGAACAGAATCAACCTATCCGCTGTCATCAATAATCTCCTCCCTGGGAGGCCCTTCCCTTTTACGTTCACATGACTTACATAAGTTGACGAAGATTCGATGAATAAGAAGATGAAGAAGAGGAAAAAAAAAACACCCGAGAGGAAGACACAAAGAACTCTGAATAAATTGCGCTTACGTTCTCAGAGAGAGAGAGAGAGAGAGAGAGAGAGAGAGAGAGAGAGAGAGAGAGAGAGAGAGAGAGAGAGAGAGAGAGAGAGATGACCTCATAAATAACTTCTCCGCTGATTCAGTAACAGACAATACAAAGCCAGGTGCTTCGCAAATGGGAATTTCATCTTTGTGAACGACCAACCAGCTACACAGCAGGATCAGGCGAATTTCGCCTCTCATCCTGTTCGGTAGCATAAATGACGTGAAAAAAAAAATCAACTACAACAAAGATAAATATATGCTATTGTGCACTCTTCAGATTGTATCTCCTCTGAGGTATTTCTGCATCAGACGGTCTAAACAAAGGGGTTTATTGAGGGGAAGTGACGCATTAAAATTGCAAATAGAAAGAGTATTTGGCTTTGCAATTTAAAATATACTCTTTATTGTATCTTGATTTTAATAAATTAAGACGACCTCGAGGAACGTATTAAGCTTTGGATCTTCTATAGTTTCCAAAAGTTTACGACAGAAAAATATGAGCTTTTATTAAATGGGATATACTTGCTTTAATATTTCTTAACAAACATACTGTAAACACAAAGACGTTTTTGGGATTTGAGAAATACTACCTTACATAAATACGCTAATTAAGGCCACGGATATGTAATGGTTCTCAAAGATCGTGAAAAACATGTGATCCAACTTTCAATTCCACCTTTTCCAAGTCTGGGAATTTTAGGAATTTAATAGTACTTTTAAATTCATCTCTTCCAAGTGTTGGAATTCTAATGAAGACTCATTTCCTCTTTCTCAATATAATGTTATTCCAAGAATTCATACGACAGATAATTAATCTCTGGAAGGGCCTTGATGTCACTCAAAGTATCACACTGTTATAGGTTCGGTTAGGTTAGGTTGGGTTAGGGTTGAGTTGGGTTAGGTTAGGTTAGGTTAAGCTGTGAATTAAACAGAAGAAAATGTTATTCGTCACAATAGACTATTAAATTAACCCACTGATCACAAGACTATTTGAACAACTGTTATGCAATCTTTAAAAAAAATAGTTCAATAAAGAAAATAAGCGAAAATAATTTTAGCACAGAGAGGTAAAAAGCTCCACTGACACGTAGCTAAGATTTCACAAGTCATTTATAAATTAAAACGAAAAACATCACCTACGTATACTTAATTTACGAAATGAAGTTTGCTTTACTACTAACGTCACGGCAGCTGAGTAAAATCATCTGATACAGGCGAGGATTTTCGCTACGAAACGCCAATTTTCATTCCCGCTCAAGAGTTGATTCTCTCTCTCTCTCTCTCACACAAAATTTCTAAAGCATGTGCCCAAACGCTAACACACGCCCATGCGCACCACGGCATCCCATACATATCTAATAAAAAATGACCGCATTCTCTCACACCCAAAATTAATCATGGGCAAAGAGGAAGCTAAAAAAGAAAAAAAAAACCATAAATCGAAAACTGGATTATCTACCCTTCCAATCTATACAACAAGCCATTTTGGACCGAGGATCTTTCGGGTAATAAAATTAGGGTAAATAAATTTTACCAATAAAAATACTTAGTATCATGACAAAATGGTGAAGAAAATTTCTAACTTGTTAGAAAATTATTCATTTATATAACTCTGCCGTTCCAAAGGCAAGCTTAAAAAACAAAACAATAAAAAAAAACTACGGTTAAGAGTTTAAGTTTAACACCCATACCTTAAGATATAAAACCCACACCAAAAAAATCCAAGCGTTATATACCGAAATATGCAATAAACCTTAGCAGGCTGTGGTAAGAGGTAACGGGCAATAATGATGCCTGAGAGCTAACAAGTAACGATGGGTAAGAACTTATGAGAGAAAGAGACAGCATCTAACAGATTATTTATAAAAACTGGGACCACTACCTGAGAGAGAGAGAGAGAGAGAGAGAGAGAGAGAGAGAGAGAGAGAGAGACTAACTTTAGTAAGCATCTTAAACATGCATGTACACTTCCATGTGATATTACACTAATAGAATAAAATGTCAGCTTAACCAAGTTTAAGTTCTAAAACCTCGCACCATCACATTTTGCAATATGCTAAATTACGGCTACTTTCCGATTATACCAAAGACTCAGTGACTGAATAAATGCTGTATTAATTTCTAAAATAATCTTACGAGACTGAGTAACTTCAGAAAAATATGTTCCACCTCCTATACAACTGAGCTCTGCAATATAACATGCTAAACAGACAAGAAATTGTTAAAGGAACATTATGAACATGCAACAGGAAAGGATTATTATACATTTAATAAGCACTTCGTACTACCAGTATAGTTATTACACGACCTGCACACGGCTACACGATATTACACGACCCCACTTCATATGAATAGGAAAGACTACACGGCCGCACTTCATTCAACAAGAATATATTACACGACTGCACCTCTGCGACAAGAAGATATTACACGACACCACTTCATACGAATAGTAGATAGATATTACACGACTGCACTCCATACGACAAGAAACAAGAAGATATTACGCGACCACGCTTCATACGGCTACAAGAAATTACACGACCGTACCCTAAATATTTATAATAGGTACGCTAGAACAACAACGTAATGAAAATACGGAGCAGAAACGTCATAATAACTCTATCACGAAGGCCATTAATTTTCACGGGGGCCCAAATTTACGATCTCGTCAAACATCCGGGTCTTTGGGGGCTCCCTTCGTAGGATTCGATTCGAGGGGCCTTGCAAGCCTTTCCGACTTCCTGAAGTCAGACAGACGTGGATTCAGCGTAATGAATGATTTTTGACGCCGTAAATTTCTCCACCACAGATGTGCAAATGATGAAAGCATTAGCGGCCAAGTTAACTTTGTAAAGCAAATATTTTTTCCACGCCATCTTCGGGACCGTTTATCTTTTTTAATTTTATATGTTTATCAATTTATTACTTCCCAGTGAACTCCATAAATCCTTGTAAGCTTGAATTTCAAATCAATGGCCCCTTTGGGCTTGTTCCATATAAACAAGATTCATGTTCTGAATAATAATAAAAATAATAATAATAATAATAATAATAATAATAATAATAATAATAATAATAATAATATAATAATAATAATAATAATATAATAACATTAATAATAATAATATAATAATAAAAAGCGCAATGGCCCTCCTATCAATAAATTTCTTGGAATATAAATCAAAACATGTGAACTTACTACAATGCCATCAACGAGAATATGATTATTTTGGATTGATGTTCCACATGAACAAGGTTAATTATGGATTTATCACGTTCCAAACTTTCGTGATTCAGTTATACAAGGTTAATCTTCTGAATAATAATAATAATAATAATAATAATAATAATAATAATAATAATAATAATAATAATAATAATAATAATAATAATAATAATTCCGAGACAAGTTTCAGAGAACTAGCTTCATCGTCAAAAAGCGCAATGTCCCTCCTATCAAATAAATTTCTTGGAATATAAATCAATGTGAACTTACAGCTATGCCATCAACGGGAATATGATTATAGGTGGACAAGTCCGCAGTAGCAAAACAAGTACTGCCATCAATCAGAAGAAATAAAAACATGTTCTTCAACCTGCTTAGGCAACTACTGGTAAGACGCTAGCTCGGTTACTACTAGCTCTCTCTCTCTCTCTCTCTCTCTCTCTCTCTCTCTCTCTCAGACACATACATACTCTGTCAAATACGACGAACTTCACAAGTCGGAGAAAAAAAATTCTAAAGACATGTCTCTGGATTAGCAACACAGCCATTTATTAAGGCAGCGACCCACTTGTATGCCAAGCTATCCATTTACTGCCATATCTTTCCAGAGGCAGGGGATAAACTAAACCTCATCCTCCAGCCTCGTACGCCTCAAGAAGAGGTGTTGCAGGAACATAAACCTACGTAGACGATACAGCTAATTCTTTCTTGCCCGGGAAGGAGTGACTTGCTTCATTTCGAAGTAATTTGGGAAAACGTAACGCTAACACACCAAGGGTCGCCTCGGGTCTGTAGTATAATAATTCACATTTAAAGAAGTAACATCATCTTCTTGCAAGCAGTTAAGCATCTTTCCTCAGATTTGCACAGCCGCCGTTGGGGATGAAGGACAGGATGTGAACCCTTGAGTTATCGTGTCTGCTATGGCGTCTCTGCAGCTGTTGGGAACCGAGGTCATGGTGCGATTGCATCTCCATATGGATGCTACGAGGGCGAATGAATCAGGGATCGAATTTCGCCTTCGATTTGATCAGAAAACTCATTGATCTCACTTCTTGCGGCAGGAAAAAATACGCTTCCTTTATAGCCTTCGTCATCCGGTGATATTTCATTTAGTGTTTAAACCACAAGCGAACTACAACTTGAACTGAACATGAAACTTCAACAATATGCATATTATTATTATTATTATTATTATTATTATTAATATTATTATTGCATATAATGGTAGTAACCCTTCATTTAAGCATATTTTATCGAATCTAACTGCTGCTACAATGTCATTCAGTTTACAGTAATCTTTTCCTAATCTTCTGATGTTGTAGAAAAAGACTGTAAGCTGAATGGCATTGTAGCAGCAATTAGATTCAATAAAATATATTATATTATTATTATTATTATTATATATATTATATTATATTATTATTAGTATTATTATTATTTATTATTATTTATTTCAATTTAATTATTATTATTATTATTATTATTATTATTCAGAAGATGAACCCTATTCATTTGGAACAAGCCCACTACAGGGGCCATTGACATGAAAGGCAAGCTTCCAAAAATATGGTGTTCATTTGAAAGAAGGAGTAACAGAAGGTAGTGGGATACACAAGAAACAGATAAGTTCAAAAATTAAAAAAACAAATAAGTAAAAGATACACCTCTCCAATCCTCACTTTGCTGAGGGATGTATCATCAACGCCAAATCTTCTAGACTGCGGAAACTCTCGGCAAACAAAGAACACAAAGACGGGTTTCACTGATCCCTGACAACCTTTCATTTGATCACATTTCCTACGCCAAGAAGTCTCTCTTCCGACTCCATCCAAAATCTAATAACCCCATCCCCAGATGGAGAGGACGATACACCGTGGACTAACCCCAATCAAACGTCTTGAATCATATACAGAAGGAAATGGTCCAATAAAATTTTTATGGCGTAAAAACGCACTGGTCTTCGTTTAACATCAACAGCGTTATCTAAAGTATTCAAATTAGCAAAACAAACCTCGGCTGTAATGCTTACTACACAAACACGAGTCCATTTATCATTAAAAATATCATAAGATTTCCCATAAATAAACACTAATTTTTTTTTCTATATACACATTCTTATAAAAAAGGGTCCATGTAACCACAGTACCTCTCCATGATATATTCACTAAACGTAAATTGCACACTATGTTGAATAAACAATTATAGTCAAATAAAATTGAAATCTGTTGATTTGTTGCACAATGCAAATTTTTTTCCGCTTTGGGTAGACTACCAGAACTAGCAATGCTAAGCATTTATAGTACAATAAATAACATCAATCCCAATTTACAATCATAAAACTAGACCTAAAATTTAATTTGATTTGTAACTTTGAAAAATACCTCCTTTCTACGGGCATTAGTGCAAATAACATCCTTCAGAGGAAGATCTAAAAATAAAATGAACTCGTTAATAAGAATGAGTATTCAAACGTCCTCAAATACACACACACACACACACACAAACACACACACACACAAACAAATCCTCACAGGACCCTCTAAGGTCTCTCGTCAGGTACTATAGGCATTACAGGATGATGCTCAGGAGACCACGTTGATCCCATAGCGATGCCCCTGACCAGATCCTTAACCATGGCCGTCCTACCCACAACCCACAACCCCACAACCTCGGTTCTATCTTGATCACCGCCTCACGATCTGCAAAGGGAATGATTGAACCCCTTCTTCCGTGACCTTCAACCCCCTACAACCAGCCCCTACATACACCAACCACCCAAATCCTACCCCCCCCCCCCCATCCAGACATCCCCACCCCCCACCAACACACACCCTTACCCACCCCTGTCTTTTCCTGAATCCACCTAACTCATTTCCTGACCTCGTAAAATCCATCGGCCCGAAAGTACTAATTTGGAAAGGCTGATGTTTTTATAATACATATATATATTTTATTTGCGGGTGGGGGTTGGGGGGGGCATAGATTACCGAAGGGCAAAAAAGAAAAAACCCAAACTTCTGGCAATGGTCAGTTAGTGATAAATGGCATCCTCGACTGTTATCAAATTTAGGGTAAGCAATTTTATTTTGACGTCGAGTTCAGTAACTTGGTCATTAATATGTCGATCATTTGGAAACATACGGCAAATATTCCGAGATATAAATAGATACTGAAAATAAGATCATATTGTTGTTGTCGTTTTCAAAATCATGACGGCTGTGAGGTTGCACATATTTTCGTTCGAGAAAAAAAACCTACAACCTTGATCCTGCCAAGAGATGATATATATGTGGCAGTGAATGATGTCTATTTATTATCTTAATATATCTCCTTGAACAAACACATTTTCTATCTATCTATCTATCTATCTATCTATCTATCTATATATCTATCTATTTATCTATCTATCTATCTATCTCCTATCTATCTATCTATCTATCTATATATAATATATAATATATATATATTTATATCTATATATAATATATATATATATACCATATATCTATTATATATATATATATATATATATGATATATATCATATATTTTTATATATATATTATAATATATGTAATATATACTATATATATATATATATATAGATATATATATATATATATATATATATATATATATATATAATATACATTTATACATACATATGCAACCTATTTGCAGAGGTTTATACCATCATGGGTATTTAATAGAAACAAAATACATAATCGTAGTTTTGTCATTCCTTCGCTGTTCATTGTTAGGACTCTTTGTTATCGAATCACATCACAGATTAGTTGGAAGTAACGAACTCAAGTGAATACAACGAGGACAGTCAAAAAGCTTTGGTCCAAATTTTGCAAGTGTTGCAAGACATCCATTCTTTTTTCAAGCGACTAACGGCAAAACTCTTTCATATTCACTTCAAACTTTTCACAGAAAAACCAGCTCCAGAAGAATGAATGATCTAATAAATATAAGAGTTGTTAAACAATGTACAGATTGAATGATATGGAAATATGTAGATTACCATGGGAAAGTAACGACAAAATTCTACGCGAATAAAGAAAGCAATCGCTGAACGCATCGTTTCCTCTATAGTAAACAATATACAGAAATGTGACGGATATTGTAAAGTACTGTCCTGTGCAATGGTGAAAAATTCATTACAATGATCTAACAGGTTTTCCACAGATGTGAATAAACATTAAACAAACACTCGTTCCAAAGCAAAAGTGAAAATAACAACAAGATCAAGCCAAAATATAATGGCCCATTGCTACTGAACCGAACGAGCTGCTTTCTTCCTTCCTTATGGTTCAGTTTACCCAACCAAACAAGACGAGAGAGAAAAACAAAGAAAAATGAAGGTAATAAAAAGAACAGTGCTTGGAGCGCCTACTCTTAATAAGACAGTGTACCCCTGGGCCACACCACCCCCAAAAAAAGAATGAAATTCAATACGCATCCTAGGGTTGTAATACTGTTCACCGTTGCATGCTAATTATCAACGCACCGGCCACAGGGATGGCGAGGGGGTCTCTCTTCTCTCTCTCTACAGGGATGGAGAGTCTCTCTCTCTGTCTGTCTGTCTCTCTCTCTCTCTCTCTCTCTCTCTCTCTCTCTCTCTATACAGGGATGGCCAGTCTCTGTCTGTCTGTCTGTCTGTCTGTCTGTCTGTCTGTCTGTCTGTCTCTCTCTCTCTCTCTCTCTCTCTCTGCACACCTCAGCAGCAGCAGCAGCAGCAACAACAACCTCACTTTCTCTTCTTTCTCCTCTCCTTCTTCTCCTTCAAGTTCTCTCCCCCTCCTCTTTCATCCACGTCTGTGACCCTTTCACTGGCATTATATCAACAACTCGATCCGCCATTTTTTGTGTCTCCTTTTCTCACAAATATTACCAGCTGTTTCTTCATTTTCATATTTCAAAAGCTCGTCTGACTGGTTTGCTAATGGGATATTTCGCATGGAAGATCGCAGTCTGTTCTGTACCTAAAAAGAGTTTCTCAGTTAATATAAACTTTCTAGCTTTCTTTTTTTAAATAATCAAGTGTCGCAGAGTAATACTGTTAAAAGGTTAAGCAATCAGCTTTCCAATATACAAGAGGGACGAAACGCTGAAAATAACCGTACCTCAGATTGCTTTACCGTCTGACACACTGACTCCTTGACACCTGGGGGAGTTTGGGCTAACCTCTTCAGAAAGATATAACAATGGATGGATAAAAGACACTTTTCAATGAATCAGAGAAGGTTATGAAGCCAGCTTACCAATTGAAAAAGGCAAGACTAATTTTATTTATTCTTGCATATTCTTTACGGCGTTCAGAAAGTTCACTTATAACTAGATAAACTTCAGTGTGTACTGTATCCAAAGCGTTTTTGAACATCTTAAATAAGTTGGCTTTAATCGTACAAGAGAGAGTCTGATTTGCATTCAACTTTCAATTCGTCATTAAAACTCGTACTAAGTTCCTATCCTATTTTAAAATGTTTTCTTTTTAATTCAGTTGTTAAAAAATCTTTGTCATTATAGGAAGCTTCCACACGAACACAAAACGACCGTTTTATAACATGGAAAAACCACGGAATTGTTTCTCTCAAAACCTCATCAACTCCCAATCTTCAGTGGGGAAAAAACCGGGAGAAAGAAAGTTCTGAAAGCAACGAAAGAACAAAACTCCTCTGAATCTTTAAAAACAGTTTCACCTTATAACTTTCCAGGCAGCAACGAACAACGAAAAGCGTCCTATAAAAAATGGTCCCAGCAAACACTGCACTTTCATCTTTCAACGTTTTGAAAAAAAATTAGGCTTGTGACACCTGTTTTCAGTTTCCAAAATAACTGTATCTTAAACTTTCGTCAGCGTTTAACAAAATAATCGAAAAAAAGAGGTGAATAGTGGATATTTTTCAAAACAATTTCCGCATTAAGTTAGGTATTCCTCATAAAATATAAAACAATGAAAACTAGCGCTTTCTACTCATACAACATATCCGGGATTATGCTTCCTAAAAACATGTTTCTTTTTGAACCAATCTCGTTTCGCACATTTCACTGAAAGGTAGTTAGGAAGACAGATAATGATCTCAGCAATATCGCCATATGAATCACAACCGAAGGTTAAATAAAAATTTAAAATTCTCTCTCTACCAACACTGTTTCCAAAGGCGAAGAAGCAGTCGCTTCAACTGAAGTATTTATCGCTTGCAAATGACCTTCCTCCGAACCGCATTCTGAATTCACGTCACTTAGGATCAACGCTGTGAAGAGGTGTCACGCCCACGCTTGCCATTATCTCTAGACAAGGACAGATTACGCCCACAACATGAGAATAATATCGGAATGTGAATAAAAAAGAAGTAAAAAACAGATGATCTTATTTGGTCATCCTTAAGGGAAACTGTCTCGTGAGAAATTACTGATAGCAACTCCAGCTGACACGTAGCGCCTATTTGGAACGTCGAGTGTAAGCCGCATTCGACTGACTGCAGGCCACCGGTGACTCATTCTCGTTAATTTGATATCATTTGCATATGAATCGACAAGCTTTTAATTCTTATTTCTTGTTTTCTTCATTTTTTTTTTTTTACCAGGATGAATTTCTGTAGAATGCAATCTTAATGTAATCTGTTTACTGGTCGTTTGTCAAACATCTGATTTTTACCATAGGATGACCCACATATATATTCTAGAGTACTGCCCGAATTCGTAATGCTTTTTAACACAAGTTTTTTTCTAGCATAAGCCTGGGGGCAAAACACATTAAACAAGTGTAAATTTAACCATGAAAATTAGTTTGACATACTGAAATTTATATTTGAATGGCATGCAGGATCCATGTTAATACGCAAATACACAAACACATATATATA